>NC_071393.1:8711696-9042570 GCF_022682495.2 Desmodus rotundus
CGTGACACCACAGCTGGCCACGGTTACAATCTCGTGCTGGCTTTTCCCTACGATGGCATTTAGGGAACAAGGAGGAGAACCAAGTTCATGAATTTGAAGACAACTGAGGAGTTCTGCACCGGCTCCAAAGGTTTGGGGAAGCACGCCACCCCAGGGTGCACTTGTGTGACACCCACAGTCCTGAACTGTCCTCGCTTTCCCCCGTTTCTCCGTCTTCCTCCCCCGGCTGTGAACGGCCCGAGGGTGTTGGGCTTGCTCCAGCTCCCTCTGTTCCCTCTCTCATGGGTGGCTTTGAGAACCACGCCCTGCCCCTGCGCCCCGCCTGTCTCAGGAGTGACACCCCAGCCCAGCCCGGCTCCCGTGGGCCTCCCACATGGCTGTGACACACACAGCAGGGCCGGGCCGGGCTGCAGCGCCGGCCGAGGCCCGGGCTTCTCACTGTGCACGAGGTCCTTCTGGGCCCTGATCCTGCCTGCTGCCCACCTTTCAGCCTCCAGACCCTTTCCTTCGACCCTTTGGGTGCGCCGGTCTCTGAGCCTGCAAGGCCCCAGCACCCACCCACCCGTTGGAGGAGATGGAGCGTTCCCTCCAGGTGGGCATCTGACGCCACCCCCGCCCACCCAGCGTGAGCCCGGGGTTAGCAGTGCTGCTGGCGGAGCTTTTCCCACGTTCTGTACTTACACACTCGTACCATCATTTCCTTAATGCCTGCTTTGCTTACTGTTGCGTCTACCACACGTGATACGAGCAGGTGTCTTCTACATCGTCGTCATCCACGAAGCAGCCTCCTCCAAGCGGGTGGCAGGTGAGTCTGCAGTGCAGCCTGGGTGAGACGGGGCAGAGCTGTCGGGGCAGCATCTGCTGAGCCACCGAGCTAAAACCAACAGCAGAGGGCTGTTCGGTGTGACCGCTGCCGTTTCCAGAGGTCACGGGGCACGCCACTGCACTGCTCTAGCTTTGCACTGGGCACCGGCACTGCCGCCGCCGCCTAGTGTGCCTGTAAAATACCAAAGCGAGAAACAGAACCGCAAAGGGACGCTCCGTGCCCTTGGAGGGTGAGCAACAGGCCAGAGCAGCGGAAACACTTAAGCATTAGGACCTACTTCATACCACTTAGCAGTTGCTCCAACGAGGGCACATGGCATTTTGAGACCTTCTCAAGAACCCGCAGGCCACGCACAGAAAATGGCCATGTGGGAGCCCACCACGAAAGCCCCAGTGCGAGAAGGCTGGTCCCGTGCAGGCCCCGCTGGCAACCCCAACCCTGACACGGTAGAACCGGAGGCTGACAAAAAGCTGAATGATAAAGACGCGCACCTGCCAGTTCCCAGCACTGCAGAAGCAACTCGGTTTTAAAGGAAGAAATCAAAATGCGAAAGCACGGACTCTGCAGACCGGGCGGACGATGGAAGCACAATAGCAGGCTGGGGGCGAGGCCAGAACGGGACTGGGAGGTGGTGTGCCTTTACGGGAGAACGAAGCTGTCACCGCAGAGAGCCTAAGAAGGTCCCAGTGACCCCACAGAAAGTAGGAGGCAGGCGTTAAAGAGCAAAACATACTCATGAAACAGAAAACCAACAGTCCAGTTTCATAAAACCGAAGTTTTGGAAAGACAAAATACACACTCTTGATCTAGAAAAAAAGAAAAAGGCACAGGGACCGTCAGGCACAGGGAGGGCGATGGCTGTGGCCACGGGTCACAATCACGGGTGGAGCGGTTTCAGCGCGGGGCTAGTGTGGCCACAAAAGCGAAGCCCTTCCCCTGCAGTCGCGCGCACAGCAGCAGACGTGTGTGCCGTACTCAGAGGCCCGAAGGCTTTGGAAGGGTTTCCAGACCGCCTGAGTTCCTGAGTGGGAGAGCCACTGAGCACACAGCCCGGAGGGCAGTGGGGCGGCCAGCCTGCAGTTAGCCAGGGGAGTATTTCCTCTGCTTGTCACGTGGGGGCGCCCAGCCCCCACCCCCATGACCTGGCTTTCGGGAGGTTTTCGCTTCCCGTAGTCTCGATGCAGCTGGACCACCAGGCAGCATGTGTTTTCTTTGAAGAAACCGCTCCTTCCCGTCTGATTTCACAGCTGCCTCTGCGGGTACATTCTCCCTTCCTAGCTTCGCAGCAACTTAAGATCACTGAACAGTTCGAAAGAAATCAGACCCAGAAAATTATACTAAAATTAAAAATAGCTTTAAACCAGTGTTAATCACCACCAGCAGCTGGTCCAGTATAAAATGTTACAAGCACGGGGTTTTTTCCCCTCCCTACTTGTTTATACTTTACCTCCCATTCATGGTAAGGTGTGGGTTCTGGGAAGGAGACTGTACCAGGCCCAAACCTCCCAGCTCGCCGACCTCAGGTTTTCTGCTGTGAACTTTCCATCTGGGAGACATCAGCCTGACGGGGAAGGAGCGGGGTCCTGCGAAGACCGGCGTTTACCCAGCAACAGAGAAGACCTGGGCCTGCAGCTGCCCGCTCTGCTCGTCCAGCCTCACCTTTCTCCCCGTCGGCTGCCTCTCGGGTTCTGAGTTGGCGGCAGAGTTCTCTCCTGTCGTCTTCTGCTCCTCAGGCTCTTCCCCCCCCCCCCCCCCCCCCGCTGTCCCCCTGCCGAGAGGAGAGACTCAGATGTGCCACAGGGCGGGGGGGGCAGGGAGGACCAGAGCACCGGCCACCAGAGCTCTGTCTTGTCTCAGAACGTTGTATGGGCTTTGCTTTCTGCTTCATAACATGTCTGTTGGCTCCATATTAAATGTCTTAAACTCGATTGCTCAGGTGACTTGTTACCTTCAGGCACGGCACTGCCCCCGGCCCGAGAGAGCACACCTTGTGTGGTGGCCGGGTCTGCGGCTGACCGCAGAGCTGTTTTTCTCAGAGCCGCTGCCACTGCAGGGGTCCCAGGAGCCGAGAAACCCACAGAACCACACGGGGAACCAGGCACCATCTCTGCCACAAGCTAGTCCGAGCCACTTGCTGCTGAGGCCTGGGCAATGACTCACGTTTAAAAGGTCCCGGGCCTTGCCTTCCCATAGCTGCCGACGGGGTGCCAGCTGACCGGAGGAAACGCCGAGTTTCACCAAGCGGGGAGCCCTGGTCCTTTCTGAAAGGGAAAGCCGCAACCCCCAAGATGAAGTCTTCCACATCCAGCCCGAAAACCAGAGGCCTCGAATTTAAAAGCTAGTGCGTCCCACTCGGTAATTAAAGACAAACCGGCCTCACAATTATAGAGAAATGGCTTCCCCTGGTGATGGCCCAGCTGTCTCGTGAAAGCTGCCCAGTGGCCTCCATCGTGGCCAGGTCCAGAGCCGTGGGCTGAGACAGGAGCTGTCTGTCCCTCCTGACTGGGCGCCTCTGCTTTGGGCAGGTCTGTGGCAGCCCTGAGCTTGTGGAGCTGGCCGGCTGGCCCATGCCACCGTGCTGCCTGCCACAGAGCTGCCCGCCTCCCCCTGCGCAGCCAGGCCAGATGGTTACCTGGCCCCGCCGCAGGGCCTGCAGCGGTCTGGACAGGGCTCCCCCTGAGGTGTGACAGCAGACCTTCCCACTGGCCGCCAGCAGAAGCCACATGGGTGCTGCTCTGTCAGGCTCAGACGCCAACTGTGCACTTCTGGCAGCAGGCTTTCGATGGCTCTGCACCGTCCCTGGGGAGGGGGAGGGGACTGCCCCCACCCCCAGAACCGAGCCTGTCACGTTGAGTCTGCTGTCCCTTGCCAGGGCTAGGACAGACACTGTCTCGTCCTCTAACTTGGCAGTGGCAGCAGACTGCTGTTGAGCACACCCCTTGATCTCACTGCTGCCCACGCACCACTCTCGGGGTCGGACTGGAACCTGGTCCCCTGCTGGCTCGGTCAGCACGCAGTTCGGGGCGAGCAGCCACCACGCATGCAGCCGCCCGTCAGTTCCCACCACGCCCTGCCCCCGAGACGGAACCCTGCTGGCACTTGTTCACGGCTCTGGGAGAGCCCAGAGACAAAGGCAGCTCTGATGCCCGGGAATTGTGGTTTAAACCCCGGCTCCCCCCACTCAGCCCTCCAAGGTCACCGTGTGGGAGGACAGCTTGCAAAGCAGGTGTTTGCAGAACCCTTGCCAAGGCAACTTATATTTTTAACTCTGCCGCAGCCCACGGAAGTCACTGCGCCGTTCCGCGACACGGCTTAGCTGCAGCCTTGTTGGCGCAGCCAGGTCGGGACAGGTTCAGCCGGTGACAGAGACTGGATCCATACGCGACCCGTCTCCCATTAGCAGGGCACAGAAAGAACTTTCCAGTCCCCTGGACCAGAAGATAATGGAATTGTTTTGTTGAAGTCTAGCAATAATTTGTTCCCAGAGAGGGTGCGTGGCCAAAACTGGAAGCTGTTGTAACCTCGTTCCTTATCCATAATTCATGATTAACGTGGCTGCAGAATGTTTCCCCTGAGCTTCTCATATTAGATTTCCATTACACAGCCCTTTTGTAAACCTACCAAATTGCTGTTTGTGTCAAATTGCCGTATTTGTCCAAGAGCTGAGTTCCGATAACTCTCCCCCTTGGCGATATGGCAGTGTGGGACGAGCGCCTGCTTTCGGCCGGACTCCTGGGTGAAGAACACACACAGAGGAAAATGACCTCACCACACCACCTGCACACTGTCCCTGCCCCGTCTTCTCCCCCCGCAGCCCGACGCCCTCAACGCACTGACTTACCAGCTTCCTTCACATATTCGACTTTGCACTGATTTCTATTTCCTTGTAGTCACTGGTATAATTCCTGATAGACGGCTGTTAACAAATGCATCTGACTTTTATCACTACCTGTTTTAGAACAAATTCAGAGCAAATATTCCTTACTTCCGGCTGCTTCGATGAGGTGGCCCATCCAGGGACTTGCTCTCGGTCCCTGCAGCCAGAAGCCCTCCCCCTACCCCTGGCTCACCTGCTGGTCCTGCAGGTAAGAGGAGCCATTTCCAGGCCACCTGCCTCCATCCTCTGCACACACCTCGCTGCCAGACGGGCACTTCGAGACCTGTGCCCACAGCAGCAACCCCCGACTCGTTCATTGGGGGCCAGCAGCCTCACTAGACTATGGGGAGGTACCCTCCCCTTTCTAGGAGGTTTATACCACCTAAGAGCCAGCCGTGGTCACTCCCCGAACAAGCAAAAGCCCAGTGGCACAGACCCTGCACCCTGGGCCTGCGGGGGAGCCCAGGTGAGCTCAGCAGCCCACACTCCAGGGCATGAGCCCTGACCTGCCAGTCAGGAGCCACCCTCGGGCTGAGCAAACCAGCTCTCCTTTGAGTGGCCCAGCCTGGGCTCCCGGTGGGTAGATCCCACTTTAATTAGCTGTTTGAGGTGAGCGGTGGCCCAGAGCCTCGGAGACACGGGGCCGCCCCTCTGTGGTCCGAATGCACGAAACGTAGGGTGCATGCCCACAGCTCCCAACTCAGACTCAGGCTCAGGGGCTGATGGGAGGGCCACTGTGTACAAAACACTTGACATCAATGAACTGCCTTTGTTGAGAAGGACACACTGAAGCAGACCAGGAGCACCCAGAACACCAGGCCTGCTGTGGCCATGGCCCAGCTGCTCGGTGACATGGGGGTCCACCTCACTCGCACAGGGCAGGGCAGGTCGAGGCCCACAGGGTGGGGGGAAGACTGGACAAAGCTGACTGGCACTGACCCCCCATACCAGGCTGTCCAGGGACTCTCTAGATTCCTCCTCCTCCTGGCAGCCAGGAGACCCAAGGGCACAAGTGAGACAAGGGGAAGGCAGGGGAGCGGGAAGCGAGCCCACAGCCCCTCCCTCCCATCACCAGACACTGCCCTGCTGGCCGCTCCCTAATGTCCACGGTTGGTACTTCCCACCAGACCGTGGCCCCGGAGGGCAGGAAGCGGCGGCCTTGGCCCCTGACCTAGTGCCCCGAATGCCTAGCGTTTCCTGCATCAAGTGCTAGTCCAGGATGCAGAGCTCTGGAAGTGCCTTCAGACGGCCCTCGCCACTTACCCAGAGGTGGGCCGGCGGCCTAACCACCCACCTGCCAGCATCAGGAGAGCGGAGGTCTCATCCACCTCGTGTGACCGTGGCGGCGTGTCCCAGGCCAGCATTCCTCAGCACAGCTGGGGTCAGAGGCCGCAGCCACCTCCCGCTGTGCGCTGCCAGATGCCGGGGTGCAGGCAGAGCCTCAGAGTCCGCCTCCTCGCCTGCCTGGTCGCAGGGGCCTGCGTGCCCGGGATCCCACTGTTCTTTAACTTGCCCTGCTGCTCTGTTTGGGCTTTTAACGTAAATGCTGACGTTAACTTCATCCCAAACAACGTCTCCGCTTGTGTAAGAAACAGAGGAGGGGAAGCTGGGGCCGGCCGCGGGCGGGGCCCGACCCCCAGCGTGCGCCCCTCAGGTCCGAGCCCCGGCGCCGGGCACGGTACCATGCCACGAGCACGCGCAACACCAAACCACGAATTAGAAATCGAGAACACAAGTGACGGCAGTAGCCAGTTCCCAGGAGAACTTTCTTAGAAGGCTGGGGCCGTGCCTCCTGGCGAGTGTCAGTGAAGGGACTGAGCACATGGTTCATGTGCCAACCAGGGGACGCCTCGAATGCAAACAGTGGCCCGGAGGGGCAGCTGGTCATCTCAGTGCCAAGTGCCAGCTATGCGAGCATGACTCCTGCCAGCCCTCTGCTGACTCACAAACCACAGCCACCAACTGAGACAAACCGCCTTTGCTTCCTTGTCCCCACCCCCATCAGGTGACACAGAGCGTTGAGAGATGCCTACCTGGGGCGGCGGGTCACCTCCTCCGCTGTGCTCCGTCTACACTGCTTCCACTGGCACTGGGGACTGAGTGCTAGGTGCTGAGCCCTGCAGCTGGCCGCCCTCTCGCCAGGAAGGGCCACAGTGCCTCAGCCTCAGCCCGGAGTCAGCCCGCCAGGCCTTGAACGCTGGGGCCCCCGCACCACGAGGCCAGCAGGGGTCACTGCAGCCATGCAGTCGTGACACAGGAAGCCCCCCACCAAGCCCCTGACCCCAGGGAGCCAGGAGCCGCTCCCTGACTTCCACACCTCAGGTCAAGGAGACAGGTGACTTCATTCCCAGCCCTCAGGGAGAACAGCAGACGTTTTACCGAAATAAACCCAAAAAGGAGAACAAGAATCTTCTCTTCCAAACCAGCCTTTGAACTGGAGTTGGCTGCTGCTTGTTCCTCAGACTGGGCTCATGCCACCAAACGGCCAGGCCACACGCGTGGCCACGAGGAACAGACAGGAGCCATGTTTGTTAAGAAACCCTGTTTCTTTTTTTATTAGCGATAAAAATCGTAAAAGCCCACACACCATGCCCTGTACTGGGGAGAGGGGAAGAGTGGGGAGGGGTTTGACTATGTACAAGCTGCTGCCCCAGGGCCCAGCCTTGCTCGCTGCCTGGCCCCACTGGGAGTCTGCCTGTGCCGAGGGCGCGCTCTGCGGGAGGCGGCGGTCAGTGGCAGAGGGCCATAGTTTCCATGTTAAGGAAGCGGACGTGCATCTTGGTCTCGATGTCAATCCCCTGCCAGATCTGGAACGGACGGAGTGGCGTGAGAGGGCCTCACGCCGCCGCAGGCAAGTCCGGAACCATCTCCCCACCCACCTCCTCCGCCACCGACAGAGACGTGCCCCCTGCAGAAAGCCCACTGAGCGAGGCAGGGGACCGTCCACCTGTCGTTATGCCAGCGGATGTGGCTGACATCTGGACCCCAAGACTGTCACCGCAAGTTACTTCTAAGTACCGATTCCAAGCTCCAGCACAGTGTCCCCTGCGTCCCACCCAGCACCACGTCAGGGCCTGTGATTCTCACACAAATTCCTCAGCCCCGACACACCTCCTTTCAAGTGAAATGCTGGGGTATTGCGGGGCGGTTCAAATGGAACCGTCCTCAAAAGCATTTTGTAAACTGTTAAGGGCTGTGCAATTGCGAGGTTCCACTAAGCCACTGTCATTAATCACAAGGTGACAACAGTTTGGTCTTTATAACCGCCCTGCCAGAGGAAGTCACCCATGTTCTATGCAGGGAAAAGTGATTTCCACCAAAGACCACGTCCATTGCCACACACCTGGTACCGTCCTGGCTGGGGCCCCAGTGGACACGCAGGCTACCAGACCCTGCCTGCCACCCTACGAAGTGCCACCACTCCCAGGCTGTGCACTCGCCAGCTGCTGGGCCACACAGGGCTCCAAACGGCCCCAAGTGGAGAATGGGCGGGAGGGATGCCTCCCCGCTCGTGTGAGAACTCTGAACTCTCGCCTGTCACCCACAGCGTGTGCAGGGACAACCACGAGGCTGGAGTAGGGGAAATCGAGTGTCACGCCCTCGGTGCCAGGCACCCTGCTCTGGCTTCGAAGTGAGGACGCGGAGGAAACGGGCCTGGTTCCAGGAGAGCAGCTCTGACCTCGCTGGGGGAGCGAGACACTCCCAGGGAAAGAGACTGGGGCCCCCAGGGCGGATTCTGCTACGTGCAGGTGGCAATGGGGTCCCCAAGGAGGCTGGTGGAGCCCAGGACGGGGAGGCGCTGGCTGGGCAGGAAGGGCCCCCACGGGCAGAGGCGTGGCAGGAGGCCCACCTTCCATAAAAAACCTGGTTTCCCGGCCAAAAAGGAAACTGATCCTATCTTTGCCCTGCCCAGCCCTGGGGTGGTGCGTCTACAAAGGACTCGGGGGACAGTGGACCTCCTTGCTCCCACCTGTCCCAGCTGGGTCTGTGCTGCCTCCCCTCGCACTTGCTGGTGCCTGGTGTGGGCTGGGAGGAGGGCCCCGCTGAGCCATGCCTCCATTGCGTGGGGCTATGGCCACCTGGAGTCCCAGCTTCCTGTCTTCCTCAACTCCCGGAAAGGGCTTGGGGATACTGGTGTTGGTGTGTGATTAGGGCCAAAAAGCCAGGAAGTAGGCGAGGGACCCCATCTCCCTGCAACGCAGTATCTGCCTATCAGGGCAGAGAGGGACCCCAGTTCCCAAGCTGGGAGCTCACTGGTGACAGCGAACACCCACTAGCACGGGCTGGCGAGCCCACGGGGGCAGCTGGGAGAGTGGGGAGCCTCCTAGAAGGCACCGTCGGAGAAAAGCAAGGGACAGCACCACACTCAGTCGGCTCCCGGGTGTGCTTCTGAGGAAAGCCAGTACTCGGCTGGGCACAGAACATCCCAGAGCCCCAGTTCCAGCTGTGCATCAGGGACTGCTTCTGAGAAGGGGGCCTAGGAACTCGCACGGGGAGAGATGGAGTTTTCATGGTGCACCTTTTGCTCCGCTTCAATTGCTTCAACCATGTGTGAATATCACTTTTTCAATAAGTAAGTAAGTAAAGCCAGTTTAAATTGTCTTGAAGGCCACACCCAGGTTCGACCCCTTTCCACCGAGGTGCCAGTCTCCTGACCAGCCAGCTGCCCCTCTGGTCCCCACCACGGCTGCACCCACAACATGCCTCCCTTCCCAGACACCCACCTTCAGGAAGTCGTCGAAGGTGATGCCCTCGTACACCTGATCAGGCTCCTGGGGACAGAGCACAGGGCAGGGTGAGTGGCTTCGACCGGAGACTTTGCCCTGCACACCTCTCCCCTCAACACACGGTTGGCTGCTTAGGGTCAAGTCACAAGAAGAAGGGACGGTTCTGGATTGTTCGCCTCCAGCTTAAGGCTAGTCCCCCTGCACTCCCAACGCCAGAGTCCCCTCCACAGGCTGGAGGATGGGAGGGGAGGCAGGTTCAGGGCACAGGCACCCCCGCGTCCCCCAGGGAGGACCCTGTGGATGAGCGTGGAGAAGGAAGCAGGGTGGGTGCAGAGACGCAAGGCTCTCCTTCCCCACACGGCCACCAGCAGATACTTCCTGCGACTTCCGGTCCTGCCTCATCACACCAGCACAGCTGAGAGCCAGTTCCAGGCTCATCCAAGCTCACAGACCGAGGAAAGGGGCGAGGGGACGAAGGGCTGGCCTGTGCGCCCAGTGAGTCGCTGTGGTGACTCCTGGCCCTGGGGCCCTCACCTGCCCGGGGTCCCTGGCAGTGCTGGGCTCCCTCTGTGACCACTGCTCTGGGCACGCAGGGACCCCGAGGGACAGTGAGGCTCCCAGCCCTGGGGCTGTGGCTCTTGGCTCTGGTGCAGGAGCCTCCCCCGCCCTACCCCGCAGCACCCTCTGTGACAGTGACAGCCTGGCTGGCACCCCAGTGCCGTCCACAGAAGCCCCGCTCCACAGGCTCCAGTGGTCTGTGGTGTCCATCAGCACACGGCCATTAAGAAAAGGGCAATCTACACGCACCATAGAGAAAAAGTGCCAAGATACATACACGATGGGGAAAAAACAGCACAAACAAGGAGCAGAGCAATGTCTGCAGACCCCCAGTGGGCCAGACCCCCACCTTTGGCCACGTGGGTGGGTCAGCACGGCAGAGAGGGAAAACCGGGGCAGTCCAGCTCCATTTTGTGGAAATCAAAAATAATAATACGCAGGTGTGTACAGGTATTTGCGCCGGTCTTTTATTTTGTAATTACTGTGAGGAGAAACCATCAAAGGGGGTTCCCTTATTTAAGGGAGCAGGCCTGGGGTTGAGGGAGAAGGTCAAGGAGAGGCCCTTCCCTCTTGGTGCCTCCCCGGAAGCTATTCTCTGTGTTTTTTAAGGAAGCAGCAGCGGGCACGCTCTGAGGGTTGGCTACGTGCCAGGGGCTGTCCCTAGTGCCTTGCAAATGTCACGCACAGTAACCTTGACCGGTGCAGACCTCTCAACAGCCTCCACTGTGGGCTCTGCTCCTGCCCCCACTCTACAGGTGAGGCCACTGAGGGCCTCGGAGGACTGGGGGCGGAGCTTCCACCTGCCTGACCAGATTCTCCACCCACTAGTTTCTCCATTGTACTTTTTAAAGAAATACAGGAGGCAAATCAATATACATTTTTAAATGTTGTAAATGCAACCAGTTCTCAGATGCCTGGGCCAGCCCCCTCCCAAGGGCTCCCTGCCCTGCCTGCCCGTGGGCACAGGGAGAAGTAGAAGTGGATGTCCTCCCCCTGGGCAACCCCAGGCCCCAGAGTGCAAGGAGAGCTAACTGTAGACAAGGCCCCTCGGCCTGAGCCCGGGGCTGGAGGGTGGCGCCCTTGGAAGGGGGTCAGAGGGGCTTGGGGAAACACTCCAGGCCGAGGCCCCAGCCACGCAATCCCCCCTCAAGCCACTAGAAGCTAGCTGCTCCAGAGAGAGTACTCCAGAAAGAAATCGCTGGCCCGGTCAATAGAGGACGTGGAAGTCCAAGAACGTGTTGTGGGGCGGGCAGCACGGGCAGAGACACACACGTCACCAGAGGCCGAGGGCATCGAACTGATGTGGCTGCCCCTGCCCGTGTGTGCTCACAGCCCACACCAACTCGAGAAAACATTTTCAGAGCACAGAGCGGTCCATGTGTACAGACAGACGCTCGGGACGCCCAGGCTGGGGAGCCGGCAGCGGCCCCACGTGCCTCTGCCTGTGGGCAGAGCGGAGGGCAGGTGGCGGGGGCATGTTGGTGCCGTCACCATCACCGCTGCCAGCAGCCCGCAATCCCACCCCAGCAAATTAAGAAAGCCATCGCCAGCTGAAGCTGGAGTGAGACAGGGAGCAATTTAAAGATGAGTGTAATTAAATCAAATGGGAATTTGGCTCAACAAGCCGGCGGGGATCCCTGCTCTCCCCACCGAGGTCAGCGGCCCTTTCCACGGCAGTTAATGTGCTGAGTGGGGAGGTTTCACCAAGGCCAGCAGCCTCCCGTGGGCCCGAGCAGCAGACGGATAAACCCAGGCCAGTGAAAGGACTGCAGCCCCCACCTGGGGCAGGCCTGGGCCTGCTGTGACCCTGGTGACAGGCGTGGGGCACAGACAGCAGATTCCAGCAGCAACCACCCCCCACCCCTGACTCAGGCTGTGGTCACTCACAGCCATCAAAGTGACAAAAGTGGTGACTACTTTAAATATACAGAAACAGCGAGGGGATGGTCCCAGAGGGACCACCCGAAGCCCAGGGAGCAAAGCCCACACATCTGACAGCTCACCCGGTCAAAATGCCAGTCACCGCTCCACCCAGCCTTTGCTTCCGGGACCCTCTACTCCACGGTTCTTCCCCTGGAGACGATCCGACCCCTCCCCCCAGGGATAGCTGGAGACACTTTTGGTGGTCACGGCCTGGAAGGTGTGGTGGGCATCCAGTGGGCTGAGGCCAAGGTTGCTGCTCAACAGCGCCCAGGATGCCCCAGCAGGCAGCGCCCAGTGGGGACACTGGCTCTGACCCGCGCATGCTCATTGCTGGCCGGAGCAGCATAGTTCTGAGAAAGGACGGGCCATTTCTATACCAGCGTGATCCTGACAAGCCTCAGGGCGTGTCCAGCCCTGCACTCCTGCCTGTGGGGACCTGCCTGCCTTTCCCCCAACCCCCAGCTGTGCTGGGCCCTGGCCCGAGCAGGGGCGGCAGCCCGGTCAGTGCCTCTGCATCTCTTCCAGGGCAGTGGGGGCCTCCACCCTGCACAGCCCACAAGCACTGAAGGCCAAGCCCTCTCCTCTGTTTCAGGAACACGCCACCCCCCCCAACCCTGCCCTAGCTCCTCAGGACCCCAGACCGGGTGGCCCACAAGAGAGCTCCCTGGGGACCCCTGTCTTGAGGCCACATAGCCCCTCTGAGCCACTCACTGGTAAACATACCCATTGAGGCGAGTCTGTGCTCTACGCACCAGCCACGGGGGTGGGGCCTGGAGGCCACACAGCTGGTCTGCAGGCTCCCACGCCCAGCACGGCCTGCCTGGCCCAGCTCTCCAGGGGTGGGGGGAAACCTCCCTCTGGTGGGTCCCCTGAGGTCAGAAAAGCCCCATGCAGCTCAGAGAGGCGTGAGCAGGGCAGCCATACCCTTCCAGGGCTTGGTGGGAGCCAGCAGGGGCGGGAGGGCACTCACCATCTGCCCCACACAGACACTGGCCGCCTCCATCATGGCCCCATCAGCGATGGAGCGGGCCGACTCCTTCTCGATGTGCGGGTTTCCGGAGAGCAGCTCCTCCACCACCTGCCGGCCGGGCAGAGATGAGGGACTGTGGGCCGCGGGGCAGGGGCGCCGGGAGCCCTGGCCGGGCGAGGGGCATACTTTACATTTCGATATTCTTCCAGGGTGATGCGGCCGTCACTGTCCGAGTCGTACATGTGGAACAGAACTGGGGGGGCAGGGGAGGGGGAGCTCATTTAGGGGCGCTGGAGGGGAGCTGGCTCCCCCTGGCTCCCCAAACCTTCCCGGCTCCTGAATCTACTGCAAAGACCCCAATAGTGAAATGTAAATGCCAAAGCCACAGGGATCAAGGGCACAGGCCATGGGGCAGACCGGCCACTTCCTGGTGGGTGACCTTGGGCAAGTGACCCCACTTCTCTGAGTCCTACCTCCCCAGCACGGTGCTGCAGAGGCTCGGTGAGTGACAGGCAGAACAGGGCCCAGGACGGCCTGGCGCACTGCACATGGGCCATGCAGCAGGGCTGCCAATTTGAAGACAAATCGGGGTGTCGTCCCCAACAGATCCGGTTTCATGGTGTCCTCCCTGACGGAGCCTGGAGAGCAGCCATCGTCACAGCCCTGGCGGCTGAGCTGCCCGCTATGGGCATGGGGGTGTCGGGGCCTCCTCCCAGTGATGCCCGCTTTGTTCCTTGGCTGCCATGACTCGGCACCCCGCAGGCCACAAAGGCCAGGAGCTGGAGGGGAGGGGCCCCTCCGACCTCTGGGCTTGGCCTCAGGGAGCCTCAGGCCCACGAAGGTCCCTGCACTGGCATTTGTCGAGCGCTGGCCAGAGGCCCTGGTCAAACATCCTTTCCCCTCCTCCTCGCATGACCCCAGGAGGCCAGGGCCGCCCGGAGCCCATTTCTCAGACTGGGATGCTGAAACTCATGGAAGTTAAGGTGTTTGCCCACGACCACCCTGTTAAGGGAGGGGAAACCAGGGGCTTAGACCTGAGTTTACCCAATTGCACGGCCCCCACGCCCCCTGCCCGGCTCCCCCTTTGTCTGGGGGCCACAGGGGGGCCTTGGGCCACCCAACTCGCAGTTCCCACCAGCCCTCACTACCCGACCCCGAGCTAAACACCGCCCAGCCCCCACATTTCCACTCCCCGCCGAGCAGTCTGCCTCGGGGGGTAGAGAGGGATGTCAGGGTCATGGGAGAGTCCACAAGGGACATGTGACACAGGCCACCCAGGTCCCTGTGCCACTGGCCAGCCTGGACGACAGCCAAGTATGCCCCACGGCGTGGTCCTGTGAGCCATGCACCGTGGCCGCTCGTGGGCAGGGAAAAAACAAGCTTTCGGGAAATACCTCCTGTGGGCCAAGGACTCTGCCTGTGTCTCATCGAGCCTCTGACCAGCCCAGCTTCACAATCAGAGCCCCACGTTCAGGTTCAAGGTCACACGGCTGCCCAGTGGAAAGGCCGCATTGGAACCCTGGTCTGTTTGAAACAAGGGCCTTGCTCTTTTCTTATCACCCACAACCCCTTCTGTTCCCAGGAACCTCCCGCTGCTGAGGGGTGTTCACGAGGAGGCCGCCATGGGGCAACTCCAGAGGACAGAGAGACACCTGGCACCCCTCGCAGGTAGGGCGGTTGGGACCGACCTCCCAAGGGCTGGTACCCCCTGACCTCCCCTCCTGCTGGCCACACCCACCCCACTCCCCCACCCCACCCACTGCAGAACAGGGAGGGGCACGCACATCGCAGCTTCTCCTTCCGGCACAGCTGCACCTGCTCCTCGTCCATGGCGATGTCGATGGGCCGGAAGTACGCCATGATGGTCAGAAAGTCCTCGAAGCTGATCTCGTCGGCCAGGCCACTGGGCCCCTTGCGCAGGTTCCTGTGGGAGCGGGGAGGACGCGTTGGAAATGAACCAACGGTGACCAATAGCTCAGAGAACATGGCTCTTCGGGACAACACTGCCCCCTGATGGCTGTCCCAGCTTTGCGTTCTGTATCCCAACAACCTGCTGGTGGGGGCACCCAGAGGTGTAGCCCAGCCCTTGTGAGGTCCTCCCAGAGCTCACCGCCCCCGGGGGCTGGGAGGCAGGGTCGCCTGGCTGCGCCACAGTGCACGGAGGTGGGCACTTCCACATGGGGAAACTGAGGCACAGGGCCAGCCAGTGACTCCCCAAGGTCACCTCCAGACCCTTTCCCTTTAGACGTGGGATCGACAAACTACAGCCCGCAGGCCACCCGTCTTGATACGTCCCACGAACCAAGAAGGGTTCTCACGTTTCGAAATGGCTGAAAGAGTATTTTGGGGAAAAAATCCAAAAGAATAGCAGCGTTTCACGACAAGTGAAAATTACATGAAACTCAGATTTCAGTGTCCATAAATAAAGTTTTATTGGCGCACGGCCATGCCCACTCATTTACATATCATCTGTTCTGCGTTCATGCTACAAAGGCTGAGTTGAGCAGCTGCGACAGAGCCTAAAATATTTGTCCCCCGGCCTTTTACAGAAAACGCTTGCCGACTCCTGCTCTCCAGCAGCTGACTGACACTCTGGTCTACCAATCAGCAGCCAGCAGCTCTGGGCTACCTGTTTACCACCTGAATGCAAAGTTCACCAAGGATCTCTGGTTTTTAAAATAAATCAGGGCGCGTTTGAGGTTGTCCCTGTAGATGTGCTTTTTGTAAGGGGCAAGAAAGGGCTGGTGTTCTGGGCGGGCTCGGGAAACACAACGCTGGGTCTGCTGTGTGCCCAGGGCCCGTGCCTGACACCCAGCAGGTGCTCCGCAAATGGGCGGGTCCAGGGACGGAGCTGTTCTTGAGATAGCAGCTTTGGAGTTGGCCTCGACCAAACATGGGCTCCCCTCACCAACGACTGACTTCAGCAGCGACAATCTGACAGCTCCCGGAGGAAGCTATCACTGGAACAGCAGGGTGAGCATCCCTACCCTTCCTTACCGTGCGTCCTTGCAACGGGGCGCTTCTCCAGCTGGCCCAGGATGATGAACAGTTAAGGGTTAGTGCTTAAAATTTGCATGGGATCCACCCAGGTCAGGACTGTCTCTCGATTTAAAAGAAAATGTCTGTGGTTCTCCCTTGGGGGCCCATCTATTCTCTCCCAGACACCGACTGACCCTGCACTGGGCACCGCCCTTCACAGTTTACGCATCTCTGGTCCCAGCTGTTCGTGCCAGGAGAGTTTCCAGAACGAGGTGGATCCCCAGCCGGGAACATGAAGGTGGATCGTGAAAACTACAAATCTGAGATGAGACGAGAAGGTTTTCCTCCAAACGCAGGGAGCCCTGTCTTGGAGAGCTTTTCTCGGTCTCCCCTTAAGTCTTCCATCTCAAAAAGCTTCCCCCTGCTCCTCCCGACAGATCCTCAGTACTCAGAGTTCTTGCCGTCAGGGGCTCGGACCTGACTCACGGTATAAAACGGCCCCCGGAGTCACTGGCTCCTTGGAGGACCCTCTCACTGTTGCTGCTCACATGTCCTTCCCAAGTGGTTTTGGCTGCAGCAGCCGCTGCAGCGATTATAATTAGCACCCGGGAAAGGCAGGCCATGTGTCCTTCTCAGGGAAGGTCAGAGGCAGACTGCTTCGCCATCATAGTGTCCCTGGGAGGTCTACATGGGCCAATGTCATGGTCTCCAAAGGCAACAAGAGTGCAGAAGGCAAGGAAACCCAGACCTGGCACCTGGAACCAGCCACACCTGCTCTCCAATCCCATGTCCTAAATGGGGTGCCCTCAGCCAGGGCCCTGGAGGAAGGCCTGTGCATCTTCTGGGGCCACCTGAGGACTCCCTACTCTCCTATGTTATGAACAGGTGAGGCTCAGAGAGGCTCAGCATCTTGCTCAGGCCCCACAGCCCTGGCACAACTAGAGCTGAGCAGTTCAGGCTCATATAACTTGCACCGGGTTGGGGAAGTCCTCACCCATCTTATAGTCCGTTCCCTTCCTTCCTCTTTCTGCCGGTTCTCCCTATGTGTCAGCGATCTCTGCAGCCCCAGCTGACCCCAACCCAAGAACTCAGCTTGTTTGCACCCAGGTCCCTGACCCACCGAAACAGTGAGATATCAACACTCACTGTTTTAAACTGCTAAGTTTGGGGGTAATCTGTTACGCAGCCATAGCTAACTAATACAGAGGCCTAGAGGGACTGGGTGAGCTGCCCGAAGTCACCCAGCAACAAATCCCGAACTGTCTGACCCGTCCCTGGGCCCAGAGATCCCACCCAACACAGCTGCCTCTTCTTCTCTGCATCGGTGCAAGGGCCGACTCTGAGCAACGGGGGCTGTGAGACGTGACACGGGCAAAATGCTCCCTCAAGGACAGTGTCACCTGCCAGCGGGCGGCTCAAAGAAAAAGGCCCACCTGTTGTCGAAGAAGGCACGGATGATTTTGGATCGGATCGGGTTGAGCTCCAGGTCGGGGACATTGTTGAAGTTCTCCTTGCTGGGTCCCAGGAAGGACAGGCACCGGGAAAAGATGGAGAAAAGAAAGCGATGTCATATGGTGGGTCACCGCTTAGCAGGGCCCGTGGGGACAGGGGGGAGACAGGACCATCGCACCCCCAGGGAGGGAGACCCCCCGTGGGCCACTCCAGAGTCAGAGCAGCAGAGTGCTGGCTTGGAGGTTTGGAAAAGACAGTCTGAGGCCCCCAGGGTGGGGGATGTAGGGGCACCACTTGACCCAGCAAGTTTGCTCCTCGGTGTGTGCCCGAGAGAGATGGGAGCATGTTCACATAAAAACGTATGCGTGGGTGCTCACAGCAGCACTATTCTAACAGCCACACAGAGGAAACACCCCAGATGTCTGTCCGCAGATACCTGGCTAAATAAATTGTGGTCCATCCACACAATGGAATGTTATTCAGCCATGGAAAGGAATGAATTATGGAGACCTTTTGCAACACAGATGGAACTTGAAGATACGATGCCAAGTGAAAGAATCCAGACACGGAAGACCACGAAGCATCTGACTGCATTGCTACAATGTGTCCAGAATAGGCGAGTCCATGGGCACAGAAAGCAGACTGCTGGTCTCCAGTGGCTGGGAGGTTGGGAACAGTGGGATGTGGTGGGGCAGGACACAGCTTTCTTTGGGGCACATGAAAATGTCTAAAACTTGACCGTGTGCTGGACATACAGCTCTGCAAACATATGAAAGCCAGTGGATTGTATGTTTTCATGGGTGACTTGAAGGCTATGGGAATTGTATTTCGGTGAAGCTGGTAAAAAACAAAAAAGCTGCTGACTTGGGACAGGAGAGGGGAATCAATCCAACACAGTGGCCGCAGGGCACAGGCATCGCGGGGTCCTTGAGGCTGTGGATTTGGTGGTGTGGCGGGGTAAGCCCCTCACCTACCTGACCTTCCCACACAAGGCCGCCCTTTGTTCCTGGAATCTGCTTCCTGCTCACCTCCCCCCCCCCCCCCCCTGCTCCATAGATTTTAATGGGCAGCGGCCTTGGAAGAGACCCAGGGCATTGGCCGCTACTCCTGGGGAACAGGGAGGCACGCCCGGGTAGGGAGGAGGAAGGATATCAGCCACTTAAAACCAGAATGGCCAGGGGAAGACAGGACTCAAAACTAGAAGAAAGCCAGGCTGGGAAGGAGGAAGGCCCACTTACGCAGAGGATTACGCATTGTTATGATCGAGAGGTTCCCTGAACACATGCTGGCCCCTCCGCCCGCTCTCTGCAGAGAGAACCTGGACCCAGGTCTGGACAACCTCTGTTCTCTGCCCCCTGCGCCGTTCCCGTCCCTACCCGGCGCTCCCGGGGTGGCCTGCGTTCAGCATTTGGGAAAATGCAGGAGCCGGTGTCAGTGGACACCAGCGTTTCAGGTTCATGGGCACCCAGTTCTGAAGAAGGGGGAGACCCAGAGCTGTGGGCCTGGAGTGGTGGAATACTACTCAGCCATCAAAAGGGACGCGGTCCCAACACGTGCTAAGCTGCAGGTGACCCTGGAAAACCTGATGCTGAGGGAGACGGGACAGACACAGAAGGATACAGACTGTGTGGCCCCGTGCATAGGCCACGACCACAGCCGGGAGACCCACAGAGATGGAAAGCAGGCGCTGGGGGGTGGGGGTGGCGGCTAATAAACATGGTGCATCTTTGGGGGGAGATGAAAATGGTCTCAGATTAATTGCACACTTCAAACAGGCGAATTGTATAATATGTGAATGGCATCTCAACAAGGCTGTTAAAATACCTCCCTGAAATCTTTAAAACAACAACAAAAAGCCCTGGCCATGGAGCTCAGTTGGTCAGAGCGTCGTCCTGATGCGCCAAGGTGGTAGGTTCAATCCCCCATTGGGACACATGCAAGAATCAACCAATGAATGCATAAATAAGTGGAACAAGTCAATGTGTCTGTTTCTCAAATCAATACATAAAAGAAAAAAAATGTTAAAGCAAAACAAACCACCCTGCACTCTGGGTGTGGGGCACAGCGTGTTTAGTCTGTGAAAGTTCATCCAGCTGCCACCTGTCACACTCCCCACTGCACTAGCAGCCTCTCCTTCCTCACTAGAGGGAGGCGACCGCAGGAGGAAACAGAACATCCGGAGCCCCCCTGGGCAGGAACTGGGCGAGTCACAGCGGCCGCGTGCCACTGCAAAGTGAATGTCGGGGCACAGAAAGGAAGCAACCGGCTGCCACCAGGCTGGTTGGCACGAGACCCCAAGCCCTCGCTGGCTTCACTGGCCAGAAGGTCATGGCTCTGCTAGCCCTTCCTCAGCCTCCGTGTCCTCATCTGGGAGGATGTCCTCATCAGGGACCACCTCTGGAATCAGACTTGGGTTCTACCCGGCTCTGCAGCCTGGGACAAGTGACTTGGCCTCTCTGAGCCTCAATCTGCTCCTCTGGAAGCAGGAGCCTCACTCAGAGGTTGTCCTGAGCTTATGTGGGATTGCGGCTGGAACATGCTTAGCACAGTGCCTGCGGAGGGCTCCACGGAGGGAAGCCTTCGGGCACCGAGAGCGTGGGAACGAGCACTCTCACATCCACAGCACCCTATCCATAGCACCCTATCCACAGCACCCTATCCTCGGCACCTGGCATGCCTGGGGGCAGCGAGGGGGCTCAGTGAGTGGTGTGAAGAATGCACAGTTGGTGTGGGCACGGCTCGACTCCTCGTTCCATGTGTCCTGAGCCCCTGACCCACCCCCCACGTTGGGTCCATGCGCCCTCCCACCCACCCCAGGAGTCCCCTACCTGCAGATCCTTAGGGAGCACCAGAGCTCAGCCCCGCCCCGCCCGGCTCTAGAGTGAGCGAGCTACCGGAGGGGGCTGTGTCCCAGGGCTGCTGGCAGGCTCAGATTCAGGGGCACACCAGGGAAGTGGAAGTGAGTCTGGTTGATTCCCCAGGAAGGAACAAAGACCAAAAAGGTGGATGCTGCAGGTTTGAAGGGGAGAAACCCAGTGCCCATGCGTGTGAAGGGGGCCAGAAGGGACCCACCAGCAGTCCTGGCCACCACGAGATCCCATGCAAGGTCAAGGGCACTGGGGCTGACCTGGGAGGGAGGGAAGGGAGGACGGAGGTAGGAAGCACCTCGCAGAGCCAGAATGTGCGTCTGGAAAAGAAAATCAACAATAAAGGGAGGCCTGACCTCGCACGGAGCTCAGGGGGGTGAGGCAGGTGCTGGGAGTCAGCAGGTCCGTGCAGGTGTCTGGAAGCCTGGCTGCCTTTGCCGCCCCTGTCATTAGAGACCTGCGCCACACCACAGAGGGGCCTCCCTCCTCCTCAGCATGGCCACCCACTGCCCTGTGGGGCCCCGTTTCCTCATCTGTGAATTGGGTGCAAAACTAGCACCCCCCACATCAAAGGGGATGTGAGGTCAAGCACAGCCAGGGGCCGGTCCAGCCTCCACCCCACCAGGCACTTGGTCTCGGGTCTCAGAGCCCTGGGCTTCTCCTCTGTAAAAGGGGACTGTGGGGATGGAGGGTGATGTCATGGGGTTGACAGGTGATTAACTGAGATGCGTGCACGGGAGGTTCGAAGCTCACGGCCCAGCACACACGGTGAGCTCTTCGTGTTAAAATAGTAATAACGGCAGTAATGATAATGATAATAACAACAACAATGACGACAGCAGCTAACCTTCTATGTGCTCCCCAAGTGTCAGGTGCTGTTCCCAGAGCTTCACGTTCCTACCTTATGAGGGAGGAACTTATCTCCATCTCAAAGATGGGGAAACTGAGGCAGAGAGGTGAAGGAACTTCCGACAGACCTGTGCAGCCCACTCAGGAGGTCAGGGCTGGCGGCCTGGTCCTCAGGGACCTTTCTCACCCATCATTTGCCAATCTCTCTTTTCAACAAGTTGGGCGCAGGCCTCGCGCCCAGAATGTGGGGAAGGCTAACAAGAGTCCCACGCCCCGTGAATGCTGGTTTCAGTCTCCCTTTCCTCCCTCCCCACTCGCCCCCGGGTGCCCATGGGGCCGGTTGGACCGGCTCAGCTGAGTCACGGAACAGGCTGTGCTTCACCTGGGGACAGGTCGCTGCTCTCAGCCAGAGCTGACGTGGTGGCAGGTGGTCCCACAATGATGCCCCAGTGACCAGCAGGGGTGGCCTGCCCACGAGAGCGCCAGGGGCACTCAGCTTTGGGCCCCCTCCAGGGGCTGGAGCCTGGGGTTTAGCTTCCCCTAGTGACCTGAGAGCTTTCTCTGTGTCCGGCTCTGTTAAATGCCTCCCCAGGTTATAGGCCAGAAAACGAGGCCCAGAGAGGCTAGCAGAAAAGCTTCAAGTCCAGCTCTGACCACCCCATGCCCTCCCTCCCTATGTCCGTTGGGTTGTACGTTTTACTTTAAAGAGAGAGAGAGAACAGCAGAAATATTCACAGGGCATCTGCTCCCATCCAGCCCCCAAAGGCCCCAGCCAGGACCCAGAAAAGAGGGTTGGGCCCACAAGGGAAGGAGGGACAAGCTGAGAAAAACCACCAAGGGCCGGCCGGATGCTGCTCAAGCCCTGTGGTGCGCGTTGGTTTCTGGTGCCTTTGAGGCTCAGCTCAGCTGCCAAGCTCTCCCTGCTAGTCTGAGGTCTGGGGTGGCCCCAGCCACCCCTGGGGCTTCCTGACCCCAGAGCTGATGACACAGCGAGACCCCTCTGGAAGCCCAGCCTCCCTGATCCCTAGCCTCTGCTGGTCTCTGCAGCCCTAAGGGGTCTTCCCTCCCCCTACCCCCCACCCCGCATGTCCCCTCCTGCTCCCTGCACTCACTGGTTTGCCTTTGACGGTTCCCACACTGGGCTGAGAGATATAATCAGCAGGGAAACTGGGGCCCCAGGGGGCCGTGAAGGAAGGACCGCACCTCATCTATAGTAGGGGTCTTCCCAGGCGATGGCGAGCCCCTCCAGTGCCATCCTGGGACCAGCAGCACTGGCATCACCGGGGCAGCCTGTGAGAAATGCAGATTCTTGGCTGCCCCAGACCTGCTGCCTCAAAACCTGCCTTTCAACATGGTCCCCAGGGGGTCTGTGGGCTAGTTACTGATGGGAGCGCTGGCCCCTTGATTCCAGAGCCGGGAATTCCCTAACCGCACAGGGCGGTTCTCCCACTCACGGGCCTCTGCACAAAAGATGTGGGAGATGCAAGCAGGAAACCGCCCTGGTCCCCTTGCCCCGAGGCCAGCGCCTTTTTCAAAAGCTGGGGTAGTGTCTCCCCTCCTCCTGTAACTGCTCCACACCTGGACCCGGCTGGCCTCCCAACGCCTGTCCCTTAACTATGACAGAGGAAATGACAAGTATTCCAACTGCTCTGGTGCTGGTGTCGGCAGCGACCGGCACAGACACGCCCCCCACCCCAGACTGTGGTGGGGAAGCCACGGAGATGGAACATGGGTGTCTCAGGCAGTGACAAGTGCTTGGAGGGCAAACAGAACAGGGGCAGACCAGACAGAGCCGGCGGAAGTGTTGATGGGGCAGCCTTGTGGCGAAGGTCACTCAGGAGCAGAGACCTGAGCAGGCGGGTCCCCCACCTAGGGCACACCTGGCAATATCCGGAGGCATTTTGGGTTGTCCTATTGGGAGAGGGTTTGGGAGGGAGCAGCCAGACGGGTGGTAGCCCATTGAACAGGGGACCTGCAGACACACAGGTGGCTCTGGCTTTTATTACTATTATTACTATTATTATTATTATTATTTGGTGGGATGGACCATGTTGAGCAGAGACCTGCTGTTTTAATCGGCTCCTGCACACTCTGTGTGTCTGTCATGGGTGGGGTGGTGAGAGCAGAAGCTGGGGGTCTCGGGTCGGGAGGCTGCTGCTGACACCCAGGGGGCCTGAATGGGACTTCTGGGAGGACGACAAACGGCTTGCCTGGGGACACAAACAGTGGCTGGGACGTCGCTACCTGAGTCTGGCGCTCAGAGGTGCCCTAGCCAAAGGCACAAGCCATGAATGAGTCTTCATTTCAGGTCCTCGCTATGGCCGAGACAACCCTCTGTGACCTGCCCCCAACTCGCCAGTTGTCCTCTCCCTGTTCAGGCTGACAAAGCTCCCCCTGTCTCCCTGCCTTTGAACTTGAGGTCCTCTCTGCCTAGAGCTCTATTCTCCCCACTCTGCTCTCAGCCCCAACCTGCCCACCACACCTCCAAGGCTCCTTCACAACCACCCATCGCCCTTGGGAACGGGGTCCCCAGGGGTGCGCCCTCTCTGCCCAGTCTCCTTCCTTTAACAAGAAATAGAATGGACTCGCCTCTGCGGGAGTCACTGCTCTGGGCCACCCGCAGCCCCACACCCATAACAGGAGCGCCCACAGGGGTGGAGGGAGCCCCCCTTTTACCTGCCAAAGCACCCTCAGAGCTAGAACCAGCCACAGAAGGCCCACAGTGCCTGCTTTGAGGAGCAAGAACTGCGTCAGGATGAATCCTGGGAAAAGAACCTTTGTGTGTTAAAAAAAAAAAAAAAAGTGTATGTACGTTCCCACTAATAAATCTACGGCCATTTAGAAAGTGTCTTCCTGCTTGGGGACACCTGGGCGCTCTTTCACCTTTCACACCAAACTGACGGCAGCTGCAGCTCACACCTGCCCTCCCTCCCCTGGCCCCTGAGCAGCCGTGACAGCCTCAGCTGTCTGCTGCGTCCTAGGCAGCTTTACAAGTGGCTGTGAGTTTCCTTTTTAAATAAATGGGCATCGTGCTAGCTGGGGCTTTAGAGGGAGGGCCCGGGAGCCCTCGGCATACATGAAACACCGACCAGGGAAACAGCCTCAACCCCTTCACTGTTGGGACTCTGAGCAAACAGTAAACTTTTGGCTGCTCGACAGGTGAGAAGCAAAGTGACTCAGGTAAAAAGTGACTTAATTGCGAGAAAAGTGATGTGATCACAGCGGATTGGAGCTCCAGCTCTTCTGTCAACCAGCCAGCTCCGCTGGGAGACCTTAACCTCTCTGGCCTCAGTTCATCTTCTTCCCCCGCAACCCAGGCATGTGCCCTGACCGAGAATCGAACTGGAGACTTTTCGGTTTGTGGGACGACACCCACAAACCCACTGAACCACACCAGTCAGGGCTGGCCTCAGTTTCTTAATCTGGAACGTGGGGAGATGATGGGAACTTCAAGGGTTCCTGAGACCCTTGAGACCACGCCAGTGGGCATTCAGCCCTGTGCCCCACACACATTAGCACGGAGGTGATAGCAGCCGGGGTTCCCATTTATGGGATTCGCACTGGGTGAACCTCTAACTCAGTAAAGCAAGCTGAGCAGGGCCGAGGAACGCAAAACAGGCCTTAGACTCAGGGATGACTTCTGCTGTGCCCTGGCATGCGACCATCGGCGCCCGACTCTGCACTTGGGCGCCTTTCTACCAGAATACGGCCACGTCCTTTTCCTTCCCCACGCGTCTGGTTGCCTCCATCCCAGGGATCACTCTACGTTCCGTGGCTTAGCAATCTAAAAATATTTTTGTCACATGGCTTTATCTAATCAGGCCCCCTCTTGGCCTCCACCGCCACGTCAGAGGATTCCGGATTCCGCCGCGCCTGTTTCTGGGTGTGGGTGAGCCTGCCAGAGCGCCATCAGGAAGTAAAAAGTTGCCGTTTAAGACAGTCGCCAGTTAAAGGGCTCAGCTAACAGAAAGAAAAAGTGCAAGAGGCCGTTACTGCATGTTCTTCACTGTCTGCCAATTAATGTCTTTTCAAGAGTCATTCAGGGAGGGTCTTCCTTGCCAGAAGGCAGGCTCTTCAGGACGGGGCAGACGCCTCTGCAAAGCAGGCGCTCCGTAAATGTGTCGGGCGACCTTTCCTACCCAAGTGTTCCGCCAAGAGGCCCCAGCACTCGGTGTTTTGGAGTCAGGGTGCATTCAGATTTGGGGGGCCCTCATAAAGAAATTAAGAACGCATCATTATGAAATTGTTAAAAATTAAGTGCTAGGCTGTGAAAGGAACCCAGAGTGGGGCCCCAATGCCCTGGCTTTAACGGCCTCAGGGTAAACTGCCCCCCCCAAAAAAATCATGTCCTTACTTTACTTTGAGAAAGTTACCCCACCAAACACAGGTAGGAAACAGTAGATTTGAATTAAAATCACCTTTGGGCAGTTTTAACTCATTTGACTTCTTTAAAGCCATATTCGTTTTACTAAAGTCACAAATCCCGAAACCCAGTTCTTCGTTAAGCCTTTAAGTGCAACTTGCAAATCTTACTTGTGTGTGTACAAGCCTGCAGGCTTGAATGGTCACCTTTAAGGGACCTTTTGCCCCCCAGGTTTTCAAACACCCGCTGTGGGAGGGTTCAAGGAACTGCTTTCCACAGGCCTCAGAAATGGGGGTGCTGGGGCCACACCGGGGGGCCCCAGTCAGCACCTCTCTCGTGGGGCAGAATGTCCCAGCCCGGTCAGCTTTCACCAACAGGTTTCCAAACACTGAAGACATGACCCCTGTCCCTGCTCCAAAACCCCAGCACAATCCAGGCCCCTGGACGTGCCCAGGGGTCAGGGAGGTTGAAGGTCCAGCCTGAGGTCCCCTAGGAGACCCTTGGCAAGTGGGGACAGCGCTGGCTCAGTCCTGTGCCCTGGGAAGACAGACAGGAAAGCCCAGGAAACCGAAAAGCTGCCCCATCTCCCTGCTGGCAGTGGGCTATATTAGGCAAAGGAGTTCCGAGAGCCTGGGAGGAGGCCCTTCCTGCAGGCCCGTTTGCAAAAGACACTGTGGTCAGCCCACCCCCTTCCTGCAGGCTGGCAGGGCCTGTCACCAGGGCAACTGACACCTCCCAGCACAGTCAGCGAGAAGTGGAGCAGAGGCTGCAAGGGTGACAACCACGCAGCCCACCCCCTCCCCAGGGCTCTAAGGGCAGAGTGTCCCAGATGGCAGAGCAGGGAGACCCAGGTCTTCAGAAGTCACTCACCAAGTCACAGCTTCCTTACAACGGCAAGACCTCAGCCCTGAGTTCAAATCCCAACACCTCCAACTTACGAGTTGTGTGAGCCGGGCCCGATACGTGGGCTCTCTGAGCCATCTGTCACATGGGGTGAACAGGTCTCCCCACCACTACTTCCTGCGGGGGTTTACAGGGCAGACGTAACAGGTTCCAGCTGGACAGCACGTAAACATGCTCAAGTAACCGTAGCCGACGTGTGAACATGTGTGAACATTTGTGCCCAGCCCCAGATCAGCGCTTTCACTGGGAGCCGGTAAACCCTCTGAGGGCAATACCATCGATAAGGGGTCTCGTCCATCCCATGCTGTGTAGATTATAAGGAACTTTCTAGTCCTTACGCACTTGTTTCTCACTTCTGTGCTCATTCATTCGTTCATTCATTCACACGCTCCCTCATTCAGGCAAACACCACCAGAGTAACTAAGCCCCCAGCATAGTGCTAGGGCCAGGGAAAAAGACTTAGCTCCTGCCCCCAAAAGGCCAACAGTTTGTTAGGGACGGTGGCTGGAAGAAGACAGTTACAGTTCTGAGCTGTAAATGTGGGGAGGGGGCGCCCCCAGGGGGAGTTGGGGGGGTATAGGGGTGGGAGGGTTATCTGGAGGAGGTGGTGTCCACACTGAGACCTTAGCAGAGCAGAGGCCTGTATCTGGAAACCCTGGTAGGACACAGCTCAAGAGCATGGACATGACCTTGAGGGCACTGGGGGGCCCCCGAGGGCTGGTGAGCAAGAGCTGCTCTCTGGACCCAGGCAGACACATTCGAGGTCTGCGCACATTTGGGCAGCTGTGAAAGGGGCAATGGGGATGCAACCCTGTGGATGAGTGTGCAGGAGAAGGGTGAACAGGGCCCAGGGGGCAGCCTGGCAGCGAGAAGGGGGAGGCGGGAGCTGTGATGGGCGGCTCAGTGCCTGGGGGGGAACAGCCTCCACCCATCCAAGCCTGTGGAGCCCACTGGGTGTGGGGGAGGCCAACCTGACCAGAACCCTCTCACGCTTGTTAGCAATGCAGAGTCCCAGGTCCCATTCCAGACTGAATCGAAACCTGCTTTTCAACAAGGTCCCCAGGTGATCTGCGAACACATTTGTGCTTGCCGTCCAGCCGGGGAGGCAGAAACACTCATTTACGGCGCCTGACGCCACAGCCATGCTGGGACTGCCAGAGAGAGAAGGGACCGGGGCTGCAAGCCTGTCCCAGGCTGGCCAAGCCTGAGGGTGGGGGAATCAGCACAGACCTTCCTGCTGAGACCCGACGGACTGGATTTAGTCAAAGATGTGGAACACCTGACAGGCAGGCAGACAGACAGACAGCTGGCTGAGGCCAGGTGGCAGGAGAGTGGTGGCGTTCGGGCTGGCTGGTGGGGGACAGAAACGAAGATGTGTTTGCTGAGCACGCACTATGCTCCAGGCACTGCACTTGCCACCCCAGGCCTCCTGCTCAGCTCAGTAGGGGGACTTGTAGCCCGTGTGCTTGTGGGAAATGCAGAGTCTCGGGCCACGCCCCAGACCTGCTGAAGTCACACCTGCATTTCAGCAAGTTCCTGGGTGCTCGGCACATGCATGCATTGGAATGAACTGGAGCAGAATGTAAGGGTTCAGTAAGTCTTTGCAAAGGCCCGAGAGGCCGCTGGGCAACACAGTCAGGACTCAGCCACTAGACACTCAAAGTGGGAGGGGGCGCCAATGGCCTGGCAACATTTGCGTTCCCCTCTCCACTCCAACCCAGCCACAGATGACCGCTGCATGGGCATCTCGAGGTGGGCCCTCACGACCTCACGAACGGGGGGAACAATGACAGCCCCTGCTGCCGGATGCCAATGAACCCAGGTCAGGGCGGCATCGTCGTCTGCTCATCTTTAACACCCAACCCCGATCCCAAGGAGCACGCTCGCTTCCCAGCTGAGACAGGCACAGAGAAACAAAGTGATTGACCCACAGTCACACAGCCCGTGACAGGGCAGACTCAAATACGATTTGCTTCCCAAGCCTGGGGTTTTGTCTCTGCTTCCCCCAAGTCTGAAGAAGTCAATGCATGTGGAATTTGAACCTGAAGCCTCTTACCAGCCAAGACCCGTGACCCCAGACCCATAACATCGGGAACCCCAAAGTGGCCTGAACAGGGCTGGGGGTATAGTGTGCTGGAAACTTATCTTCAGAAAGGGGCCTTGACGCACCCCCACTGCGAGCCACATGGCGGTCAGGTCCACCAGCACAGGCACAGACCATCTGGCACAACAACGTGCCCATGAACTTCTGAAGGAACGAAGGAGGCCTTGACACTTCCATGTCCCAACAGCCAGCATGCAAAAGTGTCGCCTCTCGTTAGACCTCAAGGTGCTCAGCAGAGGTGTTCCCACCCCGCACCCACCCCTCAGCCCATGGCCACAGGAGGCTGGCCTTGCCCTGGGAAACCACTTCACCCCTCTCCCTGCTCCCCAATCTCTCCCCACCAGCCCTGCCCTTGGCTGATGACCCAGCCCCACCTCCTCACAGCTCTGAGAAAAAACAATTTGCATTTCTGGCCCAAACCATGGTGATTGGCTCAGACTCAGTCATGTGACCCCACCACAGCCAATAAGAAACAGGTGACCTTTTGCTGGGCTCTGGGCTCTCTTTCACTGGGTTTAGTGAGTAAGACACAGAATTAAAGATGTAAGTCCTGACTGTCTTTAAATCTGCCTTGGAGACAATCAAACTGAGACCACGAGATCCTTGAGACCCACAGAGTCTCAGCTCTGGGGATGGGTGCTCTAAGGATGCAGTGCGCTGGATTAGCAAAACAAGAGAATTTAGCTGTTTACACATCAGTTTCCACAAAGCTTAGTGAGATTTACGTCAGCTGTACCAAGAAAAAGGAAGTTTTCCTGGATTATAAAAAGGCGTGTCTTAAAAGTTCCAACACTGTAACCTTAAAACCCTGAGTGCTTACTTTAGGAAACATGGCCCGTTAGAAGTTTCTGGAAGAACAGCACTCAGCACACTGGAAACCCTGGCGGCTGTGGTTCCCCTTGAAGCTTCCTCACCGACCAGAGCAGCTGGTTGACCAGGCCCGATCATTCGCCTCACCCCAAAGAACTCAACCACCATCGAAGACTAAACTCATCGAGGATGACACAGCGCAACGCATGGGTCCTCGTAAAAAATGTAACCTACGGAGCTTTGAAAAGATGAACGCTAAAATCGCAATGTAGGAAGGTGATTTTCCTTGACAGAGATGGGAGGCTGCTGCCCACCACCTTAACCAAGACTCTAACTAACCACCCAGAGGAAGCAGAGTCAAGAGACGGGGCCTTGTAACGACCCCTGAGCCCCGGCCCTGGGCAGGATCCTGGCATTTCCCAGGCCCTCACTGTGCTTGGGAGTCCAGGCACGGGAGTCCAGGAGCACGCTCCGAGGGAGTCCGAGGAAGTCAGGGTGGCTGGCTACTCCCCAGCCCCTCTGCCTCTCACCTTCACTCATGTTATACTTTTCTGATTCCAAAAGAAACAGGTGCGTCTTTCCCTCCCAGTGGACAGCATCTTCTCTAGAAGGGACCAGACGAACGAAAACAACTACAGGAAAGGGGCATCCCTAGGACTCTTCCAGAGCCCCCGGGCACTCCAGGAAAGAGAAATGGAAAGAGAAATTCCCCGAGAGCCAGGGCCCTGCCGAACACACAAACCCCGCTGCGGGCCTTACCGGATGGTGGGCTGGTCTCCACTCAGCTGCTTAAACCTCCGGTGGAGCTGCTCGATCTGGTCTGATGAGACTGCGAAGTAAGAGAAAAGAAAATGAGAGAGAGACACTGCTGACCGCTGGACGCGGAGCAGCCAGAGGGCAGCTGGGGCCATTCTTAAGCCTCGTCCCTTCCCCCCTCTTCCACCCAATCTCAGGCCACCTCCCGCCAACGTAAAACCGAGTGGCAGATGAGTGTGTTGGCAAAGGGCTTCCCCTTCTGTCTGGTGGTGCGGCTGTGGGGGCACCAGTTCTGACCCCCTTGGCAACAACACACAGCGATTCCCGATAGCGGCTGCTCCTGGGACAGGACAATGGTGACCCAGGTCGTTTTTCTCCTTCTCCATCTCCTACGAGGTCCTGTCCTCTCCGCCCCCCTGCAGACGGGTCACCCCTGCGGACAGGTCTGTCCTCGCCGAGAAAGGCGCTTGGTGTAGTCACATACCAAGAGAAATACATCAGCCAAAGATAAATACCACAGGATCTCACCTAGATGTGGAATCTAAAAAAAAAACCAACATAAACAGACAAAACAGAAACAGATTCGCAGATACAGGGAACAGACCGAAGGTTGCCAGATAGGAGGGGACTCGGGGGCGGGAGGGCTGGGTAGAAAAGGTAGAGGGATTAAATAGGAACCTCCAGGTACAAAAACAGTCACAGGGTGCAAAGCACAGCCCGGGGAATGCAGTCAAGAGTGCTGTGATAACTGTCTGGCGTCAGGTGGGTGCTCGACTTAGGCAGGGGGTCATTTTGCAAGTTACGTAAGTGTCTAACTCCTTAGCTATGCACCTGAAACGAATATTGAACGTCAACTGTAGTTGAAAAATAAAAAAAAAAAAATTTTTTAAAGAGAGGAGTAGGGAGGGGGGAAGCGGTTTGGGCCGGCGCTGGACGTTGCTTGGGAGACCCATGTAAGAACATACAGGATGCGGACCACCACCAGCTGATGTTTGTGCTCAGTGTGGGGCCGCCAGGTGAGTGCTAGAAAGTGACCTGAGGCTGGTTGCCACTTGTGCTGCTTGGTAGCATTTGGGAGAAGCTATGCTGTGCACTGAGGCTGGCTGCCCCCAGTGCCGGGCTTGGGACCCTTTGGTGGGCACCCTGACGTGAGCTGAGGCCAGCCACCCTTGTGCCGGGCTTGTGACCGCTCCATGGGACCTGTGCTCTAAGCCAACACTGGCAACAGCTCATGTCAGGCTTGGGCCACCTGATGGAAGTCTCAGTGCAAGGTGACACTAGTCGCCACTTGTGCCAGGCTTAGGACCTGTTAGCAAGAGGTACAGGGCACGGTGAGGCCGGCCACCACTTGTTTGGGGTCTGTGGACCTTTGAGAGCTTTTAGGAAAGCCCAGAGCATGAGCCACGAGGGGCTGCTTGTGAGGAAAAGCTGCTGGAAGCGGCTGGGGCCACGGGCTTGGATTGGGTGCAGCAGGGTCTCAGGGAATCATGGGGTGGAAGGGGTGGTGGATGAGGGTGTTAGCCAGGTCAATGGAGACTCAGGTATGGCCGTCTGCCTGAACCTGCCCTGGGAGGTGGGGCCCAACAAAGGAAAAATGGCACCTGCCTGTGCATCCCTCCTGGGAGAAAGCCCCCCGACAGCTGCCCCTGCAGCCCTTGCCCTGAGTTGGGTTCATTCAGTTCCCCCCCACCCGGTCCCCTCCCCCGCCGCGGTCTGTCCTCAGTGCTCAAACTGCGTCCAGCGCTGGAGCTCAGAGTACGTGTCCGTCAGGGAGCGAGCCCCTCAAGTGAAACGCCCGGGACCCCAGCAGCCCTCTGGACTCAGCCCCTGATGGTTTTCATAGCCAGGTGTTTTGGAGACTCTTCTTCCCTTGCGCCCGGGCTGCGGGGCTGGGTGTGGACCCCTTGCTCCTCAGCAGGGACCTCCACGGCTGAGACAGCCCTCCTGGTTCTCCACTGCCGCACGGGGATGTGGGGCCAGGCCACTTCCCGTCTCTGTGCTCCCACCGGGCTCCACGGGGCTCCTCTGCGTCCTCAGGTACGGGACCCCCCTTCGGCCAGGCTAAGTGGCTCTCGGGGGTTGTCCTACTAGCTGTAGTTCTGATGTGAGTGTATGAGGTCTTCCTCATGCAGTGTCCATCCACTCTGCCACTTCTGACGAGAAGGAAAATCGTCCCTTTTCCAGGTGGCATCCTTTATTAAATTGGCAAAACAAAGCAGAGATTGTTTGGGCAATCTGCTTAGGTTGAGCCCAGTGTTTTAGCTTTTATGGTGAATGGGAGGGTGAACACATCTCTGTATCCATCTCTTTGTGCCTGTTGCACTTACTTCTTTCAGGATAAATTCCTGCTGAGCAGAATTACTGAGCTTTTTGCTGCGATGCAACATGCACGCAGACCAAAGTGCATCCCTCATAAGTGTCCTGATTCAGTTTTTCTGGGAACACATGTGGGGCACCTGGACCAAGAATTCGAATGTTCCCAGCACCCAGAAGCCCCCATCATGCATCACTCAAAAAGCTACCCATGGTCAAGGGTAACCACAATGCTGACACCAGAACCAACCCGCTGGTTTCAGGCCACACCGGAATGCCCCCCCGACAGCTCCACAAAGGACACACAGACGGTGGACGCGGCTGGTGCCAGAGCCTCAGCAAAGTGGCTCCGGCTTTGTAGGGTTAGTCCCCGTACAACAGCTCGTCCTCTGTGGTCACAGCCAGTCCTCACAGCCAGCCGGCCTGAGAGTCGGTCCCTCCCACGGACGAGCCAACAGCGACCAGGGCTCAGCGACAACAGACGGGCACACAAAACCCACAAGGGACAAGCCTGCAGCAGCAGCTGGTGTGAACAGGGAGAGGCACCGCTGGGCCTCACGGGACACCTACTATTTAAGGGCACCCTGCCACGCCTGGGAGCCAGAGCAGACCTCCCAGACACACGGAAAGAAACAGAGAATCAGCCATGTGGGGCGGGGTGGGGGGGGGGCGGGGGGGGGGCGGGGAGAAGTCTCAAATGAAAAAACAGGACATGAAACAGACAAATGAAAGTAAACGAAAGCAGACAAGCAGTCCACCAGGTACAGAGTTCACAACACTGCTTATAGGACAGGTGACAAACTTAGGGGACAAAAAGGTGAAGTCAGTGAGAACATTGATGAAGAAACCAAAGCCACAAAACAATAACCAGCCGGAAACAACGAATAACATAAGGAAGGTACACTAGAGAGAGCTGACACCAGACCACAGGAAGCAGAACACTGAGTCAGTGATTCGGAAGACAAGGGAGGGACAAACAGCCGATGGGAAGAGCACAAAAAGAACAAAGAATTTTAAAGAATGAGGGCAGCTTAAGGGACCTCTGGGACAACATCAAGCAGGACAACATTCCCGTCATAGGGGCGCCACAAAGAGGAGGGGGAGAGAGAGAGAGATTGAGAGTCTGAAGAGCGAACGGTCTCAGTGTGGATGCGTACCTTGCTCACGGTCACCGAACTTGAAAGAGACAGAGCCAGGGTTTGGACTCAATTTGTCTGGCACAGTATGTGTGGTTTTGTTTTGTTTATCTTATTTTTATTATATTGTACTTATGTTTTATTTTATTTATTATTTATTTTCTTTTATTATTTATTTTTTTTAATTTTAATTTAATTTTACTTCATTCTCACTGACACCCGCCCCGCACCGCCTCCCTGGGGTGATGGGACCAGACCGGCTGGGTAAACAGTACCTGGGTCTAACCTGAGGCACTGGATCAGCAATCACAGCCACACACGTGCCCCTGAGCAGCCTCTTTTAAGGCTGAATTACCTTGGAAACGTCACGCTGAATGAGAGAGGCCAGTCTCAAAGGCCACACGCTGCATGACTGCATTCTCGTAAAATGCTCTGAGAGGCGCAGCGGAGACGGGAAGCAGACCAGGGTGGGCAGGGAAGGAGCCGCCAGCGGGGTCGCCGCTCGGAGGCATCAGTTTCTTTCTGGGGCGGGTGAAATGTTCTAAGATTAGACTGTGGTGATGGTTGTACTGCCCTGGGATTACCTTAGAAGCCACTGAGTACACTGTCAATGGGTGAAATGTGGTGTGTGAGTTACAGGTCAGTAGCGCCGTCGGAAACAAACTACACGCACACTCACAGCAACCACAACAGGCCACGCTAACCACCATTTTCCGGGTCCTGGCCCCGCGTCAGCTGCGCCCGTGGTGAGCCTTGGTTCACGTGACCCTCTGGTCAGTCCTATTGCGTAGCTGCAGTGGGATCCCCACTCTAGGGACGGGGACACTGAGACTCGCCCCAGGTCATATAGGTGGGGGGAGCCGTACAAACTAGAAACTGCCACAGGCCAGGTTTCTCTAACGCACAGCTTCCAGCCAACGGCACCCCCAGTGTGTGTGCACACGCACACTCGCAGGTGACAACCACCCCCCCCCCCCCCGAAGCCCCGCATTCTCAGCTCCGGCTCCCTGGGCTGACCCTGGACCCCCACAGGGTCTGCCCCATTGGAACCTGATACACGGGTGCCCGAGTCACACACCCCGGACCGTGAAAGGCCCTGTCTGTTGTTCCCCTCGAGGGTTCCTGGGAAGGAAACTTTTCCAGTTTCCCCGCTCCTCACTCAGCCCTTTTTCCAGGTCCCCATGAGGTCACAGTTGCCATGGGGACAAGGGACAGAGACACTGCTGCTTCAGTGTGCCTCTCCAGCTCCTGATCTGGGTTTTAGATTTCAACCTGAGGGAAATGCTCGCCCTTCCAGGAGGCTGGTGGGGGTTTAATCGTCCAAATCTCTGGTGTGTGTGTGTGTTGGGGGGGTGACTTATCACTCTGTGGCCCAAGTATAAACAAAAGTCATGTACCTGCACTGCCCAATAGGAAGCCACCAGCCACTAGTGGCCACCGACCCCTAAAAGGTGGCCAGTCCACGCGGAGATGTGCCGGAGTATAAAACACACACTGGCTTCCAAAGCCTTGACACAAACCAACGTGAGCTGTCTCAATAATTTTGATATTGATTATATATGTTGAAATACTATCTTAGATGGAATGGGTTACATATATGATTAAACTTAATTTTACTTTTTTAATGCGGCTCCTAGAAAACTGAGAACGATTCCACCGCTTGTTACACTTGTCGTGGAGGGTGCCGATCTCCATGCTTTGGAGAGGAACGTAACTCCTAGTAATGAATCCCGAGGAGCTGAGACGGGGCACAAAGAAAAGCAGACAGCCCTCGTGGTCCGTTTGCAACAGTAAAGAAGGAAAGAGATGCTGAGCCTCGGGACGCCGGTTCCATGGACCCTAGTGCCTCCTGAAGACAGAGTACTACATGGCCTTAAAAAATACTCTTTCTCAATATTGAGGGACACAGGGCTATGTTCACACCACATCACTGTGTGGACAGTTAGCAGACTACGAGATCTCGCTTCATTGTTCGGGTTGATACACAAGCTCGTACTGATTTACGACAAATCAGTAAATTGTTTCCAGATGATACAGTTATAGGACATTTCTCTCCTCACCCCTTACTTTTGCTTCTCTGTCCTTTAACTTTCCTATGATTAACAGGGATTACTTGTGTAATCGTATTTAAAATGAAGATTTTTAACCTTGATGAGTACAATGAAAATGAAACCGGAAAGTAAGTGCGGGTGAGGATGCGGAGAAACTGGAAGCCCCGTACATTGCTGGTGGGGATGGAACAGGGCAGAACACGGCGCAGCCACTGCGGAAACAGTCTGGGGTTTTCTCAATGAATTACACATAGATGCACCGTACAATCCAATGATTCTCCTCCTAAGTACATACCCAAGAGAAATGAAAACATACATCCATACAGAAACAACCCTATACAAACAAATGTTCACAGCAGCCAAAAGGGAGGACCAACCCAGATGTCCACAAATGAATACACAAAATGAGGTCCATCCATGCAATGGAATATTCTTTGTCCCTAAAAAGGAATAAAATACGGACACGTGCCACAACATGGGTGAGCCCTGAACACACTGCACCGAGAGAAAAAGAAGCCAGACACGAAGCCACCAGAGCAGGCAAAGCTATAGATGCAGGAAGCAGACTAGGGCCCCGCACAGGTGGCTCGGCTGTTTAGAGCATCGGCCCATACGCCAAAAGGTTGTGGTTTCAATTCCCAGGCTCTAGGGTGGGGAGGAGTGAGGAGTGGCTGCTAATGGGCATGGGGTTTCCGTCTGGCCCCGGCCGCACCTGTAAGGCTGTGGGGGCCAGCTTGCAGCCTTCTATGCTGAGGAAGAGATCACGGGGCAGGGGTGGTTGAGGGGAGTGGCATAGAACAGGGGGTCAGAGACCACTCTCAGGGAAGAGGCGGTGGGGGTGGGAGATTGGGGGCGGAGAGATGGGTCTGATGTCCTATGCGAGGCCCAGCCTCCACCCCCGACTCTGGGGCAAGGGGAGTGCTAGCGTTCGCCCACAGCCAGGATGGGGTAGTCAGGGCTGCTTGAGCCCTAGTCCCGGGTGCCCAAGTCTGGTGGTGGTGAGGGCCACCTACAATGTCACTTGCTCCTTCCAGAATCCATGCTGGCTTTGGGGGGTTTGGGGGGCCTCATGGACTCCAGCATAGGCAACCTGTGTCCGCTCGACCCTCACCATTCATTTAGAGACGTTAACTGAGCGCCCCCAGTTTGCCATGCACCTGCTAGACACTGAGGTGCAGATGTGAAGACACATGTCACCCGGCTGGGACCCAGGATAATAAGTGCAGAGAGTCAGCTTGCCCAGGAGCACCCAGGTGGGAGTGGGGCTTCCAGGCTGTGGGATGGGGCGGGAGGTGATGCCCACTGGGGGCTGGGCTGGGGGGTGGGGGAGGGCTGGTGGGTCCCAGGGCTGGGGGTCTGCCCTGGCAGAAGCAGAGTGGAGAGAGCTCAGGGTGTCCCAATTCTTCAGCAGGGGTGAAAGGCAGCCGAGGGACAGGGGAGCAGGGGGTTGGACAGGGGCAGGGGCCCCACAGTCCCGGCTATGGCATTTAGCCTTCACCCTGAGCTTATGGAGGACGCTAAGGCCGGGAACAAGATCCCATGTGCCTCGTGATAGAATGGAGGTGGATGCAGATGATGGGGCTGAGAACCCACGGAGATATGAGCAGGTTTAGCAGTCCAGGGGCAGGGACAGGGAAGGGGAAGGGGAAGGGGCAGGGGCGGGGGAACACTCAAGACACAGTTGGAAGGAGCAAGGGCAGCTGAGAGCATGCCCCTGCTCTCTCCAGGGGTCCCCAGGGGCCACCCTGCCTCCCTCAGCAGCAGCAGCCTGAATGAGGGCCCTGGGACACCAAGTGGCATCACTGGGAAAGTCTTGGTGGCTTTCAGGGTCCCTGACGCTCTCCTGCTGCAAGTGTCCCGACAGACTGGCCAGGATTCCACCCAGGCATCGGGGGAAGTCCCAAATACAGAGGTGAGGCAGGCCAGACTAAGGTGAGCTCACAGCGCTGCCAAGAGCTGCTGCTCCATCCCAGCTTCCTGCCCTACTCACCTGCCTGCCTGGGGCCGCCACCTCCCACTCCGTGAGGCAAAGATAACAAGAGCCCCGCCTTCATGAAGCTGCTCACCCAACAAAAAACCACCAAAAGCACATCACACGAGGCTCTACCACTCAACACCCACATGTCCATGCAATGGACCGACCCCACCACACACGTGAAACATGCAGTAATGGCACATGCCACATGGATGGACCTGGAAAGCGTGTGTCTACGAGAAAGAAGCCAGTCACCGCAGTCCTGTTACATGCTTCCATGTATGTGAAACAGGCAGGACAAGCAAGTCCGCTGACACGGAGAGTGGATTAGCGGTTGCCAGAGGCTGTGGGGAGAAGAGTGACTGCCATGGGCATAAGTTTCTTTTTGGGGTGACGAAGATGTTCTGGAAATACTGACGGTGTTTGCACCGCACTTAATGCCACTGATTTATATGCTTTAAAATGGCTTAGGTGGTACATTTTGTGTTAGGGGAGTTTCGCCCCAATTAAGAAAGAATTCACATGCACACCTGGCACTGGGCCTGGCGAGAGGAGCAGGAGACACGGGAAGTGCCACCAGAGGGGTGATTCTGCCCTAAAGCAATAATCCCCTGGCACCTGCGAGGCTCTGCAGCTGGCTCCAGGCTTGGGAGGGAAGAGGCGACTTGTTGTGTGCTGCCTGGGGCTATGGCCAAAGCAGTGACTCATTCCAGGCCTCCGCAGCGGGGAAGGGACCCGTGGGGAAGGGACCCGCCCTCGCACGCCTGGCACACAAGATGCCTCATGGTGCTGGCTGCCCAGCTCCTCTCCTTCACCTGCCTCCCCCTTGGAAGCCATGTGCCCAACGGGTACCCATCACAGACCACACCTTGCTGCCGGATTCTAAAATAAACCCAAGATGCACTTGGGTACACTTGACCTTGAGAAGGCAGTTATCAAACCGAATTCTGTTCTCCAAAGCAGTAAGCAGCAACTAGACTAATTGCTGGCTTTGATCCAGCACCTTCAAACCCTTTTCACACAAACTTCAGCCGACTTCGGAAGTGCACGCGCAAGGAATTCCCGGCATGAGTGCCCCAGGCCCACACCAGCACGGCGTCAGCATTTACTGGGTTGGCCGGAAGGTCCACTTCGTTTTTTCCATGCAATAAAAGACATATTTTTCATTCTCACTGATAACTTCATTGATTTGGATACTTTGAGCCTGTCGGCTACCTCCTGCTCTTGGCTTCTGGTGGGGAGAGGCCAGGGTGCTGCTAAACACCTTCCAATGCATAACACGGCCCCCCAGCAACGGCCTAGTTGGACAGAATGTCAATTGTACCAAGACACTTCACAAACCACTTCTGACACGTTCGATCAGTCACAGCACCTTCGCCATACACGGCACACGTCTTTTTTCGTGTCTCAGTTGTGCTTTTACCTTTCTTGGAACAAAGCGTAAACCAAAACTGTTGCCTATTTTCTTCCATCTTCAATATTAAAATGGCTGCACAAAAATTCACAAATTCTGATGTGTTTTTCTTAATGCATGCTATGACAGCTGTCACAACACAATGTAACAAAATTGTTTCTAATCAAGTTAAAGACGACTCAGCACGACGAGAGCCATCGTATGGAAAAAACTAAGTGACCTTTTTGGCCAACCCCACATTTTAATCTCAGGTGTTGTGCACCTTGGTTTTGTTCTGAATCTCTGCGTGTTTTTTTTTTTTTTTTCTACACAGACTGAAACCTCCAATTCTCAGGCCTGGAGGGAAAGCTGGGACAGAGTGAAGTGACTTGACTTAGGGAACATTTCTCCTCCTGAGCAATGAGACAACTGGGACAGCTGTCGGAGCGGGGGCGCACGGCTCTGCAAACCACATAGCCCGTGCTCTGCTCACCTTCGCTCGGCCACCTCTGGCTGTGTCCTGTTCTTTGCCGTTTGGTTCGCAAAGTAATGACGACCCTGTGTTAGCATTTACTCAGGGGCAGGAGCTCAGCCGAGCTCGGCAGACACGATCTTAGATCTTATTTAGTCTTCAGGAGAATGTCTGCTTCTCAGGGTGGGCGTTGCACCCATTTTACAGATAAACTGTCTCTGAGAGGTTAAGTCACCTGCTGGCGTCACACGGCTACGGGTGGCACAACAGGGACTTCAGCCCAGGCCTGGACTCCAGAATCTTTTCTCAGAGCTGTTCGCTGTGCTGCGTGCAGGGATGGAGACGTGGCTGGAGTGATGAGTACATGTCATTTATGTCACTAAAAAGACAAAGTTGTCTCCGCTGTAATAAAAAGACTAAAGATGAGGAAGGGGGGGAAGCAACGGAGAATCAGTAGAGATTTAGAGAGTGGGTGTCTTTCAGAGCCCCTGGGGAATAGGTTTTCACATCCTCCCAGAGCTCCCTTCAGCTCCAGACTTCCTCTCAGGCCTGACCAAGCGGAGATGGGCTTATGGAAAGTGTGAGCGCTTCTTGTGCAAGGGCATTCAGGTAAAGGGCTCCAGTTCCTGCCAGCAGACTCTCCAATCCGCTATAAACACGTGGAATGCTGGATACAGTAAGAAACAAATTCAATTCTCCACTGAGTACGGAAGCACAGGAAACCCCCAGGTGTCAGAAGTGAGGAGGAACTCAGACCTGGCCGGGAGACAGTGCCAGGTGCTTCTCAGGTGTCTGGGGGCTGTCGTCAGGGTTACAGGCTCCAAGAGCCAAGGGCGGGGCCTCTAGCCCGACAGACAGAAGCGGCCTTGGGTCAGTGTGAGCTCGAAGCGAGACTCCCGTCAAAGGCTGACACAAAAGGCTGCATCTCCGTGCGAGATGGGCCAGAAAAACGTGCCCCATTGGCCCAGAGTCAGCAAGGACGCTGAATCTGCCCAGGAGGCGGCAGGGGGCAGAGGAGGGGGCTAGGCCCCCATGATGAATCAAAACTCAGCCTGTGCCACACACGGGTGAGAAATCCAAACACATGTGGTGCAGGGAAGCCAAATGGAGAAATAAGGGAAAAAGTGTTCCCAGACCAATGAAAGCCCTAAGGCACCGAGAACAATGGATGCAAAGCACCGTGTGAGGCACACCCACAACCCAGGGTGTGTGGGACGCTCACAGGGGAGATACTTTCAGTATGCTCTTCTCCACAGGCTGGGCCTCAGCATAAGTCAGGAGCTGAAGATAGTTCTGGAAGGCTGTGGAAGCCAGAGGGAGACAGCCCAGCTGAAGATGGGCACACGATAAAAAACCAACCACGCAAGCAAATGAGCCAACATATGGGAGAATCAGCAGACACAGTGAGCACAAAGGTCAGCATCCCGAGAAGGTGAAACAGAAAAGGTAACAGAAGCAATAAGCTTTAAGTTATTATAAAACAAAGAAAGAGCGAGCAGGAGTCTGTGACCGAAGTAGAGAATTTGAAAAACATATAGGACATACACAGTGTTTTTAAAAAGTCGTTGGAATCAGAAAACTCAACAGTCAAGTTCAGGCAGCAAGGTTAGAATAGCTGAAGAGAGACTTAGTGAACTGGAAGGCAGAGATAAGGAAATGACCCGGAATACAGCACAGAGCAACACAAAGAAAACATGAAATACAGGTGAAGACGCGTTTAGCACAGAACGGCACGATCTTACATATTTCCTACAAGAATTACTGAAGGACAACAACGAGAGAAAGGAGGGAAATACTGTTTTCATGATGGAAGGCATGAGTTGACTTTAGAATGAAACAACATAAAACATTCCTGGGCAGAATACACAAAACAAACTCGCACCAAAGACACAGTGTAGGGAACAACAAAAACTTAGGACACACAGAACACAGATTTCTACAAAGAAACATCAGCTGGACAAAAGCGCTGACCACTCCACAAGAGAACATGAAGTGCTAGAAGGAAACACGCAACGACCTCGGATTTCATACCTAGCCAAACAATCCTGTGTGTATATGGGCAAAAAACGGCATTTTCAGACAAAACCGACAACGCACAGAGACTCATCGAAAAATCTACGGAGCCCTGGCTGGTGGGGCTCAGTGGATTGAGCACTGGCCTGCAAACCAAAGGGCCGCCGGTTCGATTCCCAGTCAGGGCACACGCCTGGGCTGCAGGCCAGGTCCCCAGTAGGGGGCGCGCCAGAGGCAACCACACGTTGATGTTTCTCTGCTTCTCTTTCTCCCTCCCTTTCCCCTCTATCTAAAAATAAATAAATAAAATCTTTAAAAGAATAAATAAAAAAAAAATCTATGGAAAGACAGATTACATAAGAAGAAAACTAAATCTACATGACAGAAGAGTGGCAATAATTAACAGGGTCTGCACAAAGCAATAAAACCTAAACATACATTTTAGAAATAAAGAGTGATACACACGAAAGCACGTCGAGGCCCTTGATCGTCGCACAAGGGCACCATGATGATTCATTTCAGGCACGTCAAAGATGGCAGGCATGTCAAAAATGGAATAAATTACTGAAGACAGTTATAGAATGCCCTTAAAAAGAGGAAATGTGGCCAGCTTCTGAAAATTTATCATCAAAACGGTAAGTGCCTGCTAACCAGTACTGAACACTTACCAGGTGCCGGGAGCTTTACTCATTCAGTTCTAACAACAGCCCCGTGACACGTTCCCATTTTACAGACGAGGAAACTGAGACTTGGAGGCAAAAGTTACGTGCCTAGACGTCAGGGAAGAGCAGCACCGTGAATCAAACCCACATCTCTCTGCTGGTCAAGGCCAATGGGTACCCATGCGAGACTCTGGCTAAGGTCTCAGGGGTTGCACGTGAGGGTAAGTCAAAGGAACTCCTTAGAATTACCAGGTGGGTGAGGCCCGCAAGGTACTGGGCACTCGCTCAGGGTCCTTTGATCGTTAGGACCCTGGCATGGGTGCCAGGAGGAGGGATGAAAGCCCCCTCCAACCGCAGGGCGCAGGGAAGTCACTCACGGCAGCCGCCCTGTCTTCCCACTGACGTCTAAGACCCAGCCCCAGTGCTGCGGTCTCCCGCCTGGTGCCTGTCCTCTCTCCAGGAGGTGCTTCAGCCTTGAGACCTGAGTGCTCCCTCTCATTTCCCGGGGAGCTGTGCCCAGAATGGAAGACCCACTGCTGACAACCTGCCAGTCCCCAAAGGTCACAATGCTGGGACAAGAAAGGGCCTTTTGTCCTAGTGCTTAAGGTGGCTGCCACGAGCGGAAGTCGACCTTCTGGCTTTATGAATTAATAATAAAGTCAGAGCAGGAGACAGGCTGGCTGGCAAGACCAGGGTGCCAGGCTCCTCCCTGTCACCTTGCTCAGGGCCCCCACATGGGCGGAAGGAGGCCTCGCCTTATCTTCCCAGAGCATCGGGCACTTCTGAGCCGAACGCCTCATTCCCTCAGCTTCAGGCAACAGGCACTGAAGTGCTTTGCAGAAGTCAAAAGCATCATGGGAACACCCGAGGTGTTCCGTCTGTATCTGAGCATGATTAAATTTGTGCGGCATTCTGGGGACCGTTAACTCACCAGATATCCTGCCAGCGTGGGGGTGGGAAAGGCAAGAAAGAAGGATGCACGAGGGACCTCGTTACTACTGATCTGTGGAGCTGGGACGCCTTGGAGTGGATGGCCGATCACTCCCATGCTGAGAAAACAAATTCTTCTGCAGCACGTGGGGTTTATGTCATGTGGGAGAGGCAGTTGGGGTTCATGCCATGTGGGAGAGGCAGTTTCTCTCGAATTTGAAAAGGAGGCAACCCCTGAAAGTCCCAGTTTTGAATCTGAGTTCCACACTCAGCATCGAAACGACCTTGAGCAGTCGCTCGCGTGCCTGAGCCTCAGTTTCCTCACCTGTAAACTGGCAACAACAATAGTCTTGCCCTCCTCGGGCTCTGGAGGATGAAACGCCCAAGAAAGAAAGCAGTTGTCTCATTCACAGCTGGCCGAAGGGACCATGGGCCACCTGGTCAATGTCGAGTCTCCAACGAGCTGGAAATGGCGGTTCAGAGAGGGCTGCTAGGACCAGGCGTCTCAGGAAGGCCGCACAGGGCAAACGCCAGGGCCCGTGGCCTGCAGGCAGGGCTCCACGGCCATTCTAAGGTGGGGGTGAGGTATGGGGTCCAGCTGCACCGATCACAAAGTGGCAGCAAGGATCCTAGCAGGAGCTGCTTTTGGGGCACCCAGGAATTAAATTCACTTGCTACCCAGTCCTTGTGCAAGCTTCCAAAACCAGCCTGCACATTCCCATCTCAGGAAGGTGGGCGGGGAGGTGCGGATACCCACACCTTACCAACGCGGAGAGGGCCTCCCTCCTGAGGTCTGGACCACTGTCCCCAGGACGCCAGACCTTTGCCCTCCTCCCCGTCCCCCTCCTGCCCCGAGAGCTCAGCCTGGGGGGACTGGTCCTCCTTGGGCCTCCCAGACACGATTGTCCCTCCCTGCAGGGAGCCCTGGTTTCTCATTTTTCTAAAAAAACAAAAAACTAAGTGCTTTTATTATTTTCTTACTGAGGTTATGCTTTACACAGGACGGAATACATCCTCAGTGTTTTGGGAAGCTGACGAGGCTGGGGGCCCACACCCCGCTAGCCACACAACTCACTCCTGCAGCCTTTTTCACGGGGTACGGAGACTCCCTAAGAATCCCCAGTTAAAAGCCACTGTCCACTTCAGAAGAAATGGAAAGGGAGCCGGGCGGGTTTTGTTAGCCTCTTAGGTTCACGTGCCTTGGCAACGACGGGAGAGCAGACTGGCCCGGTCTGCCTGTCCGTCCTTCCCCCCGAGCCCCGAGCATCTGGATGGCTGGGGAGGCACCCGATCCACCAGGGTGTCCAGTGCCCGGAGCACAGCGGGAACACGGCACGTGGTGAGCAGGGCAAGGCCCCGGTCTGGGGCCACAGGGAGACTTTCTAACCCAGGAGTATGGCCCAGCGGCGAGAATCCAGTGGACATAGGGCACCCCCATCTCTGGCTCCTCCTCCAAGGTCAGGGTCTGGGGCTTAGACCAGGAATGAAACCCTGACTCTACTCAGGAGCCTGCGGCAAGTCACAGCATCTCCCGAGCCTCCATTTCCTCATCTATAAAATGGGCACGCCAGTGTTCCTGGGAGATTCCGTGGGTGAAGAGAAATGAGCTCCACGGCTCAGCCCAGAGTTTGGCAGATGACTAGCACTGGGTAAACATTAGCTGTTACCAGTACGAGGTCCGCACTCCAAATCTGGGAGATTGGGTTTTTTTCTTCCTTCTGGCAGCTTCTGCAGAGACAGGCCTGTGGAGCTGTTTTGGAGCCTGAAGGAAAAAACAGACCCTTCACCTTTCCCAGAATCCTCCTCTATTATTTCCTTTCTAAGTTCAGGAGCAGGCAAAGATGGGGGGGACGGGTGGGGGACAGGAAGCGGGGCTACCTCCCAGCAGCTCAAGGTGGTGAAGGGGGACAGGCTTGGGTGAGTGATTCCTAAGGAGCCTTTCTTCCTGTCTAGGGACCGTTTGGCACCTCGGGATACACACTGGGCTGGGTCAGAACAGCCGGTGCTGGAGTGTCCAGTGCGTTTCAGAAATCTAAGTAATCAGCTGTCTTGGCTCAGCAGTGACGGTTGGGAATGCTTGTTTATGTTTTCAACCAATCCGTGAGCCTCCACCCGGCAAGGGGAGTGGGCGTGCAGCCCGACGATGCCCTGTGTGGGCGAGCTGGTGCTCAGCACTATATTTGGTGGAGCTCGTTCAGTGCTGAAGCCAACGGGATGCATGGTGAGCAGGGAACCAGAGAGGCTGGGGTGGGGAGCCAGGGAGGGCCCAGCAAGGCCAAGGCCAGCTGGTGCGGGGCAGGGGCGAGGGACTAGGTTTTCTCCTGGACAGGGGCTCCTGGGCAATACTCCTGGGCTTACCAAGTCCCCAGGGTTGTCACTCCTTTAATGTGAACCCCTTGTGTTCTCAGCAAGGACCACGCACCGTGTTACAAAGGTGCAAAGACGCAGTCATCCCCATCTTAGGGAGCTCCAAGTCTCAAGGGGGTGACAGGTGACAAACTATAACAGGCTGTCATATGTGCTGGTATGGGAGGGGATACAGGGGCTGCGGGATCCTGAGGATGGGCATGTACCCCACAAAAGTTGGATGGAGAATAAGTAGCCAGGGATGGCTTTCTGGGAGGGGCCAACAGCTCCACTGAGCCCCGAATCAGGTAGACAGAGCATGAGCTTCGTGAAGAGGCAGAGCTAAGAGATGTCTGCAACCTTCACCCGGGGGGTGGTTCCTGAATGTAAATACCGATTCCTGCACAGTAAGATGGCAGAGTGACACCTTACTGTGGCAGAGGGCAGCGGGAACAGCTGTGCAAAGGCCCGGAGGTGAGAAAAATGTACCGACAGGCTTTTCCTACCCCTTCTGGGTTCCTAGAAGTGGCAGTGAAAACAGAGTGGCAGGACGGTGGCTTGGGGATCCTGTGACCCCCTTCCTCTACTCGTCCACTTAGGAGCTGTGGGACTGCAAGCGGCTGCTTTACCCCTCTGGGCCGCAGTTTCCTCATCTCTAAAACAGCACATTGCCACCTTCCCTGAAAGATTATTAGGAAGATTCCACCAGCGTGCATGCCAAGTGCGCGGCACAGAACCTCATGCTCAGGGACTCCATCAGCATCCTGCGCTCGCCCTTCTCTGGGTGTCCAGATGGAGTGCTCAGGGGGCCGGCCGATCCTCTGGGAGAGCCCGGGATCCAGATGCAGCCCCGAGGCCCAGAGAGGCTGAGTGACTCGCTTCAGGCCACACAGCCGGGAAGAAATGAGACCAAGATTTAACTTTAGCTGCGGCTCAGAGTGACCGGGTTGTACCCATGTGTTTACAGCACAGCCAACTCCACCAAACGTTGGCCCGAAGCCACAATCGGGCTCTTGCCACAAAGCCAGCCCTGACTGTGGCTGTGTCCTCAGCTCATTCCTGCCACAGGACCTTTGCCATTGCGGGTCCCTCTGCCCAACATGCACCTTCCAATGATCGTAGGGCTGGCCCCTCCTCATTCGGGTTTCTGTCCCGCTCCCACCTCCTCAGAGAGGACCTCGGGTCCACCTTAAAGAAACGTGTCCCCGCCTCTCCCCCGACTCCCACACCTCCCCCCCCACATTGTCTCCTTCACAGGAGCTGGTTGGATTACACTGTGTCTCCTCTCAGAACACCAGCCTCTCCCTGGTCCACACACACTCGCCCAACAGGTGGAAGTGCCCAGACTGTGCCAGCCCCTCTCAGAGGACGAGGGAGACCTTTCTCTCTCCTCACAGTTCAGAGAACTGAAGGCGTTCATCCTCCCCTCAGCTGGGGTGTGAAACCTTCGTCCTGGCCAGCAAGAAGCGACACCACATCAGTCACATCCAGGAAAGCTACAGAGCAGGAACACCCAGCATCTGTCACTCCCTCCCCCCACCAACATGGGACCCAGGAAACTGACAAGCTTCCCAGCATGCTCTGCGTCTCCATCACCTGTCAAACCCACAACCAGTGGGAATTTCCCCCAGACTGCCTGCCTGCCTGCTGTGGGGGCTGCCTCAGAAATGGGGGCTGGTGGCCAGCCCACCCTTCTGGGGGGTGGGGGGTTCCCAGCTACAGAGCACCCCCACCTCCACCAGTCCAGATACAAGACGGTGAGTGACAGCAAGAAGGCACTCAAGGAATAATGAAAACAGGGGAAACCCAAGGAAGTCCAGGAGAGGGGAATCCTACCTCCTCCATTTGCCTGGGGCTTGAACTGGACGTTATGAGACATTTTAAAGAAGTGAAATACGCTCACGTGGTTCATAATGAAAATATAACAAAGTTTACAGTGAAAAGCTCACTCCCCCTTCATCATTCCCACACAACCCCCCATAAATATTCATTATTCTTACTGCCTTCGGGGGCCTTCCAGAGTCCTTGATACAAAGCAATTACAAATATATACTTAGTCTCCCTCCCTTTTTATTTATTTTTTAAAATTATTTTATTGTTGTTCAATTACAGTTGTCTGCATTTTCTCCCCACCCCTCTACCCTACCCCAGCCAAACCCACCTCCCTCCCCTGCTTCCACCCTCCCCCTTGGTTTTGTCATGTGTCCTTTTTAGTAGTTCCTGATCCCTCCCTTTTTAAAAAGAGTCGCATATTATACATTATCGCACACCCTTTTCCCTCCAGTTGCTGATAGTTCTATATTTGTACACAGGAAGACATACAGACAAGCATGGGCACGTGGGCGGGTGTGTACACACGCGCCCCCCCCCAGTCCAGCTGTTCAGGGGTTTCTGTAATTACCCTGGAAACAGAGGTGCTCGGATTGGGGGTCAGGGCGAGTCGCCTTTCAGCCCCCGCACGCACGGCTGGTTTCCCCCGGTGACTGACTAGGATGCTGGCCGTCCCCACTAACTCGGGGCAGGTGCCGCGCCGGCTCCTGCATATACAGCACAGCTGCGGCTCCCGTTTCCGAGCACCGAGCAGGTACTAGCGGAAATCCCACTCCAAAGAGAAGGAAACCAAGCCTCCGAGAGGGCAAACGACTCGTCCCAGATCACACAGCTAGGAAGGAAGTGGTGCTGGCAGGGTTCACACCCAGTCTCGTCTTTTCACCTCCAAAGCCAGCGTGCCCGCTCCCCCGCCGCGCTGCTCCACAGTCCACACTCCTTTTCACGGCCAGTGGCTGCACCCCGCCCTCCGAGGTCAGGGCCCACGGTCAAGTTCCCAGCCCGGTTGGACCTGGGCAGACAGGCACTTCCACCGGCCAGGTCCCTGGGGTCACCTCGGCCCGTGGTCCCGCCTCCCCATGCGCCTCGCCTCTGCGGGTCCCGGGAGTCCCGGAGGACTCGAGGAAGGTCGCAGGGCTCCTGCAAAGTGCTCGGTGGGCGCCGCCTCGCTTCAGCTTCCCAGCTGCCCGGGGAGCTGCGCCCACCTGAGCCCATTTTACAGACGGGAGGACGACGTCAGAGCCCGGCTCCCACCCAGCTGCCGCCGGTTTCAAAACTTTCCGCCCTCTGCGCATCAGGAATCCAAACGACTTTCAGGTGCAGGGCGCGCGCCAGCCCGGCGCTCGCTCTCCCCGCCTCGGCGCCCGCCCTGAGTTGGGCGGGGGGTGGGGGGGCCTGGACCCCGCGCCCTTCTGGGGCCGCAGTCCTCAGGCCCCGAGGTTCCTCGCTAACTTCGAGGGCACCCAGGCAGGATCAGTGGCCGCGGCACTTACTCAGCATCGCCGCAGCCTGCAAAGTGGCCGCGGGAGCCCATTGGAACGTGGGGGAGACTGAGGCGCAGAGGGCCGGCCAGCCCAAGGTCACAAAGCAGGCGGCACGAAGCCGGGAGGGCGGCGGTGGGCTGGGATTCCCCGTGAGAGCCTTCTGACGGTCCCGGCCGGTGTCCCCGCGCCCGTCCCCCGCGAGATACTCACAGCCGGTCTTGCCCACGAGCTCCCGCACCTCCTCGGACGCGGAGTGGGCAGCTCCCATGGTGCCCGCTGCGAGGGCCCCCTGGCGCGCGTCCCTCGGTTGGCGTCGACTGCGCAGCGGCCGGTCCGGCCTCGGGTTCAACTCGAGTCAGGACGCCGGGACCGGTCTGAGCCGCGGGTTCCGCGTGGGGCGGCAGCGCGGCCTCTTATAGCGGCGGACGGCGGCGCGCCGCGGTCCTAGCGCGCGCCGACTTCGCGCACTGCGGGGAGTGGGGAGCGCCCCGCCCCAGGGCCGGAACGGCCGGGAGCGAGGACCAAGGAGCCCACCTCCGAGGATCCTCAGTCGCGACAGCAGCGGCCTTGCGGGACGCGTCTGGCCCCTTCTGCACCTCTGCAGGCTCTGGAAAGAGGCAGGTGGGAGCAGAGTTGGGGAGTGAACGGAGGAGGGGCGGATCCCCGGGAGGTTTCCTTGACTACCCGCCACCCCCACCCCGGTTCCACCACGCATCCTCCCGGATCGCAGGAGGGAAACTCCCCTGGGACAGTGAAGGAGGGCAGCGAGCATTAATTAGCTCCGTGGTGAACAGCAATAAAGGATATAGCAATAGTAATCTACCTTGAACGGGCACCAGGTGCTTTGCTTGGCTTATTCCACGAAAGCCCCTCCCCCCCAGCACCTAATGAAGTGGACACACCCGCGTGCCAACCAGGAGGCCCAGCCTAGCCACACAGCACAGGAGTGGTGTGGGGAAGGGGGTCTCAAACTTTAGGAGCGATGCTCTGCACTCCCCCGCCCCCCATTCTGACTCAGGCAGGGCCCAGGAGGCTGCATTTCAAACTGCCAGAGATGCGATGCTGGTGGTCCCCAAATGAAAGGGAGAAGCTCTGAGTTAAGATGGCTTAAAGGGACCGGGTCTGTAACCAGGCTGGGCAGGGGCGGGGCAGGGGCGGGGCTGGGATAGGAGAGTAGGATGGCCAAGGGTGGGGGTGGGAGGCTGGTCCTGCCACGTGTCTGGCCAGGATTCCTTCTCCTGAAAACGGGGATAATGTAGTAAATGAGAGGTCCCATCAGAAGGGTCTGGCACGGGGCACAGCTCAAGGTGGTCTTTGTGGGATCACACCCCCTTTGCAGGTGAGAAACCAATTCTCAGAGAGGTCCCACAGGAGATCTGAAAACCAGTCATGGCTTCCCAGTTCTCAGGTTCAGGGCTCCAGGCGTGTTAGTGTCCTGGGCACCTGGCTCTTTGGTAGTGCTGGGGTGGGGGTCTCCCCGTACTTAGAGGGGCTGCCGGTAGCCCACCACAGGCCCAAGCCAAGGGTCAGTTGCCACTCTTTCCAGGGGCAGGGGTGCCTCTCAGAGCCACCAGGGGGCTCTGACACTGGCTAGAGCAGCAGAATCAGCCCCGTCTTGGTTGGAAATCCAGCTGCCCATAGGCTCCAGAGGGCTGGGCAGCTCCTGGAAAGTGCCTTTCAAAAGCCCCCTCGGGTGGTGCTGCAACCTAGCCAGGGGGGCAAGTGTTGGCTGTCGGGCCCCCACTGGCCTGAGCCCGCTGGACAGCTGACCTGGACACTGCATTTTCCATCAGAAGGAATCCAGAAACCCAGATGGGCTCTGGGGTCAGAAATGGGGATCCCAGGGCCCCTTGAGAATTACCCACAACTGCTGGGAACGATTTTATTCAGACTTAAAATATCACTTCCTGGAATGTTATATTAAATTATTCAAGAATTCAGTGATGGGGCTTTCTGCTGGGGACAGAGGCAAAGGCATCTCCTCCCTTTGGAGTGGTTGCTCCCAGAGGTAAAGACAGTGGAGGGGGTGGGGAATGAGGGTCCAGGGATGGTGCTCAGGGACAGTGAGGGGTTGCATGGCTTCCCTCTGCCCTTCAGGCAATCACAGAGAGGCCCCCCAGTGTGTGGGGTCAAGGGAGCCGGTCTCTATTCCCCCGCCTGTCTGTAGCGGCAACTTCATCTCAAGGCCCATTGGCTTCAGTCAGCTCCCAGACAAGCACTTACACTTGTTCCTTCTGCCTTCCCCTTCCTCCTGGCGTGGCCAGGGCTTCCTCTCCGCATCTCATCTCAGAGGGATCAGTTCCTCCCAGACGCCCTCCCAGGGTCCCCACACGCTCTCCTGGGTCTGCGGCCAAACAAGCCACCTTAGCCCAGAGGAGGCTGGAGCGGGGTGACCGAGGGGGAGTCTCTCCTGATGGAGGGGTGAGGAAAAATACTCAGGAGCTCCTTGTGGCAGCAGGAAGGTGCACAGGCCCAGGCACAACCTGTGAGTTCCTACCTTCCTTCCTTCCTCCACTGATTCACCGCACATTTATGGAGGACCTGTTCAGGGCTCTGGCTGGATCCAGGAGCCACACTTCCGCTCCCAGGGAAGTGACACTGGGGACACTGACACAGGGGAGATGACCACGGAGGGGGGTAAAAAAAGGGCCTTTGGAGACTTTGTTATCCCCTAAGCTGAGCTTTGAGAAGTCTGTGATTGTCCCCAACTGTGGTCCCAAAGGGACAGACCAAAGACAATACTGGGTGGACAGACATAAGTGGGAGTTTTGGGCGCTCCACCCTCTGCCTGGGCTTTGTCCCCTTCTCTGGCAGAGAAGCACACCCGGCAGGGGCTCCCTGCACACAAAGCCCGCCTGCGCTCTTCCAGGACGTCACAGCTTTAATTCAATCTTACCCACGGCTCTGCTGGCGTCACCAAGGATGTCTGGAGTTTCGCAGGGGGTCTGGCTGGGCTGATTGGATCTGTTGTCTGGAGCCCTGGATGAGGGACACCCGTGTGGTGATCTTCATCCTCCTCACACAGCATGACCTTCCGAGGGCTGGGAAACACTTCAGTCACCAGGCAACTGTATCTCTTCTCCCGCAGGAGCTGATTAAAAACTGTGGCCATGATGAGAATGGCTGGTGCCTGTGAGGCCTTAATGGGCGGCCGAGCCCAGGTTATCTCCCACCTGCCCCTCCTGGATGGCTACTAACCACACTTGCGCAAGTGACTTCACCTCCCTGGGCCTCAGTTTCCCCATCTGTAAAAAGGCAACGGCAGTGGTGGTCGTGAGTGCTTACCTGATGGGGTAAGAGCTCGCCGTGGTGCGCTGGTAAACAGGCTGTGGAAAAGGGGAGGGGAGCCGGATTCAAAACTAACATTTGTTAGTTTATTTTCTGGTATAAATACGCCCACTGTGGTCAATTTCAAGCTCTCAAGAGTTAAACAATTTGGGCTTGCAAAATTCCTGAATATTTAATGCATTGCTCTTACAAGCAGCCTGACGACTGCAGTAGGATATTGTCTTTATTCATTCATTCATTCACTCATTCATTCATTCACTCACTCGCTCACTCACACCTTAGTGCCAGGAATTCAGACACTGCAGGGATCCCGGAGGCTGGACGGAAAGAGACAGGAGCCGACCATCACCAAGGGCACACTAGTGGGGACCAGCTGCTGCCGGAGCCCCGCGGGGCTGTTTCATGGATGGGAAACCAAGGTGTTTTGGAAGCAGCCATAAACCCGAATCAGTGCAGGTGTGAAGCTGGGTAAATGGATGTTTCTAGTATTCACTGGGCTCCCCATCCCTCTGATCTCTGAGCTTGGGGGTGTTTCCAAGGCTTGGCAGGGTTCTGGGAGCAACAAGACACTTTCAATCTTTAGGCCACTGACTCGGAGAAATTCAGAGGGACTCGAAGTGCTATCGCGCTTAGCCTGTGATTTAGAGAGGACCACACCCAAACCACCTCAAACAATAGGGATTAGTGAGAGATGCCCATTAAGCACATCCAGGGAGGGGAATGGAAGCGGGGAGGGTGGCCCAGCCAGCGTCTGGGCGTGGTCTTTCTCCTACGCTCCTTCAGGCCCTCAAGCTCTCTCCTAGTTCCAGGTCTTTTGGTTGTAACAAGAATGCAGTCGGGGAAGAATCACCCCCAATTTGCATTTTGAATTAACATGATCTTTTAAAGAACACTTTCTCACCCAAGGCACCTGGTGTTTTAAGCTAACCTTGGGAGACAGCGTGTTGCAGGAGACACATTGAGATCTGGGTTGGATGGGCTCTGCCCTTCCTGGCTGGGCGCCCTTGGGTCGGCCACTTTGCTGCTCTGAACCTTGATGTCCTCATCTGTATAATGGGTCCACACTCCCTTCTTTCTAAAGAGGACTCAGCAGGGGCAGAATGGCTGGCAGAGGGAAAAGATCCAGGACTGAACAGCCAGCCTGTCTCTCCTTTTCCCTCAAGCCCTCCCTTCCCCACAATACCCGGTGAGACAGACAAACCGAACTCACCTTTGAACCTCTGCCCAGCGCCTACTTCTGAGGAAATCACGTCCCATCTTGGGAGCATGATTTCTGCAAGGGGATTTTAGAATTGTCCTGCCCATCCCATCATAGCCACCAGCATCTCTGTCTTGACCCAGACCACAGAAGGAGGGACACAGACCCTCGGGAGGTAGGGCTGACCCCCTAAAAATAGGAGACGGGGGCTCCTTGGGGAGGGCAGCTTGAGTACGTTTTTCTATTATTCATACAATTATAAATAGGGACCTATTACTGGAGCCGGCAGGGGGCAGATAGAAGCTTGTCCTTGGATGGGCTTCAAACTCAGCATTGTTGTCCAAGAAGCACACTCACCGGAGCAGCCGGAGGAGGTGGCAGGAACCCAGACTCCATTTTGACTTCGCCATGGAGCAGTGGGCAGATTTTGTGGCAGGGAGTGGGCCGGAGAAGGAAACAGTGGTCATCAGTATTTGGAGGGGCTCCAGGAGGGGTTACTCTCATATGCTCACTACCTGTGGTGCGGGGAGAGGCATCCTACACCGTAAGTAGCAGTGTATGGAAGTTAGGTTAACGGCCCCGAAGATGTCCCTGTCCTAATCCCCAGGACTTGTGACCATGTTCCATCTCCCAGAAGAGAGAGTTAATGTTGAAAAGCAGCTGACCTTGAGATGGGGGGGAGGCACCCTGGATTATCGGGTGGGTCCAATGTCATCCCAAGGGTCCTTATTTGTGAAAGAGGAAAGCAGGAGGGGAAGAGTCAAGAGTGACGTGACAGATGTGGCCAAGTGTCTACAGGCCATTGTGGGCTTTGAATTGGAGAAGGGGCCACAAGCCAAGGAATGCGGTGGCTTCTAGAAGCAAGAAAATGCAAGGGAATGAATTGTCCCCTGGAGCCTCCAGAAGGGATGTGGCCCTGCTGACACCTTGACATTAGCCCAGGGAGACCCACTTCAGACTTCGGACTCCCAAAACTGCGAGTTAACGTATTTGTGTTGTTTTAACCACCAAATTTGTGGTCCCGTCACGGCAGCCGTAAGAGACTAATGCAGGCCCGTTTGCCCTTGGAAAGGCCCAGTGCCCGGGAAAAGGTGTTGACCAGACTTCCGAGAGGGCTGGTCCTTGCAGTTCTGTGTGCGAGCAAATCTCCTGGGCTTCTAAGGAAACCCGGACTCCTGGGGCGTCTCCCCGTTCTGGCCCAGGAGGCTCGTGCGTCTGCAGGGGGAACTCCTGGTGCAGACGGCCTTTTTGCAGGTAAGTACATCGAGATGCAGTTCGCATACCATGCGTCTTCCCCATTGAGAGTGTGCCGCTCGACGGCTTTCAGTGTCTTCACAGAGTTGTGCAGCCCTCACCACAGTCAATTCTGGAGCATTGTCACTGTCACTAAAGAAACTCTACGCCCTTTACCTATTCCCCCTCGAACCCCTTTCTCTCTGGCCCCAAATACCACTCGTCTGCTTCCTGTGTCTATGGATGTGCCTATTCCGGACACGTCATGTAAATGGAATCAGACATACGTGATCTTTTGTGACTGGCTCCTTTCCCTTAACCTGCTGTTTTCAGGGTTCAGCCATGGGGCCGCGTGAATCAGTATTTCACTGCTTTTCAAGGCTGAATAGTATTCCTTGGTCTGGAGAGACCACACCTGGTTCATCCATTCACCTGTGTGCAGACATTCGGGCGTCTCTGTCCTTTGGCTCTCGTGGCTGCTGCTGCTACAGCCACTGGTGTCCAGGGACCTGTTGGGTGTCCCTGGGACGGCCACGCTCTGAGACAGGAAGACGCAGTGGCCTGCTTGCCGTTCTCCCTTCTACACATATTGCCTCCAAAGCAGGGGTTGGGGCAGTGAGCAGAGGGAACTACCAGAGAGGGGGGCTGTCTATGTAACCCCATGGCTTTCCTTAAAGCATGTCATTGGGCCATCACGGCCACATGGTAGGTGACTGGGCAGTTTGGCCTTCCTGTTTTAGAGATGCGGAAACTGAAGCTGAGAGGGGCTCCTGTCACGTGCTTGAGTCCACACGGTCCGTAGGCAGCAGAGCCCTGACCCACGAACCAGTGATTCCTGTTGCCGGTGTCTGTCTCCCCTGGAAGTTACAGGGCTGGTGCACGCACACACACACACACACACGAAGGAAGAAAATGGAAAATCTACTTCTTCCACCTGCTGAAGCAGTTTGCCATAATTTTGCTCTGCTGCTGGGTAGTGACCCAGGGGCAGCCCCGAGCTCAGCGCGGAGCACAGTCTGTATTATATTCTGTCCTTGGGTCCCGGGACCACACTGGCGGTGCGCACTCTTCACAGCCCTTTTGAAGAACAAGGAACTGAGAGCTCAGGGAGGAGGCACCAGGGTCACAGCTCTTGGCTGGCCCTCAGGTGATTCTTAAACAGGTTTGTATAAGTGGGGAGGGGGCAGGAATGTGCTCTTGTAATGGGGATCCCAATGGTTTCTGATGCAGGTCATCTGAGGACCACACACGAAGAAACCTGTACCCCCATATGTCTGGGGCATAGGATGGGGGCTGGGTGTGCTCACATGATACCCCTTCAGCAACCCCCCAAAACCCTTTGGTGAGGGGCGTGGCAGGCTGGCGTCTAGGACTGTGCAGCAGGTGTTACGGGTCCTTTGTACTGACGCATGACCTCTTGTGGCCTGGCTGTCCCAGTGTGGACCTGCAGGAACGGAGTCCACAATCGGGTGCAGGGAGGGAGGCCCTTTTCCAAAGGGCCACCTCTGGCCCTAAATGGGCATAGGCCATGAGGAAACTCAGGTTCTGGCACATTCTCTGCCACTACTGACTGTCCCCCTGGCTGCCTGGCCTTCGGGCAGGCCCCACTGCCAGGATGCAGCAGGTGGCAGCTCTGGGATTGGATGGCGAGCCAGCCACCCGGGGGATAAGTGGGCGGTCGTCGGCAGGGCAGTGCCGCTGGCCTGGCTCAGCTAAGCACAGCAGAGTCTTCCCTTCCCACCTCCCTTCACTCCTGGGGTGGCGGCAGGTACTGGCATGCTGAGGTGGGGGTCCTGGGGGCGGGATGATAACTATACGCTGAGGTTCAGAGATGTTGCAGTGGGTAATTTGGGGCTTACCAAAGAGAGCAGGCAGCAGACACCTACTATTTGGGCGAGCTCAGGCACAGTGGCATGGGTTTCGGCAGGCCTAGGTGACAGTGCAGGTGGGTCCTGGAGGGTTAGGGACAGTGGAGTACAGAGGCAGACAGCCCTGGGGGCACTGGGGGCAATAGGCTGGCAGACCAGGCGGCACTGGAGGTAATAGGCAGGCAGGCCGAGGGGCAGTGGACAACGGGCAGGCAGGGCTGGGGCCAGTGCAGGGAGGAGTTGGGCAAGCCTGAGAGGGAATGGAGGTAATAGGTGGGCAGGACTAGGGGGGCAGTGGGGTATGATTGGACAGGCCTGGGGTAAGTGGGCATAATAGAAGGCAGAACAAGGAGCACTGGAGGTAATAGGCCTGGAACCTGGGGGCAGAGGCGGCAATGAGCAGGTAGGCTTGGGGATATTTGGAGGTAATATGGGGCAGGTCTGGAGGCAGTGGAGGTTGGCAGTGGACAACCTTGGGGAACAAAGGATTCAGGAAGAAAGTAGGGCTAGGGGCAGGGGAGGTAACAGGAAGGCAGATCTGGGGGACAGGGGAGGTAATAGGTGGGCAGGCCTGGTGGTCAGGGGAGGTAATAGGTGGGCAGGCCTGGTGGTCAGGGGAGGTAATAGGTGGGCAGGCCTGGGGGCATGGGAGGTAATAGGTGGGCAGGCCTGGTGGTCAGGGGAGGTAATAGGTGGGCAGGCCTGGTGGTCAGGGGAGGTAATAGGTGGGCAGGCCTGGGGGCATGGGAGGTAATAGGTGGGCAGGCCTGGGGGCATGGGAGGTAATAGGTGGGCAGGCCTGGTGGTCAGGGGAGGTAATAGGTGGGCAGGCCTGGTGGTCAGGGGAGGTAATAGGTGGGCAGGCCTGGGGGCATGGGAGGTAATAGGTGGGCAGGCCTGGGGGCATGGGAGGTAATAGGTGAGCAGTGCTGGGGGGCAAGGGTGGTAATAGGTAGGCAGGCCTCTGGGCAAGGGAGGAAATAGCTGGACAGGCCTGGTGGTCATGGGATATAATAGGTGGGCAGGGGATGTAATACGTGCACAGGCCTGGTGGTTGGGGGTGGTGATAGTTGTACAGGCCTCGGGGGCAGCAGAGTTAATAGCTGGTTAGGTCTGATGGCCAGGGCAGGTAATAGGTGCCCCAGCCTGATGGGCAGGGGAGGTAATACGTGGTCAGGCCTGTGGGCAGGGGAGGAAATAAGTGTGCAGGCCTTGTGGGTGAGGGAGGTAATAGGTGAGCAGATCTGTGGGCAGGGGAGGTAATAGGTGCTCTGGGCTAGGGGAAGGGGAGGTACCAGGTAGGCAGGCCTCTGGGCAGGGGAGGTAGTAGGTGGTTAGGCCTGTGGGCAGGGGAGGTAATAGGTGTGGGCAGGCCTGGGGGCAAGGGTAGTAATAGGTGGGCAGGCCTGGGGGCATGGGAGGTAATAGGTGGGCTTGGCTGGTGGGCAGGGGAGGTAATAGGTGGGCAGGCCTGGGGGTAAGGGAGGGAATAGGTGGGCAGGGCTGGGGGTAGGGGAGGGAATAGGCGGGCAGGCCTATTGGTAGGGGATGTAATAGATGGGCTGGGCTGGGGACAGGGGTGGTACGAGGTAGGTAGACCTGTTGGGCTGGAAATTTAATAGCCTGGGAAGCCTGGGGGGCTGGGGACTAATGGGTTGGGGGTCGGCCAGGGGGCGTGAGTGTGCAGGCCCAGGAGGCAGTGGATTTAAGAGATGGGCACCAGGGCTGTGGCAGTAATAGGCTGGCAGGACTGGGCAGCAGTGGAGGTAGGAGCTGGCCATGCCTTGGGGGGCAGAGGCAGTAGGATGGGGGAGCCCTGGGGGTCAGTGAAGGTAATAGGCAGTGTGGCGCAGGGGGTGTGGAGTTGGTAGCTGGTGAGCCCGGCCTGGCCGTGCTGACTCAGCAGAGCTCAGGCCCTCCTCCTCCTGACTCTGCAGTCAGCTAAGTCCACCCTCGGCCACTCTGAGCACCTGCCTGGGCTGGCTAGGAAAGCAGGGGTGGGAAGTGGTCCCCACTCTCCCCTCCATGAAGAAAGGAGTGGGTGTGAAGGTGAAGGCAGGAGGCCCTTCACTAGGGTGGGGGGGGATCGCTTTAGGGGCTTCTGAGTCACTGACCTCCTGTAGAGGCAGGTGAACACCAGGACAGAGTTCCTTGTATGAGCCTGGAGGGGCCTGCCCGGCTGGGGGAAAAACCCAGAGAGGGGGCGCTCTCCTTCTCTGCATTGTGTCAGGTGGGAGTCACGTGCTGGGGCTCCGGGAGGGCTGAAGAGCCCCTCAGAATCGGCTAGCTCTACCTTCTCATTTTCACCTGGGCTGCCGGAACTCAGAGGGTCAAGGTCATGCATGCAGCAAGGAGAAGGCTTGCTGGACTGGGCTAGAGTATGTCCCGAGTCTCAGAGCAGGAGGGGCCCTGGGCAGGGGGTGTGGAGGGGCAGGGACCCTCCAAGGCTGTTCCCCAGCCATTTATGCCAGGGCCTCTTGCAGTGCTGTTTGAAAATGCAAGCCACGGTGGCCTACGGACCCAGTCACGGCTGGGGGGGGGCGGGGGGGGAGAGCTTGGAGACCCGGGCTGAGGTTCTGTCTTTGGCCTTGGACAGTTACCCCCTCGAATCCTTGTCTCCAACTGTAAAATGGGAACTTGAGACTTTATGTCAAGTGCTTACACAGTGGAGGCCCATGGAGGGTAGGTACTCTGTCACCAGCGGCTCAGACTCTGGTCACCTGACTAGGTGGGGCACAGCCCCATGGTCTGGCACCGGCGGAAGTGCCTGGGGGGCAGTCTCAGAGGGAAGCTGCGCTCCCCTTGGGACGACGGGGCTATTTGGTGCCTGTCCCTCAGCCTGTCCGAGCACAGACCAACCCAAAGGGGCCACGCTTCACAGCTTCTGTGCAACCCGGCCTCCAGCCCAGCCACACGGGGTAGAGAGGGCCTGTCACTTTCTGGGGAGAGGAGGGCAGGTGCAGACAGCAGTGAGCTCAGCACGGAGGGCCCCTGTGGGCTTGGGGGTCAGGGTGCACAGTAGAGTGCATGCTGGGGAGGGCCCCAGGAGGGCAGGAGGCATCCCTCCCAGGGGACCTTGGTCACCAGGGTGGCCAAGGCACTGGGGCTGCCCTGAAATATCTGGGGGGACTTGGTGGGCTCAGATCTTGCAGTGCGCATGTGAGGGCTGATTGGCCGGGACCCTCCAAAGATGAGTGATGAAGCCCGGGGGTTGGAGGACAGACAGCACAGTCCCCTGACCTTGGCCTATAAAGCGCGGCAGAAGGGGGATGAGCTGTTATCTCCTGGCCGGGAAGGTGCAGACAGAAGACCTGCCTTGGACTGGCTTCTTGACATTCAGAAGTCAAGAACGGAATGTTCTCTGGAGGTGCATATATGGAGTTAGCGGCAGCACGTGGGCTCAAGTCTCTCTGGAGAGGACTTGAGAAGTGTGGGTGGCCCTCTGGCTCCAGAGGAAGAGGAGGAGAGGGGGAGAGGTGGGAAGAGAGGAAGCGGTGCTGGGGGAGGGGGTTCAGCCCAGGCCCACTCGAACCACCTGGGAGCTTGTGGAACTCCTAAAGCCAGACCACACCCCAGGCCCAGTGAATGGGCTGGGGCACATGTCAGTGTGATTTTCCCCAGGTGGCTCCAATGCACCCTCACGTGTGAGAGCCACTGCCTCCACCCAGCTGTGAGTGGGGCCCCCGGGGAGCCCTGGAAGCAAAGCGTTCCTGTGAGGCCTGTCTGTCCCAGGCCTTCGGAGGCAGAATCCCTGTGAGCTGAGGCCCAGGCGTCTTGTGTTTTCGAGAAGGTGCCTCCTGGGTGGAGAATCACAGGCCATGCCTGGTGGTGGGACTCCTCTGCCACCTGCTATCACCATGCAGGGGCGTTTTCTTGGAGGGTGCGGGAAGTGTGGCCTTGAGCTGAGCCCAGGCTCTGGGCAGCAGTGCTGAAAGTCATAGCTCATTAACCCCTTACCCCAGAGACCAGGCACATCAGTCTTGAGGGCGGCGAAGCCAGTGGGATGGCTCATGGGTGGCGTCGCCGAACTGCTTCTCCTCGGCCGCCAGTCGCCTCCCCTCTGCCTCTTTGGCCTGCCAGAGCGTTTGGGGCCACTCTGTGCAGGGACAGTCCGGGTAAAGGGAACATTAGGGTCTGGGGAGAATGTCAACCTGACCTTGGGCACGTTGTTTCTCTTCTCTGGCCTTTGTCCTTCCTTGAAAACAAAGTGCGTGGGTGAACGCGAGTCGGTCGTGATCGGTTTCTAAAAGGTGGCCAGGTGTCAGGAGGCAAAACCACGCTGTAGAAAGGGGGCGACGGCGGCCGAGGGGGCTGTTTCGCGGAGCCAGGGTGCAAGGTCAAAATCATATGCAGCCACAGTTACCCTCCAAACGCCCTCAGTGACAGTCGAGTAGGGTCCCCCGGCTCTACGCACACGACCCTGCGTAGTAAATGGGAACGACACATACGTGCAACCACCCAGTAACACGCCGGGTATGCGGTGCGCTTGAGCACCTGCACACAGCAAGATGCTGTTTACAGCGGTGTTTTCAATTAACCCACTTAAACCGTCCCCGTTCCCTTTTCTCTTGCCCCTCCCTCTAGCCCTTGCAGCGTCTCTGCTGAGAGCTCCCAGCTGTGGGCAGGAACCACAGTTCAACTGTTTGACTTCACCTTTGTATTCTCTCCCCAGCACTTATTTTTCACTTCAGAGTCAGTGGCTGCCTGCTGGGGCTTTGGGCAAGTGCCACTGGCGTTCTCCTTCCCTTAGATCTGGGAGTTCCAAAACTGGGGTGCGTTTACGAGTCCCCCCGTGGGCGGGAGTGCAGCGGGTGCAGTGAGGGTTGGTCCACACTTGTTGGAGGCCCCAGGGAACGATGAGGCAGGGGTGGTCAGGACAGAGGTACCTATCTTCCCTCACTGTCGGGGGCAGGGTTGGGAGCAGGATGTAAGTCCCAGAGGTGGCCTGGCACCTGCCTGCCCCTCCACGGCTGACCTCTGCTCTTTGTCCTGGTCCCACTGGTCGGGCCGGATGGCCAGCATTCAGCAAACAGTGGGACGGCAGGGAAGGGAGGAGACAGATGAGAAACCTCTGGACTGAAGATGCAGCCTGATCACCTTGGGGGTCACCTGGGCCCCTCCCTGCACCTTCACCAAGGTCCCGGCTCGGTGCAGCCTTCCAGGAGGAAGGGGTGAGCCTGCTGGCTGCTGCTGCTGAGCTGGAGAAAACCCACGTCCCCCCAGATTGCCACCGCTGCCGGCTGGGAGGGAGGGGCTGCGGCTCTGATGTCACCAGAAAGCGGCTCCTGTCAGGCCTCAGAAGCTATTCTTAGTCTGGAGAACATACCTCGCTCGGCCTGGTAGAAGTCTCTAGACTTCAGCAGGCTTTTTATAAATAACTTAGAAACTCGTCATGTGCTGGCAGCTGGTTAAGTACTTATTTCTTTTAGGCAAGATGTTCAAAGAGTCTCGGTGGGGGGCACACCCTCCCTCCCTGGTGGACCTTGTAAATATTCTTATAATAACAGCAACAATCACGTCCACCAACTGAACTGACCTGCCGCCCTGAAATGAGGTCCCTTCCATAAGGACAGCTAACAGTGGGCATTCCGTGTTGCGCTGGCATTAAATCCTGAGCCATTTCGGAAGCAGTTCCCATGTAGCTGAAGGACCTGGGTTCAAATTCTGCCTCTGCCACGTTCTGGTCATGTGACCTCGGGGCAGTCCCATTGCTTCTCTTTGCCTCTCTGTGGAACTGAAACACAGTTCCGAACGCCTACAGCAGCACCGGCGAGCCCCTGAGGGTCAGCGCTGCCCACGGTGGAGGGAGAGGCACTCTCTGCGGAGGTGCCTGTCTCCCCAGTCACCCACAAAACATGGAGACCCCACCTCCAGGTTAAATGACTTGCTCAGGCTCAGTAAGAGAAGCCGTATTTGAACCTGTGTCTGTTCCATGTGAAGCGCTGCTGCCCCCTAGGGCACGGGGCGGGAATCAGACTCATCACAAGCCTCTTAGCAACGGTGAACCTGTGACCACCTGGGAAACCAGCGCCACACCACCTCATGGTGGGAGGGGATGGGGGACGTCCTCCACCATCCGTTTCTTTTGCCTTGAGACCTGAGGCGACTCAGTGTCCCCTGGCTGGCCTCAGTTCCTTCACCTACGAAATGGGTTGGCAGTAACAGCATGCACCCTGCCGAGCAGCATAAGGATGAAATGACGTAGCGTTTTCAAGGCACCAGCCCACCATCAGGGTGGGTGCCACCTTCACCCCCTGGACAAGGCAGCCCCTTCCCAGGGCCATGGACTTCCGGGACCTGCCGAGGCCAGAACGCCCCCATCTTCCTCCGGGTCTCCCTACAGATCTTCACCTTTGGCACAGGTCCTAGGGACCTGCCTGGCTTGTTTCCGTGTAAACCTCTCTCTACGTGGATGTTGAGGCTCAGCTGCTGTCCTCGCTGGGAGCAGGTCCCCGGGAAATTGGAGAAGCTCCCCACACACCCACCCACTCCCAGGCCCCCAGAACCTCACTGTGCGGTGACGCACCAGCTGGTGACTTGATCTGGGTGTTTCCTGCGTGTTTGCATGTCTGTGATGGAACACCACACCTGGCTGAGCACACAGCAGGGACGCGGCCTCTGCGGGCTCCAGGAGAGAGTGGGATGAGCCCCGGGGTGCAGCCTCTCCCTGGCCCCCTCCAGGCTGGTGACTCTCAGTTATCAAGGGGCTGCTCACCCAGTTTCTGGCCCCCCCACCCCTTGCTGGGCCCTCACCAGGAGATGGAAGAGAAGGTGCCCAAATGCGATTCACTGAATGGGGGCGGGGCGGAGGAGACACAGAGCCCACTTAATGTTTCACTTATCAACGACAGTGACTTCCCCTCACAACGTTCCCTTCTCCTGTCGGCTCGCCCTCCAAAGACCAGTTTTAAATTCTTGCTGGGAGACCCTTCCCAGCTTCCTGGACTCCCACCAACCTTCCCCTTCTTCGCCATGCTGGTAACAGGAGCAAGGGTGCAGGCCCGCGGGGCGCACTGACAGTTCTGTATATGAGCATGACCTTGGCAGAGGGCAGAGTTCAGTTCGGGGGTTGCGGGGGGAGCACAGGCAGCTAACAGTCCAGTGATGCTGCTCAGAGGAAAAGAGGCTGGAGATTCCAGCTGGGGGCCTATCAGGGTATCTGTCAGCGGACGCAGGGAATCTGGGCTTTGAGGTCACCATCCCATGGGCAGGGTGAAGGGGACCTGGAATCTTCCATCAGCATGGTGACTAGAGTTAGGGTTCAGCTGAGGTCCCTGGGTAAATCAGTGCCATCGTGCCGGCCAAGGAGCACTTTGCAATGTTCTGCACTTGGCGGGGAGTGCCGGCTTGCTCAGGATGGCAAGCGCCCGTCTCAGCTGTGTCTTTGATCGCCAGAGAATAGGTGTCCAGCCCAAAGCCAGGGCTGTTTGTTTGCTTTGGTACTGTATTATGTGGGAAAGTAACCTATGTACGTTTCGTATTTTAAGTGTCTGAAACGTTGACGAGAACTTGGCATCATCTGATAGAAAGGCTGTGTGATTCCGATTTTAAATGAACTGAGGAACCAGTTACAGCCAGGCCCTTTGTCTGACGGCGGTAAAGCACACGCAACGTAAGACCAAGCATCTTAGTCACTTCTAAGCGTACGGTTCGGTAACGTTCGATGTGTTCACACCGTGGTCCGGGGCAGGTTTGTAGCTTGAGAGTTATTAGAGAATTTGCACTACATTTGTGAACAGTATACTACTGCTTAAGGGAATGTAAGATTTGCTATACTTAAAAGTTCCATGTAGCATAGATGTAAGAATTCATGGAGTACTTGGGGAGGTTTTGAAAAGTGCTCAAGAAGAAATCAAACAGATTAAATTCATTTAGTGCACTTAATAGTATTTAAGGGGCCTGAATGAAGTAGTTTTTTAAAAAACCCTTTAAAGTGTTTGTAAAATATGGTCAATCTATAAGCCAAATAGGGGGATTTTTAATTCAACACAAAATCTTAGGGAAGAACTGGGTTTCGAATTCCTGTTTGTAAAAAAAGCGAATCTTAACCGAAAAAAACTAACAGCCAGGGTCCCTGCATGATCTTTGGCAAAAGGCTGTGAGGACACCAAAGACGCCAAGTGCGGCAGGTTTGTTCAAGTGCAGATGCTGGGCTCCGGGTCCGACTTCCTAATTCACGGGCCTGGGGCCCGAGACTCGGCCTTTCTAACAAGTCCCCGCGTGTTGCCGATGCAGCTGGTTGGGAGGCCAGACTGAGGCCCACTGCGTGAGGTCCATGCAGCACCCACAGGGGCCAGGCGTCGCCGTCGCCAGCTCCGTTAGTTACTGCGCTAGTTACTGCCATCCTCTGGGCCTTTAACGGCCCTGGCCCTAGCTCGAGAATGGCACACGGGCACCCACCCTGCAGGTCTGGCTGCATGGGGGCCGGCTCACAGTGTGTGGTAGAGGGGACTGTGTTAGACTGGAGCCCGGCGAGGCTCGTAGCCTGGGTGCCTTTTGGTCCTCCGTGCGCAGAGCAGCTGCTCAAGAAATACTGAGGCCAGCGATGTTTATTTTACCGCGCCTCGCCCACCTTCCATGAGTTATCGAGGGCTGGCAATGCGAAGCAGTACTCAGGTGTTACTAAGCAGCCTCACTGAAAGCACCTGGGTCTCAGGGTTTGCTTTCTCTGTGAAGGTGGAAAGCGGGCGATGGCCAATGGCAGAGGCGACCCTTCAAATGGATGGCTAGTTTTCTTGCCTAAAATTACTTCTTCTTCCTGATGCCAGCTTCTTTTAAAACAGTATTAGGGCCCCACTTCGGGGATTATATCCTAAGAATCCTGAAACACCAGTGGAAAAGAACACACGCACCCCTACGTTCACAGCTGCGCAGCTGACTAGTGCCGCGATCGGCACGGCCCAAGTGCCCGTGGGTAGGTGAGCGGATAAAAAAAGCTGCGGTTCACTTGCACCACGGAACACTACGCGGCGATAAAAATGAAGGAACTCTTACCTTTTTGCGACGGCATGGATGGACCCGGAGAATGTTACACTAAGTGCAACAACCCAGTCAGAGAAAGATAAATACCATGTGACCTCACTCACATGCGGAATCCAATGAGCAGAATAAACTGACGAACAAAACAAGGCCAGAGGCACGGACACGTGAAACAGATGGTCTGATCTCGGGGCGGGGGCTGGGGGGAGGGGGGCAAAGGGGAGGAACATGGGGGACATCTGTAATAGTATCAATAATAAAAATAAATAAAAACTGCATGTGAATTAAAAAAAAAATCATCAGGACATTCTCCATTCAGTTAGCAAAGGCCGGGCAGCACGCCAGGTGCAGGAAGTACATGTAAGGGCGACCTGGCCCCGGTAAAGAGCACGCCGCATTTTGGGGCACGCAGGTGGGACATGAAAATTCAGAGCAGCGAGTGCTCTGATAGGGTCAGGCACAGGATGCCAAGGGAGTGCAGAAATGTGCCCCCAGCTGGCAGAGGGGTGGGCTAAAGTGGAGAAGAGCCGGGTGGGAGAAAATGAGGTTGAAACTGCACGGCAGCCAGGGCCAGGTGGCGGGGTTGGAGGTGGGGTGTTCCCGGCAGAGGGAACAGCCTGTGCAATGGCCCAGAGAGAGGCGCGTGCAGGGAAATCTGGGAGCCTGCGATCCCAGCCGACACAGACTGTGTGCTGGAGGGTGGCGGTCAGCTGCCTGCGCTCCAGAGTTCAGACTAAATTTATCCGCAGGTAACTGCAAAGCCAGCAAGCAAGGGAGTGGCTCAAGGACACACGTATTTTAGAAAGATCAGAGGGGAGCCCGCTGAACTTCTAAGATGGGAGACCACAGTGTCCTGGACCAGGGCCGTGTGGACGGACCCAGGTGCGCATGGTCCCCGAGGCAGGACCTGCCGATGGCTGGTGGGCTCTGAGCAGTGAGGGAAGGGGTGGTGAGCCCTTCCTTCACTGCCACGGGAACTGAGGACTTTCATCTGCAATCCTCAGTGGCAGAGGGGACTCAGCAGACCCCTCTGGACAGGGAGGGCCCTGGGTCCCCGAGCAGCACTCTCCGAATGCAGGGCATGAGGCCACACAACTGGCTGCCCACCTGGGAGCCCTCGGACCTACCCAGAGAGCCCACCTCCTCCGCATGCCCAGAAAGGCCACTCAGGGGGAACCGTGAGTCATTCCCAACACTCAGCTGGTTTCAGCGGCAGTGAGAAATACCCGGTCCTGGTCATGGGCAGAGAGGGGGAGACTGGGAGGAGAGGACCTGTGTCCTTTTACTTGGGAGTCACTTACTGGGACCGAGAAAGTCCAGGTTTGATATGCAAATGACACCCCAAAGATGGTATTTTGGAAGGCGCGGCCTCCCCCGTGGGCTTTCCCAGCCCGCTGTGTTCCCGTGGGTCTGTGGCACATATCACAAGGCAGCAATGTGGCACCAAAACCTCCCGTCCGAGCCTCCTGAACCCCCCTCGACACTGGGCCACCAAGGGCAGTGGCCTTTTCATTTAAAATGAAATGACAGCAGGGAGACAGCATCTCCAAGGCTTCGGGACGTACACGGGACACGGGCGGTGAGGAGAAGGCAGGGCTGGGTGTGGGAGCGGGGGCAGACACACGCCTCCCAGCCTTTGCTCTGTGCGGCTTAGCCAGAGAAATGACAGAAGTCGCAGAACCAACTGGGAACAGATTTGTGCTTTCTTCTGAGTCACCCGGGGAAGGAGGATGGAAAATTCCCACTCTCCCTCTCTCTCCTTCCCAAACGGGAACACGGGTTCCCCGGAGGGAACAGCATAGCCTGAGTGTGCGGCCAGCTGGCAGGACACCTGGGCCATCCTGTGCGGTGGCTCGGTCCCTCCTGGCTCTCGGTGCTCCCTGTTCAGCAGAGCCCCCTCTGGGTGTGAGAAGCTTAATGAGCTTTTTGAAAGGTTAGTGGTGTGGTTTGCTTGGGGCCGCTGTGCAATCAGACCGGGTGACTCATCCTGAACGCACCTTGCCAGTGACTTACCAGAGTCTATCACTGCCAGATAAAACCACAAAACATCCCCCCAGACCCATCTGCCTGTCTCTCTGCCTCCCTCCCACACAGCTCGTTCACGATTGCCTCTGCACGTGTGACAAACCTGAGCCTCTCAGACCCAGAACCGGCTGGGCACCGGCGTGTGCACCCCCAGCCCCCAGCAGAGGGCGAACCAAACTAAAGTGACTAACGAACAGTGAATGTGCTCAGAGGCTTTCAGGGAGCGATGAAGAAAGGAGGAAGGTGGAAGTCCTAGCACACACAGAGAGGAAAGCTTCGCTGCTGGGAAGTAACATGCTCATGTCAATACGGGACTGAGAAACCAAGGAATCAGCAGAAGCATTCGGCCTACGCCCTGGGAGCCTCTTGGCCCGGCAGCCCGATCCCCGGAAAGGCAAATGACGCGACGCCGTGCACACCAGTAAACCGTGCACAAGGGCAGAGCGTGAGCCCGAGCCCACCCCTCCCGGTGGCACTGACTCAACCGAACCACGCTCGCTGCACTTGGTCACAAGCAAGGCCCCTGAAAACTGGACACACCTTCAGCAGGGAGGGCTGCCTTATTCCACTGCCGTTGTCAGGAGGAGCAGCAGTTATCTTAGTCTGCTCGGGCTGCTGCAGCACAAAGGGCGTCCACTGGGTGGAGAGGACATTGATTACTCACAGTTCTGGAGCTTGGGAAGCCCGAAATCCAGGCCTCGGCAGATGCTGGTGAGGCCCAGTGTATGTGTCCCAACGGTGGGCGGCGGAAGGGGTGAGGAAGCTCTCCGAGGTCCCTTTTATAAGGACATTAACCCCAAGGAAAGGGCTCCGCCCTCATGACCTCATCACCTCCCAGAGGCCCCACCTCCAAATACTACCACCTCCAGGGCCAGGCTGCAGCATACACCTTGTAGGAGGACACACGTTCGATCAGTGGGTGGCGTTGTCCCGAGCAGCTCAGGTTCTGCGGTCAGGCCGAGCTGGTTGGGATCTGGGCCCTGTGGCTCAGTAGCTGTGTTATTCTGGGCAAGTCACTCCACTTCTCTGGGCTGAAGCTTCCTCATGTGTCCATTCAGGGTCACTCAGAGCGCGCCTGGGGCCAGCACCGAGAAAAGGCTCGGGAGACGCTGGGCTCTGACTCGGCGTGAAGGCCCGGCGTGAAGCATCTGTGCTTGGGGCGGTGGGTTTTCATCATGGGAAGGTCAATGACTTCAGCTAACTTTCTAGAAGCGTTCGCCTGCCCCTTGTGTCGGCAGCCGCAGACACAGGTGTCCATGTGAATGCTGACCGCAGGGGGTAACTCTCTGCATCCCACTCGGGCCTACAGGGCAGATGAGCGGGAGAGTCTGCTTGATCGAACATGAACATGCCAGCCAGCCTGGGGCGGAGGAGCTCCTGCTCCCGAGCCCTGCAGGCTCCCAACAGCCACAGCATGACCCCTGTGGCCACCTCAAGTCTAACCGCCACCCCCCCCCCCACACACACACACATGCTCCAGGCTGGAATACACCTCTGCTAACTGTGTTTTCCACATCCTGAGGTTCAGGTCCTGACAGCAGAGGACGAATAGGCTTGTTGCAGTGGAGAACTCTGGCCCTGTGCCCAGCAACCCACGCCGAGCGCTAGCAGGCCACTGGTCCGTGAGCAAAGCTGACGTTTTTGGGGACAGTATCAGCTAAGGCCAAGGGACCTGGCTGAGCCCAGCGAGCAATATCTCCGGTCCTTACATGACTGCCGGCCGGGCCTCTCGAGACGAGTGCTTCGAGGTCTCCAAACGCTGAGAGCTCTTTGGGGAGAGGGAAAGGCACATGAGAACGTTTCTATTCTCCAGCGCTCAGAGAACAAAAGCCCACCAGCCCGGATGGACGTGGAGAGTTCTGTTAAACAGCAACACGGACGGGAGCCCGGGAGTGGAAACTGGCTGGCTGGCTCATAAGAAATGTAAGCAGGTTGGTATGGCCATACCACTGGCTCTGCAACCTGAGCGGCCGGTGAAAGGTCAAAGTGTAAAGCACAAGAGGGGTGAAGGGGTGAGGGCATGACAATTTCGATGCATCAGGGTATCACCGGCTCATTCACACGATGAGGCAGCCTCTGAAGAAGACAGACCCAAACAGAATTGCTGGAGTAAACACAGCCCCAGACCGACCTTAGGTCAAATCAGTGTTCTCAGCCAATGCCATAGATTGAGTTATGGCACTTAAAATTTTGTTAAGAGCCCTGGCTGATGTGGTTCAGTGGACTGAGCACCAGCCTGTAAACCAGAGACGTCAGTCCAATTCCCAGTCTAGGGCACACGCCTGGGTTGCGGGCCAGGTCCCTAGTTGCGGGCGTGCGAGAGGCAACCACACATTGATGTTTCTCTCCCTCTCTCCCTCCCATCCCCTCTCTCTAAATATAAATAAAATCTTAAGACAAATTTTTGTTAAGAGGGCAGTACTTGTCTTAAATGTTCTAACCACAAAAACACAAAAAATGAAAACCCCAAAGGGACACGGGGAAACTTTTGGAAGTGATGGCTATGTTTTATCCATGGATCGAGGTGAGGGGAACACAGTTGAATGTGTATGTCCATATATTAATTATGTACAGTTTTTTGTACAATTGTACCTCAAGAAAACTAGGGGCAAAAAGCAACCTCCCTGTAGGTTTTGCACAGGGTTTCCCCAAATTTCAAGAGCATAAATCACTGAGATAGTGAGGGAAACACTCATTTTCCCTCAACAAAATAAACACGAGCAAAAATAAGGGAGGGGTGGAAGGTGGCCAGGAGGGAGCAACAGCGCAGTCAGCGAGGAAGACATAACAAGGATTCTGACCCCAAATGATAAAGGATGATAACGTTAGCAAGACATTTTGTGTAAGGCAAGAAAACCCTACAGAGGAAGCAGACTGGGAGCAGCAGAGACGCCACCACGGTCAAGTCCAAAGGCCCAGGCCCGGGTCCCTGCTCTGAGTCACCTGCCAGCTCAAGTCCCTTAACTCATTGTTTCTATTTGTTAAGCATCGGAATGAATGATCAAGCACCTTTCCTTTTCAAATTCTCTAATATCGTGGAAACAATTTAGGGTATAGTTTTGCACTAGGGTAGCCATTACCCAGAAAGTCTCAACTGTCCGTTCTTTTACCCTACTTTTATAAGAGGGAGTAACTCAAACTAATCAGGGTATGTGCGTGTCCTTGGTTGGGTTTTTTTTTTTAGGAACATTTAGGAGATTCTGGAATCAAGTCATTATAACACTAAGCAAAAAAGATTACACAATGCATATACAAAAAGGTCTTTAGAATATACACTTTAGCACTTCTTGGTGACAGAAATGATCTTCTCCTGGCACAGAACTGGGCACATTCAAAGATACTCAAAGCAAGACAGCTGGGGTCAACCAGGGAGATGAAACAGCAGCTCTTCCCATAGCCACCTCCCAGGTGGGACTCGATTTCTCACTGGGGCAGTATCGCCCCCAAAGGGGAAACCTGGTTTTGGGGTGGGGGAGATAAAAACTGTTCCTCTTTCAATGTGTGATGCACAGGTACACATGCAATACCTAAGTGGATAGTACAGTTATCTGTGGTATTAAAGTTTCACAGGGGTTCGCAGCAGCTCGATCAACAATAGCTAAAAGATGGAAACAGCCCAAATGCCCTTCAGTAGCTGAGTGGATAAAGTGTGGCCTGTCCACACAATGGAATATTATGTAGCCGTGAAAAGGAGGGAATATACCGGTGGGTATACGCTATGATGTGGCTGGACTTTGAAAACACGATGCTCAGTGATAGAAGCCAGACACACAAAGGGCACATATTACACGATCCCTTTTACACACAACGTCTGAAACAGGGACACCCACGAGAACAGAAAGGAGACTGGGGCTGAGGGAGGGAGAAACGGGGAGTGAGTGCTCAGTGGGTGTGGTTTGCCTGCGGGGTGAGAACACGTGTTATCACTCCACGGTGGAGGCTAGCAACACGCGGGTGCATGAAATGCCACTGGTTGTACACTTCAAAGTGGTTCATTTTATGTTACAGGAATTTCACCTCAACTGAAGAAAGGGTCGAGCAACTTCCGGGGGGGGCGAGGATTAGGAAAACAGTTGTCTAAAATAATGGTCCTGGAGTGGGGCACGGGGCAGGCAGTACTGGAAGAAAGGTTGAGAAAGACGGGGCGGCGCTGTGGGGAAAGCTCGAGCCACCTTGACGGAGAATGTGACCACATAGTGCTGGGAGGGGACCAGAGCTCGGGGACCTTGAGATGAGAGTGGCCAGAGACAGGGACATCGTGAACCCATTCAGAGTGATCTCTGACCTCCCCAAATTCAACCACCTGAAGCTGAAAGTCCATGAAGAATCCTGACATTTTAGGAGAAGCAGACGGGACGTCTAGCTGGGCGAGGATTCTGTAACGCGGACTGTCCCACTGAGCCCTCCCAAACCTCCTTCCTTTACTCTGAACTTTAAAAAAAAGATTGTAATTATTTATTTTCAGAGAGAGGAGGAGGGAGGGAGAAAGAGAGGGAGAGAAACATCAACATATGGTTGTCTCTCATGCGCCTCCTACGGGGGACCTGGCCTGCAACCCAGGCAATGTGCCCTGACTGGGACTCGAACCAGCGACCCCTCAGCTCACAGGCCAGCACTCAATCCATGAGCCACACCAGCCAGGGCTTGGCCAACCTCTTTTTCTAAGTTCGCTAGACAACTTGCTTTAGCCCTTTCTGTTGCCCAGAAAAGTTGACATCATCACGCTCTGGTATTTTTGCACAGCCAAACAGGAAGTGGAACTTCCTATGGAAACTTGAAACTTTGAAACAACAAAATGCCCTGGAAAGGAGAAGCCCTGGGATGAAACCTAGACCCAATGGGGTCTACCAAGCCGCCAGGAGGCAGGGCGGTACCTGTGGCAGGCCGGGAGCTCGGAGAGCTGTGTTTGTGGCTGTACCTGGTAAAACTGTCATCTACATTTGCAAGGTGAAACCCCTGTACTGGAGCTGGTCTTGAGAAGTAGGGAAAAAGGGACAGAATGTGGCTGCGGGTTGCTCTTTGCTGCTGACGGCCGGGCGGGACAATAGAGAAACTCAGCAAGAATGGACTGAAATGAAGAGAAGTCAGAAGCCCCTGACTTCTGATGTTGAAAAAGGCAACACGTGGGTGCACCACAGTAAGGGATGGGGGTGAAAACTCAGCTCTGCCACATGTCGGGTTAAGGTGGCCACCATGAGGGCAGCAGGAAGAGACAGGCATGGGGCAGAGAAGGAAGGAAATCCAGCAGACTGGAAAGTTCTGGAAAAGAACTTTGGGTCTGATCGATAACATACAGAGGGGTTAGCAGCTTGCTAAGTACCCAAGGGCATCATTGCCAGGGGACCTCAAGCTTGTTGTATGAAGTTCCAGACTGGCCCCCAAAACCTGCACCAGGCGCGATGTGGCTGTGAAAGTTACACGGCCACCAGGGAGGGACACCCCAACACCCATTTGTGATGTCACTGGGGAAGATGTGTCCCAGAGGGCAGGATTAGGCGTGGGGGCACTATGGAGAAGGGACCATCTCCCAGGGAGCACAGTCTCCACTTCCCCACCTGCTCCGCTCCCACGGCTCGGGGCTTCACGACGTCCACCCAGCAGCACCTCGTCATTGCAGGAGCCCAGGGGTTTGGGTGTGTGGGTACAGACACAGTGGCGGCAGACAAGGTGGAGCCCCAAACTTCATTTTCTCCTGGACACACAGGCCACTGCCCAGCCTCCTCTCCTTCCCTCCCACACCTTCTGTTGCGGAGACTAGGGATTTAAGACAGCTTGACCTGTGAGGAGTACCCCCCACTGCCTGGACACCACACTGTGGCAGAAGCCAGTGACAGGGGCAACGTTTGTAGCCAAAGCCAGCCCGAGTTACACAGGCTGCCCGCCCACCTCCCCTGCCCCTACCCTGCCGGGAATCAGGGCATGCCGGCTCCAGGAAGAGCACTCCTGTGCAGGAGGCAGGGGCCGCGGCTGCGAGCCACGGACTCCTTCCTCCCCAGCCTCCCCCGGGAATGTGAGTGGAAGTGCTAAGTGCCACTGCAGCCTTGGTCACAGAACCCTCTCAAATGTGTGCCCCCCCCCCAGGCTCGATCCCCTCCAGGTTGGACAGAGATGGCCCCAGGGTGTTCCTGAAAGCCACACACTGAGGACAGCAGGCTCCCCTCCTCCCCGGACCCCTGCCCCCCAGAGTCTTAAAGATGGCCCCAGGGCCGCCACGACCACCCCCCCACTCCCCCACCCGGTGTTACTTCAGCAAAAAAGTTCTCGTGTTCAAGCCATTGTATTTTGGGGGGATCTATTTATTATAGAACTAGCATTACCCTAATACAATCATTGCTAAATGGCCATAATACATTTATGCTATAATTGCACATTTTAATCACCAAAGGAATGTCCTTTTCTCTTGATTCTAAGTTTTCAGAAGTGAAAGGTTAGAAGTTAAAGTTGCTGCAAGGCAAAAGATAAAAACATTGCGAGGTAGTCGGTAGTGTGGCTGTCAAATGCCAGGTCTCCCACCTATGCACGAGCAGAGGGCACGGTTCCCCATCGGTACAGCGGAATGCCAGGCAGGCCCCCGACCCCGGCCGGGGTCAGCGGATGATGGCTGGCGGGCCACATCCCACCTCTGGCCTGCTTCTGTACAGCCCTCAGGCTCAGATTGGTTGTTTGTACGTTTTTAAAAACAGAGAAGAGTACGTGACAGAGTGTATGCAGTCCCAGTATTCACCACCTGGCCCTGCCTTGTGGAGCGGCCGTGAGGGCCATCAACACTTGGCCAGTGCCTGGCTCAAAGTCAGCAAGCAGTACATGCAATACAGCTACTGCTGTCTCCCAAAACACACCGCCACAGGGCTGACTTCCTCACTTCCTCCAGGTGGGCAGCCTCTCCTCCCCTCCCAGAAACAAAAGACGAACATCTGGATTTTCACGGTCACAAGATACTTTCGAATGAAAAAGTTGCTGGTGGTTCAATTTCACATATCTGCAATAAGAAGTAAGAGAAAGAAGCATGTCCCTTCGCAGCAAAGGGACTTGATGGTAACAGAAGACAGCCTAGAGCAGGGACGCACGACTCGATGTGATACATTAGGGAAGACCGAGACATTTGACATTTTAAAATTAGAGCAAGACATTAAGTAGATGCGGGAAAATGTTAAACCGATTTAGCAACAGTGTTTAGCGCGGGCTTTCGCAATCAAACAATCCTGCTGTGTAAATGCACTTACAGTGGGATCTGCGATCCGGTTCAGGCAGACAGACAACATAAAGGCAGCCTTTCAAAGTCCGAACGGATGGATAACTTTCAAACAAGACGCAGGGCCCAGATGGCTGACGCTAAGGTGGACTCGAGGTGGGCATGCCTGGTGGACTGGCGTCTCCGAGACCGTGCTTCCCAAAGGCTTCCGCACGCACTGGGCCCCGGGACGCGGCGTGCGTGTGCGGTGCTTGGGAAGGGCGCTCCAGGGTCGAAGTCATCAGGAAGATGGGAAAAGTCACACCGCCAGCGGCACGTGACAGGCTCCGAGAACACCGAGGCGCAGGAAACTGGTGACAGTGTAGCCCACCACCTTCTCTGTCCACACGGCATGCAGCGACAGACAGCAGGAAGGGCGGGACTCCGCCGGCCGGGCATTCGGATGGGCTGCAGGTCACGCAGTCGCCAGGTCGATGTTAACTACACACCGGGGCTTCCCTCAGAACCTTTGACGTTCTCGTTTGAAAAACGCAGACTTTGACATAACTGAAAAGCTGAAGTCTTTGCATTATAAGCAGATACTCAAGATTACTAGCGAGCTTATGAAATCCGCGTTCGGCAGGAAAATCACAGTCTGAAGATACCCTGTGCACTCACCAACGTTAAGAAAAGCGTCAGCAGGGCCAACTTTTGCATATTTTGATCAGAAGGGAAGCGAGACATTCTGCTGCTTGTCACGGTGGGTCTTTCTGTTCTGCAAGGAGACCGGGCCGTTTGCGTGGCCTCTCTAGGTAAGTCCCACTTGCTAACATTGTACCAAAGAAAATCTTGGCATTCATTGGAAGAGAAAAGAAGTTACTATATCCAAATATTTAATATTTTAACATTGAGAAAGTTCTACTTTTATAACAGGGCTTTTTAAAGTGGAGAAAACTTTGGAAAAATTTTAAAAAGAAACTTAGGATTTATTAGAGTACAGGTTCCAAAACACAGTTTTAGAAAAATATAAAGTGCCCAATACCAGCTGACACAGGTGCCCGAGGCCTCCTGGAGCCAAATGAAGCATTCACAAGAAAACATTTAAAAACAGTCTAGACACATATTTACAGGTGAAACCATCTTTCTTGGCTCTGATGTCACTCTACGGACAAAGAAAACCAACCAGAAACGCAACAATGACAATTCTCAGCATGCTGCACGGTTTCTTAGTGTTGCATCGCGCTAATATGCACCCCGCACTTCCTACCTTCCACCTTCAAATGAGAGTAGTGTGAAACCCCCAGCCTCAGGCAGGCTGGGTGCTGTGAGTGAGTGGTCACAATGTCAAAGGCAAGTCCAAATTGTCTGAGTCTGGATTTGATGAGGGACATGGACACTGGACGGCAGAGAAATCTAGTGGAGGCAGCTGGCTGGTCAAATCTCCATCTCTTTCTAGTAACTGCTTAACTCAGCTGTCGCTTGCTATCAAGTGCCAGGTGGCGTCCCCAAACCTCTGTCATTCCCAGGTTTCAAGAAGAATCAATAGGAGGCAGTCATCAAACAGGGCGTGGACACAATGCATGCAAATGAACCCTGGCAGTAAGGGGTGACTGGATCCCTGTCCCCTAAGGCCCCATTCACTAGATCAACTGGGTTCTTTTCAACTGAGAGAGGGAGTTCTGAGGCCCTGCCTCCAGACCCGCGAGGTCAGCTGGCTGGAGACCTGGCTGGTCGGAGTGGCTGCACGGACTTGGAACCTTCCATGCCATTACTAAGACCACGGAAAACAAGCCGCTGTGGTCCGAGTAGGAAGTAGGGTGGCCTGAGAACAGGCTGCGTGCAGACGGCTTCACAGCCGCGGTGACTCGAGAGCGCAGGCTACGCTGGTTTCCTTGCCCACTGATCAAAGACTCTTAAACTGAAAGATGGCCCATGTATTTCTATCCTAACACATTCAAAAAGGGTTTGCGGTGAGTCATGGGGGCATGAAGCCTCCTCTTTTCTTTTTTTTCATTTCTAACGTTCATTATCTTTTTTCTGCTTACAAAAGTGAAGTCTCATTTTTCGGTCTTTGGAGACCGCGCAGGAAAATTCCTAAAAGCAGACATTTTAGTATCAGATTGTACTTCCTACTGTAAAGAGAACCCATCACCAATTTAAGATCTACTTATGATACTGAATAGTTAAAAATTTTTAAAAAGTACTTATTTTAAAGGGAGGCATAGTAGATGAACATGGAAAAACCCATCACCAAGGCCATTATACATTTTCTCAAAGAATTTCAGGTAATAAAAGGGAAAACTAATGATTCATAGAGATAGAGGCATAAATCCAAGAGGAAAAACTGTTACTCTCCTAATTCAAATACAGAAAAAGGTAAATGCTTGAACTCTGTTTCACAGAAAAAATAAAAGCAAAAGATTCTGATTACCATCAGTTTGTTAATCTCCAAGAACACTTAGCTTCCCCTCCGGATAAGCGACTAAACTCAGGGCACCAGGACACAGAAAGAGTCCTTCCTCAGGACTGCGCATGTTCTACAGAGTAACCAGGAAAGAAACTACTGCAAACTTATAACCCCATCTGCCCAGCAAATAAAGTATTCTGAGACGAATGTGCGACAGACAGAATGAAAAGTGAATCAAAAAAGAGATTATAAGAGTGTCAACTGTGAGACCTCATGAAGACAGAATGTCACACACTGTCACCACAGGACAAGCGTACAAGCCATGCCACTGAACACAGTGCCTTTCAAATGGACTCACTAGTGCAGGCAGAGAGCGACATTGCCTTTGCAGCTGGAGGAGAGCACAGGCTACCTAAACTTAGGGGGGGCACCAGCACCCCTGGCTAAGTGGCTTTCCTGGTGGGACGAATCCAGAGGGATCCTGTTCTCTTGGAAGATAGCAGCAGCAGCAAAGGTACAATGTCCTCTACCAGAGTTTACTCTACGTTCTCTTTCTTGGCACTGTAAATATTCTGCACCGTCTCGTAGACAGACTCCAGATCCTCCGGGTACCGGAGCTCTAGCTCCGCGTTCGGGATGTAGTGAGTGCCAGTAAACTCTGAGAAATAGCGTCCGACATCGGGGTGCGAGATTTCTTGAGGCTCCACATTATATTCCAAGTTTTCTGTTGATAAAGAGGCACATTCTCATTAAAATGGACTTTTCTGCAGCATCTTTTATCCAGAGAACTTCCTAGCAACAGTTTTTGAGTAACATTTTTAAGGTAGAAAAAAAGACGTGTTTATGGAACGTGGAAGAGCTAACAGGAGAAAGGCAGCAAGTGGGAACTGGGGTGGAGCAATGGTGGCCTGGGGCCCCAGCAGCTCCATACCAAAGAGAAGCACCTTCCTATTCTCAGAGCAGGGTGTCTGGCTCCAGCAGCCTCTCGGAGGCTGGCACACTGGAGACTCACCCGGCTCCTCCAACTCGATCTAACACAGACCCACAGACAAGGGCGTCCCAGCCGGTTCGTTTTGGCCAGCGGTTCAGCTTCTGAAGCCCCCACAGTATCTGGTGACCAGTCTTGCACCTGCATCCTTCTAGTCTTCTACCATCAGCCCCCCAGCACGGACCACATTCTCCACCCCAGCAAAGTGCGGAGAGCCCTGTCCTGAAGGTCAGACGTGCGTTTCGGCACCTTTTCTCTCTCCTCCCTTTTCCTTTCTCTGTGTATATTCAGGAGCAGCTTGGTGCTGGCTAACACTTAGCATCTGAGAGCTGGGAGGAGGGCAGGAAGGTCGAAGCCAGGTTATAGTCACGAATCTGTAAGGACAACATAGGCGGGCAGCAGCTGCCCAGAACTCTAAACATGGACCCAAACCAAGAGGCATGAGAGGCACAGACAGAAGGCAGAGAAACCAAGGACAGGGTAGAGGACGGCGGCTCCCGGCCCGGCTCCTACAGAGGGACGTGCACTGACCTCAGCGTGCCTAGCTGCCTGGGCTCCTAGCCAAACAGCAAAACGGTATTAATTAAAACAAAACTTTTTAAAGGAGAAAACAAGGCAGTGAAGTTGGCAACTATGTATTATGAGGGGAAAATGAATCCCACTCTACAAAACAAGGTTCCTGAAATACTTACTAGAAGAGGAACAAGAAAGCTAAGTGATAGGAAATGTAACTGAGCAAAACATTAAAACAGGGACTACTTACAAGTCCTGGAAAAACCTTGAGAAGTCTTTTTGATTCCCTTGAAATTTTCAGAGAAATGTGTCTGCTTATTTTCCTTTAAATTGGCAAGCTACCCCAAAATACATGAATACACTCCTGGAAAACTATGGCAACACGACCTGTGGGTCCTGTGGGGGCGGCTGTCCTGTCCCGGCGCCCCTGCCCCCGTGAGGAAGCCGCGGTCAGTGCGAGTGTACCTTCCCAGCCCTCCCTCTCTGAACACAGGCAGGGTCTCCACACAGCTGTCTGTCCTTAAAGAAAACTAGGTGCTGTTTTGTTTTTGCTTATTCACACAAAACATACAAGAAGTGCTCACCCCTGGCTGGTTTACGAGCTTAGTATGCCATAGTCGGGACAGCCCCCAACTCACCAGCCCTCAGGGATGGCGCTGTCTGTGACAACAAGGGACCTTAGGCCCCCGTGGGCCAGCGTGTCCCTGGGGGAGCAGCTGAGGACAGAACTGCCGGGTCAGAGCGGACAGACGCTTGAGATTTTCACAATTTAAAAGAGCGCCAAACCTCTGAAACGGTTCAAATCTTATTTATGCTCCCACTCCGAGGCAGGGGCTCACGCACGAGCCAGCGCGCGCGGACTGCCGCAAGCCGTGCGTGTGTGTGGAGGGGTGCGGTGGAAACCTGGGTCTGGAACTGTAAGACAAACGATCGAACCAGGAACTAACGCTGGGTGGGGGCGCACACGTACCAAGCACTCTACGAGGTGCTTCACGTACAAAACACGTGTGAACACTAGACGTTCGCATCACAGTTGAATTCCTAACCTTCCACTACGGGCGGCCGACTGAAGTTCACAGGGCGGCCGACTGAAGTTCACAGCACCCGCAACACGGGTTTGCCGTAGTGCCGTAGTACGGAGAGGCCGTAGTACCCAGGTTGGGAGGGGAGCTGGGACAGGCAGCGCGCCCCCTACTGGGGAAAATGGCAAATAGGCCAGATGCTGCATGTCCCTCCTGGGGTGACCGCTGGCACGCTGTTTGGGAAATGCCCTCGACTGTGCAGGATGAGAGGACCAGAAGGCACCGTGCACGCATGTGGCCCGTGGACTACTCTTCGCCCCTCTGCGGAGAACTGACAGCTAGAGGAGCACTCGTCGCTGGGTTCTGCCCAAGTCACGAGGGTCATGGACCCCAAGTCTGAAAATTCAGGTCAAGAAAAAGTTGTAAAACAAAATAATTGAATGCAAATAAGTGAACCCAAAAATGTAAAAAAAATATTTAAATAAGTTTTAAAAATTTAGCCTCTCAAGGTCTCCCACTGGCTAAGTATGGGCTAACTTGGAAAAAAAATGGCTCGAAATGATTGTAACACATTGACTAAATAAAAATCTAGGAATCTATGGGAGGAGAGGGGAAGGGGAACTAGAGTGGAGGGGGAGCGGGGGAAGGTGGGAAGGAAGAGGGAGAGAAGGAGACAGCGCTGGGCAAGGGGAGAGGGAGGAAGCGGGGAGGAAAGGCCTGGTTTACAGAAGCAGAGGGAGTGACAGCAGCAGAAATCCCACAGTCTGCAATTCGCATGCGATAACCTGGGCGCGGAGATCAGCAGGTACGAAGACAAACACAAACGAGAGGACACAGGCTGCTGGGGAGGACGAGATACACAGGATGTCACAGGGGGGCTCCACGGGTTTCTCGTTAATTGCAACGGGAAGACGGTCCCTTACAGTGAGTCACTATCTCAGCCAAGTGACTCAGATCCGCCTCCCTAGCAGTGGGACGTGGAACAGCATAGGCCTGAGGACGAGAGGCGACGGGACACACACACGGCACCTGAGAATAAAGATTTCAGCCCAAACCCCGGCCGGATCTACTCGAGCCTTGTGCTGAGCTTCCAGCTTACAGACAACACACAGGTGAGCACACAGCGTGGCTCAGCCAGAAAGTTTGAGTTTACAGGGTGGCCGGCCTGGCCTCTTCCAAGTGCCCGTCTTGTGAAAAAGAAAAAAAAGGAGAAAGAAAATGAGGAGTGAGAAACTGTTTCTGTCGCTGCTTTCCCTGAGAGAGACTTGAGACAGAACCAGGAAGCGCATGCGTGAACCCTGGGTGGGCCGTGACTCAAGCCAAGCGCAGACGGCCCCTGCAGAGGCGGCTCTGTGACAGCTGGGAATTCTGAGTGGCGGCCGCAGGCGCCATACTGCACAGTAATTTCTGCTCGTTAGCTGGGATGCTGACGATGGTACTGCAGCGAACTGCCCTTACTCTTAAAATACGGGTAACTGAGCGCTGAGATCGGGAGGTCTGCGATGTTCTTTCAAATATTCAGCAAAAAGTGAAAATCTCCCTAAGTCAAACAAATACTGTAAAAATGCTAACTGCTGAATCTCATGGAGGGTGTATGGGGCGATCACTGTATTTGCATGTTTGAAATTCTCTTCATCCAAAGTTGTTAAAACCAAAAATGCTAGTTAGACTCTAAGTTACACACTATTCGCACCCATCCCTTTGTCTGCACTTCTATCACAAAGGTCTCTCCGCTCTGGACAGGGATTCCCTCCCGCAGCTGGATGGGAGCATCTCCTCACTAGACCCGGACGACGCATGGGGCCAGGGGCCTGCTGGAGAGAAGGAGGGCCGGTGCTCAGGGAGAGCACAGCAGGGGACAGACGCCCATCCTGAGGGCAGTGGGGGAAGGGTGGGGGTGACATCCAGCCTGAAATGTGACCCAAAGCTGGGGGGTGCAGGGAAACCTCTTTGTAAGGGACAGCCGCCTGTGTGAAGACTGAGGGAATGGCCATCTCCAGGAACAAAAACGTGAACCCGGCCAGAGTCCGGCAGGGGCAGGAGCAGAGGTGAGGTTGGGAGGGAGGGTCCGCATCGCCTGTGGCCACGCAGAGGAGCCTGGCCTGCCAGTAACACACTCCTGACGGGCAGGTGAAGCAGCAAGGGGAAGATTTCTCTAGCCGCTGCCAAGGAGATGCCCTGTGGGGGCCAGCCTGGAGGTGGCGGCGGGTTAGGAAACTGGTACCACTTAGGCAAGAAACACCTGTGGTGCTGAGAGGGGTAGGGAGACAGGGATGGAGAAGGTAGATGCAAACCTGAGACAGGCATTTAGGAGGGGGAGTCAGCGTGATGTGCTGGCTGACCGGACATATGATGAGGGGAGGGGCAGAGAAGAGATGGGGCCCAGGCGGCACCGCTCCGCTGAGACCAGCAGGAGCGGGCTGGGGTGGGGACGAGCAGCGGCTCTATCTGTTCAGTCAGGAATATTGAGCCCCTCGGCGAACCTGACCACAGGTGCTGGGGGGCTTTGGTGAGGTGGGCGTGGGCCCCAAGAAGAGCCGGACATGGAAATAAGGCTCTCACTCATGAGTGAGAGTGGCCAGCTTATGTGTCAACAAGTAACGAGGCCACAGAGGGAAGGAGATGACCGGGAGCCCTACCAAGTGACAGAGCCCTGAGGGGCGCCACCTATCAGGCCAGGCCCTTCTGGGGGAGCCTATGATGGGGCTCCGCTCCATCTCTACAGCTGCCCCACAGCCCAGCACTCGGCTGACAGGCGACAGATGCCGCCTGCCCAGGGCCGATGGGGTCTCCAGCTGAGAAAAGTGGAGAGCTGCCATGGGGTGTGGCTGGGAAGTTAAGAATTTTCTAAAAGCCTCAGAATTTAAACTCTGTGAAGGCAATCTGCTAGCATCACCCACACTCGCCTAGTCCGATCTCGGCGGTAGGGGTGTGAAACCCACAGCCAGGTGTCAAACTTCCTTAGGAAGTCATCGCATTATCGCGACTCCAAACCTTACACAGCTCATTCAAGATACAACCAGAAAAGAATTCTTGAGACAACGAAAATTTCAGGACGCCTAAGGCCAAACAACAGCTCGCCTACTCTAAAAAGCCCATTTTAAAGTCAATGGAGATGTTTCTAGAAACTCAAACATCAAATCCTGAAAGTCTTAAGAGCCGCCCTACGTGATGGGGCAATGGGTACGTGAGGGGCAGGCAGACGCAGGCCGGCGGCCTGGTCACAGACGGGCCCCTCGCTCCTGGGGTGCGCTCTGTGGCAGACAGTGTGAAACGCTCACCATGTGGCTAGTGGGGGGCGCAAAGGGCCCACGGGTCACTGAATAACTTTCAAATCATGTTGATTTTTAGACATTGTTAGTATGACTTGTTGTCACAGCTTGAGAAGTTAAACAAAACCCCTGTCAGCGCCCTGGTCTGACACGAGCTCACACGCGTTTCCGTCTAGGCACAAGGCTTCGCCAGGCTGCCGGGCTCAAGTTCACACTCTGTGAGTTAGAGCTTCAGCGACTCTGTGTACTTCAGTTTCCTCAGGGAGGACATGAGGGTGGCAATGGCGACAGAGAAATGAGAGTTTTCAACGGAGTGAACGGACATCAGAACTCTGTCTGTCACGGAGCAGCATGGTATCAGCATCTGTGCCATTTTATTACTCAAATGAGCGCTGGGAATGCCTCCGCAGGCAGGCACGCAACACAGCCACCCCATCAAGTGGAGGAGGAAAGAAAAGGGAGGCTCCTGGGCTGGGCCGTCAGAGCCCGTGCCGTGGACTGCAGTTCCCAGAGAGGGCTGCCAGTCTCAGGAGGCCAGAGGGTGCCAGGGCGGCTGCCCCGACAGTGTCCAGTCAGAGCCCTCCAGTTCAAGCAGGCCCTCCTTACCTGGAGGGAGCCAACGGCAGCGCCTGGGAAGCAGGCCCTGGGGGTCTGACTGTCGAAGGCAATGCCCCCTCAGAACAGAGACCGCCAGCGGCACCAGATCACCTAGCTGTGGCGGTGAAGGTGGGGGACTTTGAGGACCCTGACTGACTGACCCGCGGCATGGCTGCACCACGGCACTCCACCGTGTGTGCTGGCCGAACAGTGGCCCCGATGAGCGGCTACGGGAAACTCCCGACTGGGCGCACGGTCTCTGAGAGCTGAAGGGTAGGCTAAAGCACGCCCAGGCGTCATGAGATGCACCGACGAGGACCGGCACTCACCCTGGGCCGCGTATCTGCAAGAACCGTCCTCCACCAGCACGTTGTAGAAAGGCTGGTGGTGGCCGTGAGGCAGGCTGTGGACATTCATGTTGCGAATCCATTCGTGTCCCATCATGCAGGTGGGGTCCCAGCCGTAGATGACGCAGTTGTAGCCATACCTGAGTAACGTGAGACCAACGGCCAATCAGTTCCCTGGGACCCCGGCCGCTGTGGAGCACACAGCGATGGCTTCGCTCCCCTTAACCCCCCGTTCCTACAAATATACCTTTTACTCCACATTGAGTCATTTTTCAAGGCACCCCTGCCTCTCTTTTATAAACCCCTCTTACTATCAATCTAGCGCTTCAGTTGGGAAAAAACCAAACTTCCTGACGAGTGATGGGACAACAATGGGTTATCAAAATGGAAAAGGTATCAGGACCCGGGCCTGACAACAGTACACGAAACTGGTTCTTAGTAGAACCGAGACCTACATGTAGAATGCAGAACTTGGAGCTATCTCCATGACTCGGGGCAGCGAGTGATTCCTCCACGTGCTAACAATACAACCCAGAAAGGAAGAGAGTGGCCAGCAGACAGTGTTAAAGGACCTGGTTCAAAGAGACTAGCTATCCACCCGGTAAGGGATTACTCATCCTTTCATAGATACGGCAGCGGGACGGGAAATGGACTTTTAACGAAAGAGAGGGCCCTTACCTTCGAGAGACACACTGTGAAATAGCTACAGGAGAAGTGACACCGGAGACTCTCTTCAGGGAGGAGGAAGGCAAGGGTGGGTGGGGAGGGGACAATGAAGACGGACCCTATTGTGATGACCACTGAGGCTGACAGGGGAACGTCACCCGGTTTAGTATACTCAGCTTTTACTCTCAGATGCTTGAAATTCCCACAATAAATAAAAAACAGAATGCATTAGAAGAATGAAAACATGAACCAAAACCTGGAAAGAGGTATTTGGAACTTATGTGCACACAGAGAGTAAGTATACGGAAAAAGAATGACTACAAATCAGAAGCAAAATACTTCTTAGACACTCAATAAAAGGAAACTTGAATGGCCCGTAAACCTGCGAGAAGATCTCAGCCTGTGCAGCAACCAGGGGAGTGCAGACCAAAGCCGCAGTGAAGTGCCATCTGCCGTTTCGTACACAAGCGCGTTTTCGGAGGGCTGGCGACAGCACAGGCTGGCGAGAGGAGGGACTCTCAGCTCCCAGCTGGCTGGCGGGACAGAAGTACGGCCATCCCTTTGGACATAGTTTAATTCTGGACCACGAGTGGACCCTGCGACCCATGATTCAAATTCAGGGAGCGTGAGATGAAGAGAGGAAGAACAATGAAAACGGGAGAGGACAGCTCTATTTGCAGCCGCTCCCATCTTCCTGTCAGACATGTAAAGGTCACTAAAGCATCAGAAGCCCTCCCAGCCAGGAGAGCAAATCCCTTCTTAAAAAACAGAGAGGTTAAAGAGATGGTTCAGCTAGAGGCCTTCCTGAGCAGGACCAAGGCAGTTGCTGCTTGCAGCCAGGTCCCCTTCTAGAGTATCACGGCCGCCACTCCCGGGCCCTCGGAGTCCTTTGTGGCCACATGTGGGGCACTCACCTCTTGTGCTTCATAATGAGCCCGATGGAGTAGCAGACATCCCTGTGCTTCTCGTGGGAACGGAGCTTCACCTCCACACCCACCTCCTCCTTCTTGCGCTCAATGTGCTCCAGTGTGTGCTGCACCAAGTAACCTACGGCCCCATGCTGCCCGGGGTCCAGGGTTTGAATGTGCTGGAGGATGTCAAGCACCTTCAAGACAAGACAGAAAGACTAGGTGATAATATTTTTAGTAAGGCCTTTTCCTTTTTCCCGCATTGGGTACAGCCCTACCTAAGCTAGCCTGACAAAGGGCGGCAAGGCGAGGCCCTGAGGACAGCCCAGGTCCCAGAGCCCCACGGGACCCTCCTCAGTCAGTGCGCTCACTTCTAATTCTGGGCACCCGGCCTCCGACACCCCCCTCGACTGGCGTGAAGGTGAGGAAGCAAGAGAAACGCAGTGGGCTGAAATCAGCACGGGTGTGGAGAGTCTGCCCCGCAAGGGTGCATCGGGGGAACTCTCAAAGGGTCTTACGTTCTTGGTCAGTGTGGGCTTCAACTTTTCTGTGCAGAGAGAGGAAACAATTTGAAGCTGCCTGCACTCATGCACTGGTTGGAAACATAGATGCTCCGCCACTTGGATCAGGAGGATGCTGGCTGGAGCGTCCTCAGCACCACAGAGGACAGAAGGGGTCACAGAGAAGTCCCCGAAAGGACACTAATTCATTTCTGATGTTACACTCGAAGCACAAAGGTGTGGGTACCAGGGTCCTGAAATCCCAGCGGCCATTCCCATAATTTTACTCACGATGGCATTTCATATTCACGTGGGCAGGGAGAAACCACTTCCACAGGGGATCTGTGAATGACTAGCTGGGAGAAGCAGAGCCCGAGGCTGCATTCTTTCTACTGTACCCCGGGCCTCCAGGGAAAACACAAATGCTGATGAAGTTAATGCCCACACACAGGTGCAAACACAAACACACACAAAATTATGGCCTTTGGCACGCTCCTCCTTTGTAAACAGGATCTTTCCCTACTACTGAGTCCAGAGACACAGCAACCTAATCCTAGTTCCCGATCTGTCAAACTTGCTGTTTGCACCTCTGAACTTGTTTATTCGTATCAAGTGATGATTAATAAAGGCCCTGTTTCCTGATACATTATGAACCTGTCAAAGTGTTGTGAAAATCACCGTCTTGTGCAACGTAGATACTGTTATTCTAACACCCAACCTTGTCTTCCAGACTGAGATTAGCGGGGCTCAGCATTTACTGAGCACCTATTTCTCCCTGGTCACTGAGCCAAACCTGCCGCTTCATACACTTCATAAAGTCATTTCATCCCCCAACTCGAGGGTGCACAGGAGCCACTGCCAGAAGAGGAACCAGGCGTGGGGAAGGCAGGCCACAGGCTACGAAGACCTGGAGTGAGGGGGAGACCTGGGCCCACCACCATCATTCCAAAGCCAGAGTAGGGGTATTTTAATGAACGGTTATGGAAAATTTCAAACACATAAAGATGGGCAGAATGGTATGATTTGTAGTACCTGAAACCCTGCTTCAACCATTGTCAGCTGAGAGCCAATCCCACCTCCCCCCCTCCAAGAGAACTTTTAAGTTGGAGACACTAACAACCTTTATCTTTCGTAGTGAACAGTATGGGATTTAACAGCAAGCTTCTATTTACTGGGCTTGCGTAATGCGTTCCTCGTGTTCCCCTCTGCAGCTCCAACCAGTTAATGCTGACTAGACTTCTGCTGCGTTCTGGACACAGCTGCCCCTCCCTTCCCAGCGGCCCGAGCAGGAACAGACCTAACTTGGAGTCTTCAGCACACAAAAGAATTCTCCAACTCAGAGCGTCAGAGTGGGAGAGGAGGCTCAGGGGCAATCCCCCCCGTCCCCTTGACCTGTGGGTGGCAGGCTGAAGGGAGAGGGCAGAAACAGGGACGATCTGGTGGTCCAGGCCTTGTGTGTTCCCGAAGGCCAGTGCGGACAGCTGGGCACCGTGCTGTGTCCAAACCAGTGTCTGTACCTTGGATCCCACATTTACAACTTGTGGGGCAGAGATCCTGAAAGAGGAGGCCTATCACTCACGGTTGGCAAACGCTTTTTGTCATGGCCCAGAGACTCATAAGCATTTTAGGCTTTGTGGGCCATTTGGTCTCGGACTCCATGACTCTCTCCGGCAGCTGTAGCTGGAAGGCAGCCAGAGACAAGTAAGTGAATGGGCGTGGCTGTGTGCAAACAAACTTATATTCATAAACCAGGCTGCTGCAGGCCACCAGGCCGCAGTTTGCTGGCCTCACTGCCCCTAATTGCCCAGTTCCCCAGGCTCTCTCCGAAGCTCTGGGCTCCACCCTCCGAAGTCCACTGTCTGTGGGCTCTTCTACTTTTGGGGCTTCCGATACCAGACCCCGCTGCTGCAGCCCCTAGATGCTCTAGGACAGCAGCAGGTGGCTCCGGGCCCTATCACATTGAAAATACCCCCACCTAAACACCCTCCCCACCTGAAACATGTCTGCTCTCCAAATGCCCACCTTTCCTGTGGCCAAATCCTTGTTGGGAAATCTGGATAACCTCTCTGAGCCTTCTGCCTTATTTACAGCTAATGAAGACCAGTCTTTCCTTACTCATTCCAACAAACACTCCTGAGCACCTGCCGCGCGGCAGGAACTGAGCTGACAGCAGGGGCACCAGCTGCAGTAAGCAGCAGACAGCCCCTCGTGGAGCAGCTACGGCGTGAGAGGGTGCTGGGGCCGGCCCCACACAAAGGGCCCGGGAAGGGGTTTCAGGGGCAGAGGTGAGCTGGCAGCTGGAGCTGAGAGGCCCCAGGCAGAGATACAGCACAGGCCGAGGACTGGTGCAAAGAGCATGGACGAATGGGGAGGACATGGCCATGGTAGCAGAGTACACACGGGGCCACCGTGAGAGAAGAGAGTGTGCTGGCAGGGAGGGCCAGGCCACCAAGACCCCTGTAGGCCATACTGAGGAGGAGGAGCCTGGTCTTCACAACAGCGGGGGCCACCCAGAGCGTCCTGAGCAGTGAAGGGGCACAGCTGACATTTTGTTAGGATCGCTCTGGCTGCAGCATATAAAATGGGGCCAAGGGTCTGAGAGCAGAGGAATGAGACCACGCAGGAAGCCTGTGCAGTCCTCTAGGAGACAGAGCCAAGTACAGATGTGGAGGGGACATCTGGGCACGCTGGTCTGGAGCCCAGGGTCCAGGCAGGGGATCAAAGTCCCAGAGCTGTCAGCCTACAGATGGGGGCTGAAGCAAGAAAAACGGATGAGATGACCCAGGGGAAAGGTGCAGAGGGAAAAGAAGTCTAGAAACTAGCAAGGGCCTGAGAACCAAGAACCAGAGTAGAAGGAACAGAGTGTACTGCTGGGGGCGGGGGGTGGTGGTGGCCCCCAGCGATCACTAAAGATAAGGAAAACAAGTATCTGTTGGATTTGGCAACAAAAAGAATGATTTATCAAAAAGGGGTTACTGGCTTCCCTGGCAAGCGCAGTTCCTTCCGGAGGAGGAGGGGTGGGAACAGACCCCCCCACCTTCTGGGGAGTGTGTGGGAGGCGAGGCGGGGGGCCGGCTAGGCTGGGGTGGCCAGCAAGCACATTCTAGCCGTGCAGGGGAGGAGAGAGATAAGGAGGTGGCCACAGGGAGGTGCCAGCAGGGCTGTCACGGGAGTGCTTTGTTTTCCCCGAAGATGAGAGCAGCCTGGGAGTGTTCAGTGCAGACAGTAGAGAGCAGGATCAGGGAGCTGAAGAGATACTCGAATAAGGGAAGTTCACTAATCCCCAAAAATGCAGGGAAGGGGGGGCCAGAGCTCAACAGGCTTGCCTTGGGACACTGGGGGACATCCTTGTCACCAAAACAGTCTGCACCCCATGGGCTGGAAGGAGATGTTCCGTAAGTGTTAGTAGCTTTAAAACCTGGCCACCCTACGCGGTCCCTTTCTGTCGCAGCCACGACCACCCTGGATGACTGCAACAGTGACCAGGAGGACTTGCATGTCGCTCTTCCCAGCTGAATTCCACTGAAAACAAGTTGCCCTTCTGGTCTTCCCAGTTTAGGAATGTTTGCCTTTTACCTAACAAGGCCGAGCAGATCCCAAGCCCTCCACCAACTGATCTCATGTCCTGAAAAATGTTTTCCATACAGCGACGCCCACACGCACGTGCACAGGGACCTGTGTACGGACCGCTGTGGAGCCGACCTCGTCTGCACGCACCGCGCTGTCTGCCTTTATGCCGTGCACACGCCAGCCTGGCTCACTCCAGAGACCTGCTTTGCTGCCCTCTGAAATGGCTTCAACGTCCACCGCAAACCCTTTCTCCACTGAGGGGCATTTTCTAACTGCCGTAGCACCCCCAACCCTTCCTCTGGGGAGCTCCACCGTTTTCCTCCTCCGTCTCGGTGTCGGCTCCCCGGCTAGAGTACAGGTTTACAAGGGGGAGCCCCTGATTCACTGGGGATGTGCCACCTCTCCTTCTGGACCTCTGGGTGGGGGAAGCGCCTACGCCAGCAGCCACTGAACAGTCATCAAGAGGACCAACGTTCTGGGTGACGACAAACCTGGAACTTGTTTTATATATAGAGTGGCGTTTGCTGCGCGGCAAGGCAACCTTGCTCACCCCGAGGATGCCGAGGGAATGCCCCCAAAGCAGCAGGCGAGCACCAAGCGGAGTCGCTGAGGGTGAAGCCAGAGCTCCTGCACACGTTCCCCCCCAGAGGAGAGGTCCCCTCAGCCCTTTGGAGGTGGACGTGCAACTGAAGTACACAATTTGTTTATCAAGAATCTTGCTTTGCAAGGACATCTGCATTTTACAAATTACCATGAAATTCCTTACCCAAAGTAAACAGTGACAGGAGTTATGCATATCCTAGTGTCAAAAATAAATACAATGAAAAAACAAAAGAAGACCTCACAGCCTGGACAAGAGCATTGACTCAGGCTCTGGGAAGCGGGTGTAACTTTGGTAGGGTCCAGATTTCCCCCAACTCTCCGACCACAGCACGTGCTCTTTGCTCCCTGGGCCACAGATGACATCTGTCTACAGAGATTTTCCTGCTGATGTGTCCTTTCTCAGAATTATTTTAGATCTTTGAAGTTGTAACCGAGACAACTTATATCTCAGCAATACCAAGTCATTTAGATGTTCTACTCTGTCAAGAAAGATTTCTTCCACTCAGAATTCGGTCCTCTCACAGATTGTTCTAAACAAACAACATGGAATGCTACAATGTTTCCCCTGGAAACGCACAGCCGCCATGCAAGCTGCAGCTGCTCCTGCTCTGGGACACAAGAAGGGCCTTGAGCCCGGCCACACCCACAGCCTGCTGGGGAGCGCTTCTGCCCCTGCCGCAGCCTCTGAGACCGCTGGCGGCTGGCCACAGGGCCATGACAAAACAGAAAGCCGTGCGGGACAGTGCCAAATCCTACGGTTTCCCAGAGCCATAAACGGTCCTGAACTAGTCCGGCAGCTGGATGTGCACACTCTAAGATCAACCTCCCTACGTCCAATGTCCAACGTCCAACGCGGGTGCTTCTACATGGTCAATGCAGGTGCTGACAGCACGGCTGGGGGCCAAGCACTTTCAGTTTTGCCCCCCCTTGCCAAGTCGGGGTGACCTGGGGAACACTCTCCGTAGGGGTATCAGGAGGTTACTGGCAGGCCAGAGGCCCCGTGGTTCTGGACATCGAAGGCACTGACCACAAAGAGAATGGGCAACTCCTGGCAGTAGAACCAGTTTGTTTGTTTTTTTAAATCACAGTGAAGGAGACAAACACGTCTTTGAACGATGGGTCAAGACTGGGAGACTGAACAGATCTGCGTATTCCCCACGTTAATATAAGGGCAAACCTGTAAGAGCCGCCTTTCAAGCTGTGCGTTCCCTCTCTAAGGTAAGTGCAAAGCATCAAAGGTGAATAATTACCTTCTCTGGCCAGATTCCCAGGTGGAAGTAGAGCCTGGCTTGCAGGAGGAGGAGCTGCACCTGGTCCGGGTACATTGCCAGATACAGGTCCAGCGAGTCTCGCAGGAGCTGGTAGGATTGGTCGATGCCTTCCCTGCTGGAAGAAGCTTTTATCTTATCCTGCGTGCTTCTGAGTGAGACACTCTCGTGCAAGGCCCAGGTTTTACAAATAATGGACACAAATCCCCTGCATTTTCTGACTCTGGCACTTCCCCTCTGCTCAGCAAACAGTTACAATGTCTTCATTACACACACACACACACACACACAGGAAATGTAAGTTTTGGGCCTCACTGCAGTGATGGGCACTAAACTAGAATCATAGCGTTTCCCTTACACAGTCACATCAGTAACACCGTGCGTGATTAAAACTGGATTCTGAACAGGCGGAGCAGAGAACTCGTAGGGCGGAAACCGCTCTGCGTGACGCTGATGGTAGCTGCACATCTTCAAGGGTTTGCTAAGGCCCGCAGGTGTGCAGAATGCACACCGCCAGAGGGAACCCGAGTTTACGAGTGGACCTCAGGATGTGGGGCGACTGTGAGGTATTGACGCAGGTTCACCGGTTGTAACGAATGGGCCATTTCGGGGCAGGATGTTCACCTGCGGGAGGCTGTGTGTGCCTGAGGTAGGAGGCCTATGGGAAATCTCCACACTTTCTGCTCAGTTTTGCTGTGAACCTCAAACTGCTCTAAAAATAAAGTCCATTAAAAAAAGAACCCTGCCCCGAGGCAAGAACTACTGCTATAATGCACGACTTCCTTTTCACTCTGCAAGACAAATTTCCTTTAACTCAAAGGCAAGGAGTGTCACACTTTTGTTTTCTTACCTGAGTGACAGGAAGGTATAAACTAAAAGATGACAAAGCACCTGGACATGAGAACACCCTGCCCCTACAAGAGAGTCTTTGCCGGTCTACGGTATCCTGGTCACTCAGGGATGCTGTCGGTACTCACAGAGGACCCGTCCAAGCCCACCGCAGAACCTCAAAGAAAACTCACCAAGCACGTCCTAAATCTGGACGGCACTATGTCATGGGAGCCGGTTTCTCCCATGGGAGGTGACAGCTGTAGATAGCGCATCGGTGCCACACCTCGCCCGCTGCTTTGCTGTCCCCCAGGGAGGCTCATTAGAGAAGTCTCTGTAAGGCAAGTCAAGCCTTCCAGGACACACGCTCCGCACAAGCACCGGAAAACCACTAAATCTTACCGCTTGCCCAGGCTTAAAAGGTTTCCCACCATCCGCTGCAGCACCTTCTTCACATTGACCACCCCGTACAGTGCTGGGGTCACGTGCTGGCCGATCAGGTATTCACACTCCTTCACCGTCAGCTGCCTGCCTCTCCCAAAAGCATCGATGTAGATGTAGTCAAAGATGTCCAGGTTGGCCCTAGACAAGGAGCACACGGCGTCAGTCCAATCTCAGATCCCAGCTGAGCAAGTCAACATTTAATCCCTCCTAATAAGTAGCTCACATCAGAGACTGAATGTGAACACAGCAGCATTTCTATTAAAAAAAAAAAAAAACAAGGTCTTGTCCAAAGTTGGAAATCTGACCCTTTAAACGCTGATATTTAAGATGAAGAGTGTGGATGTGTGCCATCTAACAGTTTTTCAGGGAGGTTCACCCTAGAAGTCACTGCCAGGAATACCCATCAGAAGCGTGACAGGGGCTACACGCAGACCAGCAGTAGCTGAGGTCTGTGGATCCCAGGCCCCCCGAGGATACGCCAAAAGTTACGGCACCTTGCACCAGGAGGCTGCTGCCCCAGTTCTGCAGACACACAGGTGGTCCCACACCTGCTGAGCATTCCCATGGCCTCAGGCTGGGCCCATGCTCCAGCACAGAGAGCTGTGTCCCTGGACACGACCCACGGCCCGTCCCGTGGAGCTGCTCTCCACGGACCGTGCTCTTGTATGTGGTGGTGGCCCGCACTGAGTAGATGGTGGTGGTGGGCACTGCCAAGCGTGCTCTGTGAGGACTCCTGAGACTTTTAGGTGGGTCTTTGTCTCCAGGAGAATTGTACTTTTTCCTGGAGCAACTGTTTCAGATTTCCTCCTTGAGTCAAATTAACAGCACCCCTCGGCAAGACATTCGTTAGTGTCCCAGAAACTAGGACACTCTTCAACTCGTTTTATGGGTCTAGAGAACCACACACACGCACAGATTTATGGGCGAGAACCTGAGCAAGCCCAATGTAGCAATGTATTTAAAAGGCCCCATGTGATTAAGTTAGATGTGCCCTAAGCATGAAAACAGAACTGAACTTTAAAAAATCTATTTCAAGCTCATATAGACTGAAAAAGAAAAACCACATGATCCTATCAATAGATACAAAAAAGAGATTTTAGGGAAAAGATCTACTGCCTAGTAATTAATAAAACTCTTAGCAAAAAAGGAATTTAGAGGACAGCTTTGATAATCTGGATGAAAGCCACTGTCCCCAAACATCATCCCTGAGGTGGAATTTTAAAAGGATTCCATTTACAGTCACACTCAAGGCAAGGGGCAGGCTATCACTGACTGTTTCGATCCATCTGGAGAGGCCGAGCCAGCTGAATAAGGTAAGTGAAAGACACAAAACACATCCAGGGAGAAAGAAAAGGGCAAACAAACCCGTCACAATTCACAGACAATATGAACGTCTGCAGAGAGAAGCCAAGAGCTGACAAGCTGTTAGCACCCATCAATTATTCAGCAAAGGTGCTGCTTACCAGCCCCGTCCCTAAATATCATCCATATCCCTGTACGAGGTCACTATTTAGAAAGTGTAATTTTAAAAGCCATTTACAACAGCAACAAAAAATTGTTTTGATTGTTGTTCAAGTACAGTTGTCTCCCTTTTCCCGCCACCACTTCCCCCCACCCCACCCACCCTACAACAGCAGCAAAATTTTAAAGGACCAGGAATAGTTCTAACAGGATGTCAAAGGGCTCGAGGAAGAAAATGAAAAAAAGACCTTTGAAGGACATTAAAGACGACTTAGGTGTGGGGGAGACACGTCCCCAGACAGAAAGGCTCGGAGTGAAACACTGGCAGTGCTCCTCGTGCTGACTGACGAACGCAGTCCACGTGAGCACTGGTGCCCATCGACGTCCCCACGGGGGCCTGGGAAACCCAATGAACCAGCATGGCCACGGCAACCAGAAGAACTTGACCGCCGCCAGGACTGAGGGTGAAGGTGCGGTGAGTGAACAGTAGGGTCCTGGTGCGGGCGCAGGTCAGCAAGGAAAGCGCAGAGACAGGGCCCACAACCCCGTGGGGGTCAGTCACCTGTGCACTCGCCCTCTGACCTGCCTTTTACGGGGGCCCAGCCCTGTCTGAGACGGGTCTCGATGCTTGTTTTTGCCAGGGGCCCGGGGTGCTAACAGATTATTTCATTGCTCATTTGCACTGTTCATTGTACTGAAGAGGAAAAATAGTACTGCTACCGCCACTGTACCTAGTAACAAGTTACTGTGGTAAATAATATGGTAATTGGTGTTTTAAATGCTTTGCAGCATGCAGAAATCCTTGGTGGGTTATTATATAGGCATTTAAGACTATTTTAGAGATATCTGGAGAAATTGGTTGGGTTGTTCAGGGAGTAGAAATGGGATGGGGAAAAAATCATTTTTCCCACTTAATGAAAAATGGTTGCCTCCTATCCAAAAGAGAAACCTCTGAATACATTTTTTAGGAACAGATTATATTTGGAGAAAAGGGAAGCCTGTACATATCATTTAAGGAAAAATACATATGTAAAAATTTGCATGAAAATAACAATTTCAAACTACCTGGCGGTTACCTCTGGAGAGAAGAGGAGGGGCGAAGGGATAAGAAAGAATACCCAGAAAGCTCCAACTATGTATATGTTTCATTTCGGGGTTTTTTTTTAAGATTTTATTTATTTATTTTAGAGAGGGGAAGGGAGAGAGGAAGAGAGGGAGAGAAACACCAATGCGTGGCTGCCTCTCATGTGCCCCCTACTGAGGACCTGGCCCGCAACCCAGGCCTGGGTTGCCTGACTGAGAATCGGACCAGCGACCCTTTGGTTCGCAGCCTGCGCTCAATCCACTGAGCTGCCCAGCCAGGACTGTATGTTTCATTTCTTAAAGTAGGAGGTGGAAATACAGAGACCGATTATACTTATTTTCTCTGTAAGAATCAGAAACTAATCTACTAGCTGTGTAAAGCACTGGGTCATCTCATTTAATCCTCCAAGCCACTATATGAAAACTTTTAGTCCCATTTTATAGAAGAAAAAACTGAGGCTCAGAGGAAGCCAAGGTTTGAACCCGGCCCGACTTCAAATCTCAGGTACTTCCTACTAAGGATATCACAACTGGTCATCAGGAAGTAGTTTCCAAGAACAGGATGTAACTAAATAACTTTGCTTCTTTTCCCCCAACACAGCACATTTCATGAGAGACAGTCTACCTAATGGTGAGCTCCTCCTTGCAGAAGAGTCAGCCCACAGCTGAAAAGCAGCATTATGCCCAGCAGAACACTGGGATTAAAAGAGAAGATGAAAGCTCACTAGCCTGGCCCTGCAAGGACCGAGATGAGAACGTGAAGGTCTGCTTGCTTTGCACGCCGATGAAGACCCTGGCTGATCTGTTCCCTCACCTCTCCTGGGGGGGGGGGGGGAGTGTTTCACGGAAGGCTGGAAAGTAAGAGCTTCCTTAAGAACTCCTTGATCTGATCTGCTTTGGAAGAAAGTCTTTGAGATCCACATAAGCCCTGGAACCCCTAGTCCTATTGTTTAAAATTAAACTTCGCCCTTTGAGATAATTGTGTGTTCACATGCAGTTGTAAGGAACAACACCAAAAGAGACATGTCGCTCGTGCACACCAGATGATCGACATGGATACAGTCAAGAAATGAAACCAGTCCATCACCACCCCAGTCCTCTCCCAACCTCTGGTCAGTGACCTCTCCTGTCACACGGCAGGACTGAATTCTTGGACCCATCACAGCGGGTCACAGATGGCTCACCTTTCTGTGGTTTGGCACCATCTCAGTAAGAAGTGACTTGGGAAGTTGACAGGTTCCAGAGGGACCCCCAACTGCCGGGCAATGGTCATGTACACCAGAGACATGCTGATGGGGATCCCCGTTCTGCGGGTCAGAACCTGCAGGAGAAAAAGTGCTTTAGCTTACTAGAGATGAGCCGCGTGTTCCCATCCCTTCCACACACATTTGTATCGGCACCTACTGTGTATCGGGCATGAGGCTGACAGACACGTTCTGAGGTTGAAGTGGAGGAATATTTTTACTTATTTATTTATTAAATTTCTTTTAACTTCTCTTTGAAATTCTCATTCAAAGACATGTTCATTGATTTTCAGTCAGGGGAAGGGAGAGGGGAGACAGAGAGAGAGAGAGAGAGAGAGAGAGAGGGACAGAGAGAAATACTGATCTGTTGCTTCCCATACGCACCCAGACTGGGGAATGGACAGGCACCCCAGGCATGTGCCCTGACCAGGCATCGAACTGGCGACCCTCTGGTTCACAGGACAGTGCTCCCGCCGAGCCACAGCAGCCAGGGCACACGTTTCATTTACTGAGACCAGGGGTCTGCAAACTGCAGTCCCTCAGCCAAATCTGGCCCATCACCTGTTTTCAAACGGCCTATGTATGGAGAGTTTTCACATTTTTCAGTGTTTAAAAAAACAGAAAAACACTATTTTGTGACCCATGAAAAGAACGTGGAATTGGAATGTCCATGTCTACATGTACAGTTCCCCGGGAACGCAGCCGCGGCCGCTGTTTTGTGCTGTCGGTGCCCCCTCCCCAGCTACGATGGCAGAGCGGAGCGGCAAGGACAGCGCGCAGGGCCCAAGGCCAAGACAGTCCGCTGTCCAGCCCTCCACAGGCGAAGACTCACCCTCCTTCTTACAGACAGAGTGTAAGGCCGCGTCCAGGAAAGTGTGTAAGACGCGGAAAAAGAAAATACAAATGGCACAGATAGCAAAGAACTGATGTGAAAAAGGAGCCAAGTAGGACACAAATAGAAAATAAACACCAGTGACAGAGCTGCCCACGGAGGCCCTCCAGCCTCCCCATGGGCCGGCGCAGAGAGACTGGACTCGCTTTGCAGCCTAGCATTCCCAAGACACAACTGACCAAGCCGAGTCACAGGAACACGCACTTCTGGTCAGGAAGTCACGTCTCAGGTTTTCAGACAGAGGATACTTTGTGGTGAGACAAAAACGAAAATCGACAGGACATCCTTGCAGTAGAGGCGAAGATGAGTTTTATAAGCACCGAGTGATGAAAGACGTAGTACTTGCCCTCAGAAACAGCACAACTGACCAAGAGGTGAGCTTAACTGTGACTTGTCTCGCACACCCGCATTTACCTGGTGCATGTATAAATTCAGGGCATTGTAGTAATCCATTCGGTTCCCCTTGAACTTCAGTTGATCGTAGAGGACATAGTTCATGGCTTCCAGCACCTGGCCCTGGAGGTCGAGCTCCCTAACCATGGGGGACTGCCCTGAAACACAGAGACCTACTCTGAGGACACAAGCACACTTAACGCTGGGACCGGGGTCCCCAACACCCTGCACCACGCAGACGCCAGCCAGGCCCTGGCAACGTCCGTTAGGTGTTCCCAATCCTGTGTGCGAAGTCTTTTACACAACCAGGCGAGCACGTGGCTGTGTCATGAATGGCTGCTTTGTGACACAATGCGGACACACTGCGGTTTCCGAAAGACCAACTACGCCAGGTGCCCCCGTGCACACGGAGCGGGGCCAGAGCAGATGCACACCTGCCTTGAAGGTCAGGCTGGGGTGGCGGCTGTTGAGGCCTCGGAGGGTTCTGCGCACGAGCTCCACGATGTTGTCGAACTGGGCCTGGATGTCCTTGAGGGTGATTTCGGCCAGGGGGTTGCAGTACTGGTCAATGAACACGGCACCTGAACACAAACAAGAACTACTGAGTAAATCCCTATTTTACCCCTTCCTTCTTAGTTTTCATTTACCCCAGGTGCCTGGGGCCAGAGCTCTTTAAAACACCCCGCCAGATAAGCTTTGGATCTTGGATGTCAGGCCTGGCCACTAAGACACCAAGAAGGAGCGAGAAGTAGAGGCCACAGACTCAAAAAACCGTGTGGTGCGTAGCACATCTCACGTTCTGTTGCAAAGGGAAGGAAGTGCCACAAAGGAGGTCTCTCCAGCTACTCCTCTGTCCCTCTAATTCCCTTACAGTTTAAAACCCAACAACTCTGAAAACCTGAGGTTGTGGGCCAGTTCTTCAACTTAAAAAAAAAACAGTTGAAAGCTCTCAACAACAGATAGGCAGTTTCCACAAACTGTGCCTCCCAAAGGTGAGCCCATGAACAGACTCGGGAGACCACGGTACTTGCGAACTAGGCGAACAGCTACGCTCAGGGACTCTGCCGCTGGTAGGCTGGGCAAAGTGCACCAGAGACACTGCCTCTCGAAAATCCCTCTCCTCGAAGCCTCAGGTAATGTTTGAACCAGACACCGATGGGCTACCTCGACCATTTGGCTGTCAGACATTTTGAGTTGGGAAGGCTGAGAGTTGTTTCAAATTCAAGTGGACTCAAACCAGCTCAGAATCATGACCTCCTACTCACACCTCAGGAGCTGGGAGCTGGTGAATGGGTGTCAAGAGACTCGGAACCCAGGCCCAGTCTCGCCCCTAGCCGGGGCTTGGCTCCTGGGCCTTCCTGGGACTGGGCTTCTCCACCTGCGTGGGGAAGGAACTTCTACCGCACCTCAAAGCCCATTCCATCCCAATGCCACCACCCTGGCTGTGTCAGCAGTGGCAGGTTACCTGGCCAGTCCCAGGGTCCGACCCTGGACCCTGCTTCCATTCCCTCAACTATCTAAAAACTCCAATGGCTGCCCCAGGCCTACAGCACTGATTTGGATGGGTGACTTGAAAATGATACTACCACTTTATAATTCAGAGGGGAAAAAGGCGGAATCGGTTCCATAGTAAGCTATGGCAGAAAGTAAAGCTTGTCAAATTATTCTTGACTGGGGAATAAGTAAGACGGGATGTCTCTCCATCCCAGGATGCCCACGAGAAGATTCCAGTGCTGAGAGTATTTTATTTCGATCCGGATGATCTAAGACGTTCATACAACTGAGAGTCTGTGGAGTAGACGGCCATCACAACGTAGGACAAGGGACCCAGGAAAATCAGTGACCACCAGGGAGGCCACCTGGAGAACGGCCTGCACGCAAGGGACAGAGACAGCGCCCTGGGCCTGGGCAGCCGATGCCCGTTTGTTCTGAGACGAGTCAAGTCTGTGGCTGGGCCAGAGAAACTCAATGGGAGTGAGACCTGAACCGAACGTTTGGAGGGTGAGAGGGATTTGAGAGAGAATGCGAAGAACAGGGGGCACCACGATGAGGGGGTGAGTGGGGTGTGTTTGTGGGGTGCAGGCTGGAGCCCACGGGCATTCTGGAGAGCGTGGCGCAGGGTGAAGGCCTGCTGATGGAGGGCACTGAAAGCGGGCAGAGACCGAGTACAAAGCAGGACGCAGGCCAGCCCCCCCCCCCCCCCCGTTGGCTCACACAGGGTGGGGGAAGGGCCGGGTTCCGACTACACGGCACGGGAATGTTGGTGGGCTTGAGGGCGGGGTGACGCTCATGAAGTGAGAGCTGCTCAGAAAGCCGCTGCGGGGAGAGGGGCGAGGGCCTGCACGGAGCAGCGAGAGCAGGGACGGGGCTGAGAGCCACGGAGAGGGGAGAATGAACTGGAAGACCCTCTGGCAAGAGGGGATGCATGTATTTCATAACCACATACTCTGGGCGAGTCTGGGATACACTAGGAATTTTAAATTGTTGGGAAAAAAATAAAGTCACATTTTGTTCTTGTTCCAGTGGGTGGGAGCAGAAGGCTGCTGCTGCCTTCCCCAGTCCTCTCCTCTCAACTTCCTTCCCTCTCTTCTTGGCAGGGCCAGGAGGTCGCACTGTGTCCGCACAGGAACACCTCGGCCTCGTTACACTCTAACCAGAGGCTAAGGGACCGGCTCCAGGTCACACGGAGACCAAGGCGGACAACCTGAGTTCTAATTCAGAAGTGACGCTTCAAAGCTTAGAGAAACAGGAAATGAATCTCATGAGCTAAAATATCAGCCTCTCAATTGGTACCAATGGTACATCTTGAGAAAACAGTCTCTTTAGCCAACAGCTAAAGGCTTTGACAACATTTCGGCTCTAACTCGAACAGTTTTGCCCACCGAAATGACCAGACCCTACACAACAACCTCCGGAAGCCCACGCAGCACAGTTGACCGTCCCCCTGCGTGATCGTCAAGGACGGGTTCCCCAGCTGTGCTCAGGGGACAGCCTAGCTGCCCACTGGAATGGCGCTGCTCAAGCCTCACCTTCGAGATACGATTCATAGTCATCCGAGTGCTGAAGAAAAGCCTTGAGATTGTTTAAGATTTTCTGTTGCCGCAGGTAGTAAAGGATTTTTTTTGCATAGTACTTCCAGGTCAAAGCTTTCCTGGAACAAAAAACAATCAATAAATTGGTAAGAAATAGGATACTAAAACTTCCAGTGGTTTATTTTTTACTTAACCTCATCATCCCACATAGTCTACTTAACAAGACGGCTGTAACTGGGTCACGCTCACACACAGCTCACGACTACGGAAAAGAACAACACAATTCAGGACTTTGCATGTGGTCACGCTCACACGGTGCTCATGACTATGGAAGAGAACAACACAATTCAGGACTTTGCACGTGGTCACGCTCACACAGAGCTCACGACTACGGAAGAGAATGCAATTTAGGACTTTGCACGTGGTCACACTCACACGGTGCTCACGACTACGGAAGAGAACAACACAATTCAGGACTTTGCACTTGTAACGTAACACAACTAGTCGTGCTGAAATTCCAGCAAGAGTTATCTGGCTTCGGACTTACTAAAAGGAAATGAGAAAGAAACCTGGAAAGCCAGAACTGGGTGGGCCTCCGGAGAGGGGAGAGGTGTCTGGAACCCTCTGCTGCCCCGCACTGCACTCCAGGCCCAGGTGATCTCGCCCAGTCTCACGGTTTCAAATATTACCACCCGACAACCCCCAGTCCATCTTCCAGATGGGGTTGCTCCCCTACTCTCCAGACCAGTGAGTGTATCCAACTGCCCCTCCACATCCCCACTTGGGGATCTGGTGGGCCCCCAGCAGTCTTCCTCTCCCAGAGTCATCCTCGTCTCCCACGAAGGCAACTCGTCACTCCGGTGAGGCTCCAACCCTGGAATCATCCCTGACTCCTGGCCTTCTCCAGTGAGCCACATGCAGCCCACCCACCCGAGCTGCCAGTTCTGCCAGCAATGGGAACCCCGCTCCCTAACTCATCTAAGCGGCCATCTCCTGCCTGTGTCAGGGCGGCACCTCCTCCCCGAGCCTCCAGCTGCAAACCTTGGCCCTCAGTCTATGCTCCATGCAGCAGCCGGCGCTCCAGCTAACCCGCCGAGGCGCAGCACAAACCGCCCCCCCCGCGCCCCAAGTCCTCCCAGGTTCTCCCCTCACTCCAGGTAAGAGCCCAAGCTCGACAACGACACTCAGGGGCCTTCAAACTCTCGCCCCATCGCCCCTCTGGCCTCAGTCACCACTATCCCTGCTTAGTTCCTGCTGTGCCCCAGCCCAGGCCGGGGTGCCCTGAGGCCTCCACACTCTCGGTTCCTTGACTAGAACATCCTTTCCCTAGAGAATAATTCCCCTTTATCTACCATTTGGTCCCCCAACGCATAACATAATATAAAGGCAGGATAAATACCAATTCTTCCACTTCCCACTTTTTAAAATAAAATTTGGGGATCTTATTGTCCCCCAAAGGGGACCGATTAGTTGTCAAGTGTCATGAACTCACGGAGCTCAGCCAGTTGGCGCCCACACTGATGGACGTGCCCCTGAACTGCTAGGACGTGCATCATTGTACTTTCCTTGCTGCCTGGTTCCAGGCTTTCCCGATGCTCCCTGCTCACCTTTGGCGCTTCCTGTACCAGACCTGCAATCAGCCATCTCTCCACCCCCTCTGGGCGCTGGAGACAATCCTTTCTACCGGCCGTCTCACTGCCTTAGACCGTCTCAGCGACAGAAGCAGCACAGCGCCTGTGAGTGTGCACATAACACGCACGCCCCTACGCGTGTTTAAATGTGAGGTGCCACATGTGTTTACACTTCAATTTCTAATTCGACTACACAGTTTTTACCTCCTTCCACTTTGTATCTGTACCTCTTTTCCTCGCAAAGAACCCTGCCTCTCTGGTCACATCAGTCCCTTGCACAACATAAGGGTAAAGGGCACGAATGGCCCAAGGAGCCAAAACCCCACATGTGCCTCAGGCTGGCCCTCCCTCCGATTACACAGCTCCCAACTGCGAGCCGACCCTTGAGAAATACAGGTTTGAACTGTGCAGGGAACTGAGCTGTGAAGGCCAAGGGGAAAAATCTGCGTGTGAGTGGGCCTGCAGAGTCCACGCCTGGGTCGTTCAAGGGTCAAATGTACTTATTTGCTTTAGTTCACATCTCTCTCTCTCTCTCACACACACACACACACACACAGCAACTTCAGAATAACCAGGTCAATATTCTCATCGCCTTGATGACCGCTGAAAACAGCTCAATATTCTGCTTCTGTTCCCGCCCCCGTCCCCGGCGCAGTTTTTTAAACCGCTGCGTTACAGCCACGTGGCCAGGGTTTAGGGCCACTACACACAATGCTGACTACCCTCACTGTCACTTGGATGTCATTCTACAAGTCAATACGTATTCAATGTTCACTGCTAGTTCTCCTGTCGACGTCTCTCTGATTATTTGGTGTTTAAAGTTCATTTTCTAGCACATTTCTCAGGAAGGGCCCCACAGTTCCCAAGTTCCTACAGGCTGGTAAGTTTGTCTGCAGCCTTCACCCCGGCAGTCAGTCCGGCTGGATATGAAAATCCCTGGCTGACGCACTGATCCCTGAGCATGCCAAGCATGTTTACTTTTTCCCTCTGGCCCTGAGCAGTGCCGTGGAAAAGTCTGAGGATATTCTGATTCTCTTTTCCTTGTAAGTAACTTCTTTTTTTCCCCCCCTTGGATGCCCAAAGGACTTCTCTATCTTTAATGTCCAGTAATCCAGTAGTTTTACTGAAATGTGTCTCAGTGTCGGCCATGCGGGTCAGTTTTTCAGGTTCTGTGCACCCTTTCGATACATTGTTTAAATCTTTTCTGCAGGAAGTACTCCTTCTAAAGAACACACAGAACCCCACAAACAAAAACTGTTTTCAAATACCCAAGGACCAGTGCTTTCAGCATTTACAGAATTTTTCCTCCCTATGTTTTCCATATCCAAACAACAAGGATCTGCCAGGAATAAATACAAATGGGGTCTTTGATGAAGAGTGGCACCCCGAAGTATTTCTACATGTGACTATGTGACAATATCCCTTGTTATCTAAAAACAACCCTGTTTTAAGCTTAAAATGTATATGCCAGGGCAAGGGGTGACACAGCTATGACATTTATTTCTAAAAAGACTGTAATAATGTATGTGTTTACTGGCTGTGCGTATTCAGCCTTTTTTTTTTTTTTGCCAATCTGATTAAGTAAAAAGCAGAATTTCTCAGTTCTTTGACATTTCTTTGAAGGGTGAATTTAAAGGTCTGTCTACGCAATGCCAGCCACTTGGACTGCTCTTCAGGAAAGGTCATCCTCCTGTCCATTTTCTAATTTCTTCTTGGAAATTTTAAGAATACTATTGACTTTTTGGTTTCCTGGGACATAGAGCAGCTTATTTTTTTAACTGTAAAACCACCTGTCCACACTCTTTTATTGCTTCTGCATTACCAGTCTCGGTTAAAGCGGCCTCCCTTAGTGGGGTGCACAAAATCTCCTATTTTCTCCAAGGACTTTCATTGTGGTAAAATTGGGGTTTAATCATGGAGCTTAGTTTCTGTATTACGATGCAAGTTTTACTCTCTTCCAGGCGGATAACCAGTCACGTCTAACTGCACTCACTCATTAGTCCATCTTTTCCCTCTGAGTTGAAAGTAGACCATCTCTTCTGCTGGGACCTGTTTCTAAAGCGTCCTCTGCCATGGACATGGCTGTCAATTTTTACTTCAAACGGTATTGTTCTCATTACAGTCAGCTTTGTAACATGTTCTAATGTCTACTGATGAGAGTTTCCCATTGTGATTATTTACAAATTGGTTGTTTCCTGGCTCTTGTGAATATATTCTCCTGTGACAACATTATCCAATTAAAACACACACACACACACACACACACACACACACACTCCCCTCCCAAAACTCTTGTTGGACCCTAACTGAAACGGCAATAGGTTTATGTGTTAATTTGGGAAGAACTGACATTTTCAGTGACGGTGATTCTTCTCACTCAAGAGCATGGTCTTCTTTATGCTTTTCACTAACATTCCGTCGTCTGCCCTAGAATGCTCATTGCCAGGAGTGTCTTCCTGACAAGTGAAACCACTGTGATGTCACCCTCTACAGTAACACAGAAATGGGGATGAAAGTGGTGACCCAGCGACAGGGGGATGGCCAAATAAATTGTGGTAAACACTGCAAAACCGTGTGCAGACATTGAAAGAATGAATTAGATTTTTTACCAGCTGATCAGGATTGATTTCAGTGAGGTACTGTTGAATGACAAAAAAGATACAGAAAAGTACCTACTACGGTCATAATTTTGTGAAATAATGACCCCCCTTGGTGCCCATATATGTCAACCAGTGCGCACGAGCACAGAAGAATACGGCTTAGTGTGTTGTCGTGGATTACGGGGGGGGCCGGGGGGCCAGTACACATGGGGTAGGGAGGACGGGAGAGTGAGACTAAAAAGGAGTCTGCGCTGAAGACCATGTCTGGACAACGAACTCGTGTGCGCGACATTACGTTTATCCAGGTGGAAGCGTATGTGCGTGCACATGAGTAAAAAAGACAGCCCAGCTTTGTTTTCAAGGCTGCACAATACTAACTCTTAGATCACCCTCCAATTCATTTATAGATAAACCAAACCAGAAGGGGAAAAATGACCTCTGGTTCCGAGCTCATCCCAGGCCTAGAACAGTGACACATCCTACCTCTCCCCTACAGTTGTTGTACTGATGAGTCCTTCTCTGTCCTCACCCTCCTTAACAACAAGAACAACATCTTCACGCCCTGTCTGCGAGGTATTGCACAATGGTCTCTCTTGACGGAAATGCTAAACTAGCATTCTTATCTCCCATCGCCAGGAAAGTTTCCAGACCTTTTGGAGCACAAAATCTCCTTCACAGGTAAGTGACTGGAAGCCGAGTCACCTTTCGGGCAAACTGGTGATTAACCCGCAGAGCAGAAAATGAGTCACAAAAAGTTTTTAAGCAACAGCCAAGAGATAACGGGTTCTTCTTGATCAGGAGAGATACAGGAAAGGTTCGACCAAGTATCTACAATGCTCTTGGCCAAAGTAAGATTACTTCCTCCCCAATTCAAAAATTGTAAAACATCGCCCATTAAATTAAGACATGCCCGAGAGATTATGTGATGAGCATTCAGTGCACGGCAGGCAAACAAATGTGGCGGTGGTAGAAAGACAGGCGGTAACAAAGGGGAATCTGTATGACCGAAGGGACGTAACAGACACAAATGCCCAGAGCACAGTAGGTGACCCACACAGTAGGACCAAATACACACTGATTCTCTTCTTTCCAAAAGCACTCTCGCATGGTTTCTTTAAATATCAGTTGTCTTGGTGCACTTACCTTATAGACAGATTTTTTCCAAAATGTAACTCCAGCAACACATGAGATAGTTGGAAAGAAACACGTGCCCCAAGGTTCGGCCACACACAAACTCCAGCAGCTAATCCTGGGGTTGTTATGAAAACACACACACACACACACACACACACACACACACACACACACACGCCTGCTATAACTGTGGCTTACCTGCTTTCCATGTTCAGGATACACACCAGTTCATCCTCAAAAAATATCTCTGGTCCCTCAAGAGTCTCAATGTCACTGAAACCGTTACAAGGGACCTACGAAGAAGACATACAAACAGGCCTCAGTAACAAGTAATACTGCTGTTATCACTCTCATACACAAATCCAAGTTGCCAAGAGAGACGGTTATTTTCATGAAAGTGGTAGCAGCTATCCCATACTATCTCACACAGCCTACCACAGGTGGAAAAAAAAACACCCAGTAACGATAATTTGTTCAGATCTTGTTGGTTGTACATTAATTTTTATTTTCATAAACTGAAATTTCAGAAATTGGTAACTCAAGAAGTCTAATGTGAAGGAAAATAGCTCTGGAACAAGAACTAGAAATACAAAATTGGCCCTGGCTGGTGTGGCTCAGTGGATTGCATGAAGGCCTGCAAACCAAAGGGTCACTGGTTCAATTCCTAGTCAGGGCACATGCCTAGATTGTAGGCCTGGTCCCCAGTAGGGGGAGCACGAGACGCAACCACACACTGATGTCTCTCCCTCTCTTTTTCCCTCCCTTCCCCTTCTCTAAAAAATAAGTAAATAAAATCTTTAAAAAAAAGAAATACAAAATTGCATTCATGGTAACTACTTCATGTGATCTATGCTGCACTCAACTAGGAGGGAAGGGGCGGAGAGAGTCTAGTGCTTTGGGCGGCTCAACCCACGGAGCATGTTTTCCCCTCTGTCAACCGAGATGGTGGTACAATGAGCTTTAAGATCCCCTCAGATGAAAACTCGATCACTTCTCCCACTTTTCTTTTTGAAAGGAGACGGGAGATTTCATGTCAACCTGCATGTACTCAGAGAACCTAGGAATACAAGGGTCTTGAGTCAAAGTAATCACCCACCCACAGATCAGTCTTAAGTATACGCCCTCTATGTTCAAAGCCCTCCACATATTTCTAATAAGTAGCACAGGGAAAGTGGGAGCTAAGGAAAAAACAACAATTCGCAATGATTAGAAATGCACACAAAACCAGCTGGACTAGACGCAGGGGCTGCAAACTAGTAGCTCATGGCCAAGTGCATCAAATACATCTAGCACCCAAATATACCTGCGTGCACACACATTTAAACAAGCATCTAAAATCTGTGATCACGAATGCCTTTAGCCAGCGAATGGCTTGTCCAAAGTGGAACATAAATTCTGTCCATTCTTATACCCATGGTCATTTATTTATGGAAATGAATTACACTAGGGAATATCTGGTTTTATTCTCCATAGGAGAGTAAGTTTAAATTTGTCCAAAGTTCAAAATCTGAACTTTCCCGTTCAAAACTTGAAGTGCCTTGAAAACATTTAAAATGTATGAACTCCAATGAGTAGTAATAATTAAAGTTAGAAGATGGGAACAAATCTACAGGAAACCAGGGTAATGAAGTAAATCAGAATGGCTGTATTTCTAGCCTCGCCCTATCAGAAATACATTTAAAATATGAGTATGGACTATTTTCCAGAGTTACAAAAGGTTTTCAGGACCGTATACAGAAACTTCTGTGAACACTTTGTGGAAGGAAAAACAAACACAATAAAGCCCATGCATTTCGGCAATATTTAAAAAAGGACTTTTCAGAGATAATGAATGCAAAACAATTTACTTGAGGGAGCAATAATTCTGATTTACAGATAGCTCCTAATCTTGTTAGCTTAACAAATAACACAGTTCACTCCTGGCTGGAACCTACAAAGCAGAGGAAGAACTGTATCAATTTCATCAACCCTTTTGGGAAAACAACCGGGGGAAATGTGCAGGGTTCAATCTCTGATGACTCCCCCACCTCACATGGAGGTTGCACAAAATATGGTGGATCCACTTGTGGAGAAATATCACTGATCTGGATCCCCTGGACACTGTGCTGCTGGGCCCTCCCTCCCCGTCCACCCCCATTCTCTCCCTGGCTTTAGGAAAGTAAAGCTGGCAGGGACAAATGGCTTCATGTGGTTAGAGAGCAGGAAAAGGACACAATGACTCTTGCAGCCATCTAAATGAGTAAGGGACTGTGATGAGAGCAATTGAAAAGGGAGATAGCAAAAAAAGCTGGATGAGCTAATGCCTCCAGGGCCATTCACACACATACTCTCTCACACACACACACCCCAAAGCCAGGCGAACGTGGAGAGCTACACGGCCAGATCCTTACGTGCTCGGAAAAGAACCTCTTTGAGAAGGAGGCTACAATCCTCCGGGCTTCCACCCCAGCTTTTTGCCGAACTTTATACTCCTCCAGCCAATTGACATAGTCGGTGGGACTGTAGTGGTTCATCAGGCAAGGCCACCTAGGAGGAAAAAAACACCCCCCTCGGCTTAACAGAGACTCAAAGGCAGGCAAGCGGGCAGACGCGAATCAAAGGCAGCCTTGGAAAACAGGGAGAGCGGTACGGTTTGGTGGTCAGAGGGGCCCTGCTGATGGACCTAGTTCAAATCCCCCACCTGGCACACACGCACTCGCTCACCGCGTGACCTTGGCACAGCTGTGATGTGAACGCTGTGTCTCCACTCCCCACCGATGAAATGGGAACAGTTGTAGCAATAATAACGATAGTGATGACAACGACAGTGAACATTTATGGGGCGCCTCCTAAGAGCTGGGCCCTGTGTAAACGCTCCCGACACATCATCTCATTTAATAACCACACAGGTAAGTCTAATTATCTCCAAAGTGGATGAATGAGGTTCGAAAAAGAGAAGTCTGCCCCAAGGTCATATGGCGAGGATGCCGGGGCCAGAATTTATCCCAGGTCCCAAACCGAGATTTGTGCTCTCAGCCAACAACCAGGGGATGCTGCGCCCGCTTCCCGTTAGGGCTTTTGGGATCCCCGCATCCCCGGATCCATGTAAACATTTTAGCACCGAGTGCCACAAAAGAAAGCGCTCAGAACGGGCTAGCCTGTGATACTACCGTCGTCACCCGTGAGTGAGGGCCCAGCTGCTGGGCGCTCCCCGATGCGCAATTCGGGCACCGGAGGGTCCGCGCGGTGTGGACTGAGGGGCCAGCGGCCTGGAGGCCTTTGTCTGTCGGTCCACGGAAAGGGGTCCGGGGGTGGCATCGGGGCTGGGATCCGCGCGCGCGTCCGGGGAGGCAAGCGGTGGCTCCGACTAGCCAGGCCCGGGCCGGGGGTGCGCAAAACAGGGCACGAGCGGCCGGGGCAGCGGACTCACCTCACCCGGAACTGCTCCTTCCACACCTTCCCGCTACTCTGGCACAGCTCCCGCAGCCTCCGGCAGGTGCTGCCGACGTGGAGGATGTCCGTGGCAGTCAGCGAGCCGCTGCACAGGATGTACTCCAGCAGTTCGCCGGGCAGGCTCACCAGGCAGCCGAGGCCCGCCTCGTCCGGCATAGCCTCGTCCACCAGAGCTTGCACCACCTCCATCGGGCTGTCGACCGCTGCCTCCGCCATCTTGTCCGAATACCTGCGGCCGCTGCGCGCGCGCTCTGGGGAAATCCCTTCTCGCCCCGCCCACTTGACTCATGGGGGTGGGCGCAAGGGTCGCCCCGCCCATGCCCGCGGGCGCAGCCCCGCACGCCTGGGCTACTGCTGAGAGCGCCGCTCCACGGACGCCAGGGGAAAGAAATGCATTTTGGAAAACAACTGGGCTGTGGGCCTCGGAGCCGTGAACCAGCAAGAAGAGTGTTCGTCATTCTTATACGTGCATGGCGCTTCCTGTGCATGAACTCACTGAACCTTCCCAGTAACCCTATGAACTCTTACTCTCCCCCAAGTTACAGATGGGGAAACTGAGGATTCAGGGAGATAAATAGACTTGCTCAGAGTCCCTTGTCCTACCTAGACGTTAATCCAGACCCGCCTGACTTAACCATGCTGTAAACCAGATGCTGGAATCATAACAAACCTAATATTCTTGCGTGGGTTCTGTGCCAACCACTTCACTCACGGTCTTCAAGGACCCCTCGTCTGAGCCCACCATGATAGGTACCTTATTTATACCCATTTTACAGATAAGGAAAACAAAGCTCATAACGGTGGGTATCACTGGTTCAAAGTCACCAAGACAAAAAGTGGTAGAGACTGGATTTGAATCCTTCTCTTTTCGCTGCCTGCATCTTTTTTAAAAAATCCCAAAAAACCCAGGTTAGATGAGTGCTAGGCCCAACACTGTATGCCCTGGAGATACGGAGGTGAGTAAGCCAGTGTCCTCGCCTCTCAGGACCTCATAGAACAAGCTGTTTTCAGTACATGGAGTGCTCAATAAATTCCCCCTGCCTGGAAGTGGAAAATCAGAATGTCCTGGGACAGTTGAGCTAGTAAAGTTACTCTCAATGGATGGTGTTAAGCCATCCATGGCTCTCTATTGCCCTTAGAAATAAACCTGAAAGCCCTAACATTGTTGTGGAGGGACAGAACCCTATCTACCACTCCATCCCTGTCTGAAGCCATTCTCTGCCTCGGTATCCACATGCCAGCCAGGCTGCTCTCTTTCCTCCCACCTGTGTACTACTCCCACTCCTGGCAGGAGGTTTGTGCCAGCATTCTCTCCTCCTAGCTGCTCCTGCCCTTCCTCCAGGCCTCCCTTCCCTCATCCCAGCCCCAGAATCAGACACGGTTCCTTCCCAGCATTTTGCAGGTCTTGTAATCATTTACTGAATTTACCATTGTTTAACGTGTCTTTCCCACTAGATCAGAAGTGACTTCGGAATTGGGGTTGCCTGGATGTCCCGTTACCTGGCTCAGGCCCTGCACACAGCAGGTTCTCAGTACTTGTCAACTGCAATTGTCTAACCAGTTGTTTGCCTAGAGTAACTTTGCCTTTCTGAGGCCCACTTTCTCATCTGTTCAATGGGATAATAATAATGCTGGCCTCCTGGGGCTGTTGAGAGAATCCAATGAGCCCATGAGTATGTAGTAATACTACAGTGCCTGGCACAGAGAAAGTGCTTGATAAATGTGTGCTGTGGGGGAATGGAGAGAAGCTTAATGGGCACAGGTTTTGTCTTGGAGCGATGGAGAGGTATCGGAACTAGGCAGAGGTGGTGGTTGCACAGCATTATGTTATGTGAATTTCATCTCAATACATTTGTTTAAAGACATGTTACTGTTTGCATTGGTTGGCTGAGGCTGCCATCACTAAGTGCCACAGACTGAGTCACTGAACAGAAAGTTACTTGCTCATAGTGCTGGAGGCCAGAAGTCTGAGATCAAGGCGTCACCCACCCGGGTTGGGGTTTTGTTCCGGGGACTCTCTCCTTGGCTTGCAGATGGTTGTCTTCCTGGTCTCTCTACATGGTGTGTGTGTGCGTGTGTGTGTCTGTGTCCTAACTGCTGTTCTTATAAGGGCACCAGACCTTTGGGGTGAGGGCCCACCCTCACGATCTCTTTAAAGACCGTCTCCAAATACTGTCACAGAGGGTTGGGGCCTTGACACAGGAATCGGGGGCCCATGCTAGCGTGGTAGCCGCGACCACAGTCATTAGAACAGAAAGCTTAGAGGAGGCCTTGGAGTCACAGATCTGGGACCCTGTCTGGACTGACCTTCATTGTTGTTTACCCGGTAGCTTTTTCTCCAAAGCCTGAGTCACCTTGACCCATGTGGCCCCGCCCTCTCCCTAGGGCTGCTCCTTCTCCATCTCCTGTGCAAGCTCACCCTGAGGGTAGGTGTTGGGGGACCAGAGGGCACAGCGACAGGTCCCCCTCTTTCACTTTCCCACCCCTGTCCACAGTTTGAATGACAATCCAAAGCAAGTTAAAGTGTTCACATTTCTCTCTTCAGTTCAGCCTGCTCCTCTGAGACCTAGACTCGCTTAGCCAACCAGTCATCTGACGTTCCCTTTGGCCCCTGGGATCGAACTTACCCAGGATGAACTCACATCCCCAGCACCCACTTATCTTGTCCCTCCCAATGGCTTCTGCTTAGGACCAGACCTTGTCGCCATCCTTGGCACCTCGCCATGCAAATGCCCCCCCACAGGTTAACATCTCTACGCCATGGTTTTCTCACCTATAAACATGAGGGTAACGATAGCTCTTCCTGTACAATGAAACAGTAGCTGTATTATCATGAATGCGTTGTGCTCAACCACCGCACATACTCTGCTGACCTCTGTCAGGTCCCGCAGGGCCTGGAGAGAGGGCTGGGAGTTTACCTTACATGTGCTGGGAAGCATCATCCATGTCCCAATGTCCAATGGAAGTTAGGTTCTCTGTGCATCAGTATTTGGAACAGAGGAGCAATTATCTTTTCTAAAAGATCACTCCTAATGTTTCTCAGATCTGTCTCCTTCTCTCTGTCTCCTCAGCCACAGTCCCAGCCCACGTCTGCCCTGTGGCTCCTCACTGTTCCCCTGGCCTCTGCCCTGGCCCGGGGAGTGTGGAAATCAGCTCCCATGGCCCTCGATGGACAGTTTCCAGCCTGTTACGTGGAAGGCAGACCCCTCAGCTGCACAGATGGTTGGTAAGCTGTTCTCATGAGTGACCATTGCTTTCTTATCAGTGACACCCTGGCCCCCCTGTTTTTTTGTCTTCTGATCAAAGATGATCAAAATGTTGTTGGGGAAAAAAAACAACAAAATGCCCTGCCAATCCAGAAACTCCTCACCACAGCTCTATCAAAGGGGAACAGCTGGACTACTGAACAAGCATGAAACCACACTGTGTTGTACCATCACAGGTAACCATCACAGGTAACCTGCTAAGGAGACGGCAAAGACAGAGAGGAACCCCACCCTTATTTGTATTCAGCCACACACTGCATTATGTACACACGGTCAAGATTAATGGTGACTGGTCCTCAGGTAAGAGGACCCAACTATGCCTTTGTTACATAGTCTTTTCTAGCTCACCCTAAGCTTACCTGCTTATTGGGGTACGCCTGGTGCCACCTAATTGCTTTTGTCTCCAGGAATAATAAAACTTGTCACTTTTACCACAGGCAGGTTTGAAACAGGGTGCTCTGGCCACCCTCCCACGTCTAGGGAGAAGGAGACACGAGTTGCCCCACAATTTCATTTCAAGGTGATGGTTCCCAGACCCTTAAGGAAAACAGTCCTGGGCCGTCATAGTGGCAAGAGGCTTATTTTTTCTTTATTTATTTTTTAAAAAGATTTTCGAACTGTAGTATCTTCCTACATGGACTATTACGCGGCCATAAGAAGGGAGGAGGTTCTACCCCCACCGCAATGTGGAAGGACCTTGAAGACACGAAGCTGAGTGACATAAGCCGGATGTGAAAGGACAGATATTGCCTGAGGCCATGTGGACGATCTGTCCCGATTAGGGGAATTCAAAGAAACAGGACGTCATCCCAGGTTCCCGAGGCTGGGAGCCAGAGAGGAACGCAGAGTTACTGCTTCATGGGGACAGACTTTCTGTCTAGGAGGGTGAAAAGGTCTGGAAAGAGATCGTGGAGATGGCGGCCCACCCTTGGGAGTGCCCTTGGGAACGCCGTCCGCTGCGTTCTTTAAAGTAGTTTGACTGGCACATTGTCTGTTATGTCTGTTTGACCGTCATTTAAAATCATAGCACACACAAAACCGACTTGCACGCCTCTCACACACAGGACACACTCTCTCACACACACACACACACACACACATGCTCCAGGAAACGCTCTGACAGAGAAAGAAAGGATGGTGGTCTTTCCCTCTGGCCACAGGGAACATTCTGTTTTAACATTTCTCTCTCACAGCACCCTCTTGCTGAATAAGCAACCGTATTCCGCTGAGAGCTGGCCCCCACTATTCTAGAACCTGCTAAAATCATCTAGCACAAGCCCAAATCCTAGAGTAATCCCCTCTTGGCCTCATGTGACTGCGCCCCCTCCCCTGGGTCTCTGGGAGCCCTCCTCCCGGGGCAGGAGGCTGAGAACTCATTTCGGTGCACTATCGGTGTATCTCTGCTTATCTTTGGCTGCAGGACACGAACATTCCTCTCCCATGAGATCTCCACCATCTGGCCGGAGAGACCATTTCACCTCCTTTCCGCATCTTCGGTGGCTTGCCTTCTTTTTCAAATAAATACTGTATACACTCCTTCCTCTTCTGGGCCATCTCCCCAGATCCTTCCTCCCACCTGAGGGGCTCATTAATACACCTGTGCCCTCCTGGAGGGCTGCCTTCCCCGCCCCTTTAGGTCCCAGCTCCAGCCCTTGTCTGCTGACCACAGGCTTTTGTCTTTGAGCCCACCCGGGGCCCCCTTCCTTTCACGCAGGACACATTCCCGAGCTTCCCTCCCATGCACATTGGGGGGTTACAGCATTCACCCACCAGCACGGGCAGGTCTAGGCTTGGTGGGTCCTGCTTGGAGGCCCCAGTTTAGAAAAGAAACCCCATTAGTGAGTTCCTAAGTCAACAGGAGAGCATGTATGTAGGATGGGAACAGAGGCACCTGGGGCGGGGTCTTGCCAAGCCAGGGGCCTGAAGTGAAGCTTCATTAGCTCCACGGTAAACGGGTCTCTTTCTGCAAAATGGCAACCTCCAGGCCTGACCGGTGCGGCTCAGCAGGTTGGGATCGACCACAGAGCAGAAGGTTGCTGGTTCGATTTCTAGTCAGAGCTCATGCCTGGGTTGGGGGGTTCAGTAACCTGTCGGGATGTGTACAAGAGGCAACCGGTGGATGTTTCTCTCCCTCTCGTTCTCCCTCCCTTCCCCTCTCTCTTGAAATAACAAAGTATTTTGTAAAAAATCTTAAAATTCTAACCTCCATGAAAGCAGGGCCCTTGTCTAATCTCGCTCAGATATGTGTGGTATTTACTGAATGTCCCGGCGGTGTGACAGGGCCCAACCTGCGGACACATTCTTCAGACCAGCTGAGCCCCCTCCTCCCCACTCCGGTACATGCTCCTCACCTTCCTCCAGGGTCCCGGGGGTCACCTCACGGACAGGGCCTTCCCCGACCACCTGTTTCCCCGTCACACTGCCCTGCTGTGTTTCGACTACCACCTAACAACCAGCTGAAGGGTTCTCTCCCTCCAGGAGAAGGGGAAGCAGTCCTGATTCATCATCTCCAGGGCCTGCAAAAGGGCCTGGCAATAGGAGGTGCTGGTGGTATTCCTACTGAATGAGTGGATTCATCCTCCAAGTGAAATTCAGCTGAGCTGAATGTGCTCTGCCCGAGTGCGGTGGACAAGAGTCTTCGAGGGCCAGAGGGTGGACTCAGAGAAGCCCCCAGACAGGTTCCCATTCTAATCCCTAAAACCTGTGAGTCTCCTGGGGTGGGCAAAAGTAGGTTTACAGTTATGAGTGCCTGAAACAGAATTTAGTCTTCTATTATTCTTTATTAATAATTGTATCATCTATTTCTATTACAGCGGCAAACCTCCTTTTGCCCACCCCTGTATTACTAGGAGGTAGGGGTATTTTTCCCTCACACCACTAAGCAATTCTCCGACACCAGCTGGGGGTCCTGCAATTCGACTCAATTCTGAGACCCTCTACCTGACACCTGGAGACGGACTCCACAGGGTCAGGGTCAGTCCTACAAGACTGTCCCCACCCCCACCTTTCGGAAGCCAATTGCAGGTCCAAGTCGCCACCTGTGCTTCTGATGGACCAGCCGCAGATTGGGGGTTCCCATGATACCCTTGCAAGAGCGTCTCACAAAGCTCAGAGAAACACCTTACTTACTAGGTTACAGGTTTACAATAAGAGGACATATCTCAGGAAGAGCCAGGTGGAAGAGATGAACAGGGCAAGGTCTGGGGAAAGGGCAAGAAGCTTCCATGCCCTCTTCAGGGGCAACACTCTCCCAGCCCCTTCCACGCGTCCCCCAACCCGAAAGCTCTCTGAACCCTCTTTTCTTTTGGGTTTTTATGGAGGGCTCATTACAAAGGCACAATTGGTTAAATCACAGATTGCTGGCGATTCGACCTCCAGCTTCTCTGCCTTCTCTGAGCTCAGGGAGGACTGAAACTTTCAGCCTTCTAATCACCTGGTTGGTTCCCCAGGCAACTAGCCCCCTTCTCAGGGGCTTTGCATTAGTCACTCATTAACATCAACTCAGGTGTGTTTGAACTGAGTTTGTTAAGAATAACAAGACACCTTTATTGCTCTTATCACTGAGGGAATTCCAAGGGTTTCAGGAGCTCTTTACCAGTATGGGGATGGAGACCAAACAGACACTTCTAATTGTAAGTCACAGTATTGCAGGGCTCTCACACGGCAAAAGCAACGGCAGATGTAATTAAGCTAGAAATTTTGAGATGGGGAGATTATCCTGGACTATGTCATCACCGGAGTCCCTATAAGCCGGGCGACGGATCAGCATCAGAGAGAGGAGGTGTGACAATAAAAACAGATATTGGAGTGATCCTGGGCCATAGGCCAGGATATGAACAGCTTCTAGAAGCTGGAAAACATACAGATATGGATTCTTCCCTAGGATATAGCCATGAGAAACAAATACACATTCTAGTTTTCTATTGCTGCTCAAACTAATTACCCCAACTTGGTGGCTTAAGACAACACACACTTATTGTGTAACTGCTGTGGGTGTCAGAAGTCCCAGACGGGGCTCACGGGGCTCAAAGAAACATGTCGGCAGAGCTGCGCTCCTCTGGGTGGAAACCTGCCCCTGCTGTTTTCCGGCTCCTGGAGGCTGCCTGCACTCCCTGGCCCACAGCTGCAGGCCCCCAGCCTGTGCAGCAATCACTCCGAGAGCCAGGGAGATTTTGTGATAGTTGCTCAGTGTCATTGAGGCAATAGGTGACGTCTCCACAGAGGCAGATGACACGCACAGACGCACACAGCTATTGCAAAGCAAGACTTCCAGGGTGCCCCGTTACTGGTACAGACAGAAGTGCAATTGGAGCATGGCACCCTGAAAAGACAGTGTTTGCACCAAACCCTCAGCCCTAGAGGGGGCGGGGGGGGGGGGGTGGTGCCTCGCCTGGCCAAGGTGAGGGAGGAGGGTGGGCTTTCTGGGTAGGGGAAGTGGCAAAAGCAAAGGCCAGGCAGTCGGAGCGAAAAAGCTGTGTTTAGAACTATTAAGGCAAATGTGCAGAAGGGGAGGCCTGCGGGGAGCAGGGAAGAAAGCAGAAGCAGAGAAGGCTGCTTTGGCCAGAGCAGGCACTACATCTCGGCCAGTCCCTGGTGGCACTGAATGCCTTTGAGCAAACCCCTGACTGGGTGAAAGAGATGTTTCTGGAAGGGCAATGTGAGGACCCTGTGTGCTTTTCAAGGAAGATGATGCATGGCCTCTTAGAGGAAAAAGTCCCCCTCCTCACAAACTTTTCCAGCAGCTTCTCTGGTATTAACTGCACTTCCACGAGCAACTCTCTTTAAAGCCTTCACAACAAAACCGACTCAGTTGCACCGTGCACAAGGTTTAATTAATGCCACAGATACTACACCCTGAGTTTATGGCATGTCTCAAGGCTTTCTTGAATTTAGTCCCTCGCCCGGTCACATTCCTGTGAGACCAGGAACAGGAACAGAGTGGACAGCAGAACTCACCACCCTTAAAGATCTCAAAGTTCTTAGACACAAGCAAGTTAGGGAAGAACTGAGTCAGCCTTTGGCTACCAACTTCCAACCTCCACTCTGAGTTCTAGCTGAGAAAAGAGGTGCAGACAGGGGACCAGCCACTCCGGTCCCCCTCCCGGCCCCGAAATCACTTTACTAATTACCATGGCTTTAATCTCCTGCTATTTGATGAACAATCTTACTTTCCCCCAGAGGCCCTTGCTAAAGTGACTTCCTTTTGGTGACTGGGTTGAGCTCTATCTATACTGATCCACTTGATTATAAATACTTTCCCTGCTTTTGCTCTTTTGGTGATTTTGCCAAAGGTACAAAAAGTATATTTTTACTATTTAACTTACTATAAAGCCCAATCCATTCTTTTATTTTTTTTAATTTATTGATTTGAGAGTAAAACATTGATTTGTTGTTCCACTTATTTACACACTTATTGGTTGATTCTTGTTGGTGCCCTGACCAGGGACCAAACCCACAAGCTTTGGCACATGGGGATGACGCTCTAACCCACTGAGCCACCCAGCCAGGGCCACCCAAAGCCCTTTGACTCAAAAACCCTGTTTCCCTCCCACTGCCCTTTTCCACTCTTTTCTGTTTTGGACATATGGTTGGGAATGTTCTGTTTTGGTGTAAACTTGGATTTTTCTCCGGGTAGCAACAGAAGCTACCCCCGTCAGGATGAATAGAAATGTTCAATTGTCCCCAGCCACCTCTGACACTGGGACTATCAAAAACTCCAGTGTGTGCACAAGTCACACAGGGGAAAGGGTTAAAAATGTAAACAGGTGGCAGACCTTATTCCCAGGGAATGCTAATGAACAGGTGCAGGGAGAGGCCAGCAATTGGCTTTTAAAACAAGTGGTTAGCAGAAGGCAGGTGGGCTGAGGAGGCCTGAGAAACCAGCACCTCAGCCTCAGATAGCAGATGAGGACCAGACGGGGCTGTTTGGGCTTTGAGAAGAGAAGAGGGCTGAGAGCGTTGGAGGGAACCCCGGTGTGGATCTTAGTTTACTTACTCGTGTCTATGAAACCAAGGGTCCTGAAGACCTTGATTAAATTTAGCCTGAAATCCCAGCTCTAGCAAGTCCCTCTCTCCCCGTCTCCCCGTCCCTCAGAGGCCTAGCCTTTCCCCTGGAGAGCCAGCAGCCCCCGAGGCAGCAGAAGACCATAGCCTGGACTTGACGAACTATCCCAAGGTCCGACTGAAGATAACATCTCACCTAAGCTGTTTCAGCTCCTGAGGAACAGCCCCCCGGCTACTTTCTGATGAAACCAGACAGGGGGACGCCAGAACAGACCTCAGAACAGTCCTCAAGACTTTGAGGAATGACGGCCCTCACCTTACCTCTGGCCAGCCAGCTGCCAGCACGACCCCGACTCTCTAGACCCGCGGTGTCCTGAGATTTTGCTCCACAGAACCCGGCACCTACACGCCCCAGGGAGTTCGGCGTTCTGAATACTAGCTCCCCGTTCTCCTCGATGGCGCCGTTCGTAATAAGATGGCCAGTCTTTCCCCACTGCAGTTCTCAGTGTCCAGGGTCTGGCTCTCCGGCCCCGATGGACGAGCTCCGCCTGCTCTGTGACACAGGGCTGTTCCGTTCCGTCCCGTTCCCGTTGTCTTGCAACCTCTCTGAGTCCCATCTCACGCAGTGAACTCGGAACCGTAACAGCTTATTTTACAGGAAAGAAATGAACGTACAGGGAGGTTGGGAACATATGCAAAGCCACACAGCTGGGAAGTAGAGGAGCAGGGCTTTGCCCTGTGGCCCTCTGGGTCTCTCAGCAGCTACGCTGGCTGGGGGTTAGGATTGCAGATTTTAGAGCTGAACAGTCGGGGTTCCAACTCCACCTGACCAGCACCACCTCTGCTGACCTTGCGCAAGCTGGCTGATCCCCTTCTGCCTCAGTTTCCCAGGTTTTAAACCAGGGAGAGCAATGGTCCCAGGCCCGAGTGTTCTGGGGAAGAGTAGTAGTTAATGACTGTTAACCATTATCTTCAGGAACGCACCTCCGAGGGGCCCTGTGGCGCCAGGCCCTGGTTCTTACTCTGTCTCTGATCGGCAGCTCACCCTGAAGGTCACCTTCAGAATTCCCCCCAGGGCTGTCAGAAGTTTCAGTTGAGACAACATCACAGCTCATGTTTTCCCTCTAACTAGTTGGGCTGCTCGCCTCCCCACCTCCCCACCCTTCTTTCCCCTACCCAAGACCATTCCCCAGTCAGCCTACTGGTACCCCTGTCCCAGGAAGGGCTTCCCGGGGGCCCCTCGCCTGGGCAAGTGGGCGAGGGCGTGAGAAATTCCAAGCAAACCCAACAAAAGACAGCAGTCGGCCACGTGGAGTCCACTTTTTAATATTTTAACCATGATGCAAACAGGCACAAGTAGACTTTTGTTGACTTCCATCAGATCAGAAGGCGAGGACTATACAGAGGAAGAGCATGCGCGAACACAGCCTGGACGACCGCGCAGAGAGCCTGGGGCGGGCGTCAGTCCTTTGAGGAAGGTGCTGGAGCACACGGGACACTTGGCAGAGTAGCAGCATCGAGAGCGCAGAGGTAGGGGGACAGTCCGAATTTCTGACGGCGCGCGCGTGCATGTGCGTGTGCGTGTGCGTGTGTGTGGGCAGATGACATACCCCTCTGCCCACCCGCCCAGTTCCCCAGCCCCAGAATGGAAACCCCCGGGTGCAGCATCACGAGCAATCAACTGCGTGTGGGCGCTCCCAGCCTTCCGGAAAATCCCTGCTGAGCCCAGAGTGGGGTTCACGATCACGACCACAGAGCAACAAGGAGCACACGGTGGGGGCAGGAGGCAGGGCATGGAGGGCATTAGGCCTCTGTGGGCCTGAGTCCGTATGGATGCCCAGGGCACAGCCTGGTACGGAAACAGGATGGTCAGCCTTCTGCCTTGGGAGGGAGTTTGTGAAGCCGTACCTTTTCATCCCCCCTGAAAGCCCCAGGGTGGCGATGGGTAACAGAGACAAAGCCACCGTAGCTGAGGAATGCTCGACTTGCCCTCAGGGACTCTGGGTAATGTCCAAGGACACATTTGATTGTCATGTTTGGGGAGGGGGGCTGCGACTGGCAGCTCAACATCCTCCAGTGCCCAGGGTAGCCCCCCACCCCACAAAGAATTCTCCAGCCTCAAATGCCAACATCGCTGAGTCTCCTGGAGCCCAGGAGCCCAGTCTGGGCACTTCGGCACCCTGGAGTCTTTCTCTGGAAGACTGTGGTAAACAGCATCTTCAGGTGGATTTGTTCCTGCCTGCCCGGGCCACCTTGTGAAGAGTGGGCTCTGTCCTGGGCCAGAGAGACATGTCCTACGCATTCTGAACTGCTCATTCTAGGACAAAAGAAGCTCACAAACATACTAAGGCGTTTTTATTCCTGGCCACCTTCCTTGCCTGTGGCTTTGACAAGACAAGAGACCCCCAACAGATTTGCTTTCCCAGGTCCTCACATGTGAGACACATCAGAGTTTGGAGAGAAGAGGCTTTTCCTCTTGGACCCCTTTGCCATCAGACAGGGACTGGAGAGGCCAGGCAGGTGTCAACCCCCAAAAGTCCAAATTTGGGTTCATGGGAGCCATCTGTGTTGAGTCTTTGGGAGGCAGGCCCCTCCTTCAGATGGCCAGACCTCTGTGTCCTCCACCGAGCTCCTGGGCTTTCATTCGTGAGCCAAACAGGGCATGTGGACACAGGAGACACTGCAAGGGTTGGGAGAAGGCAGGGGGTAGGCATGGACATTTCATACAGGAAGCTCAGACCGGCATGTCCTCCTTCTTGTCACCTGCAGGCAGTCTCAGATTAACTTGCACATCCAGGCAGAAGGCTTCGTGGGTAAGGTGGGCTCAGCGACACGTTGGAGGGAGAGGCAGGGCAGATGGGAATACACAAATACACACGGCCAGCTAACCATAGAATCTTAAGTCCACAGTTTTCCTAGTGGCAGGAATCGAAAGGCCACACTGGGGGCCGATGCTGGAGGGGAGAAGGGCCCAGACACCTGGCTTGCTCGCTCTGGCAAGAGTCAGGTGCCCCAGAAAACCTCACTCGTTTTGGACTTAGGGCAAACCTGAGCCCCTTGTGCAGCCCCAAGCAGGTGGCTTCTGGGAGCATGTCTGGCAAGAAAAATCATGCATTCTAAGGCCAAGGTCTATGGGCCTGGGGTCACTTTTCTTTCTGTGCAGCCAAGCCCACCCACCCTTGGAAGCACTGACCCCGTGGATTCGGGGAGAAGCCGGTTATCACGCTGGGGTCACAAACTCGTCTTTCTCTTGAGCCTGGTTTTTTTTTTTTTTTTTTTTAAATCTCCCAAGCCCCTTTCTCAACCAAGAGTCAAGAATCTTGACTTTCTTGTTTGTTTCCATCTTCCGCAGCAGATAGGTCTCCAGGCCCTGTTGATACAACTCCTGGAATCTCTGTTATCGCTCTATCTGTTTCTTCCCTCATTCCAGCCTTTGCTCTCGCAATCACCTGCCACAGGTCAACGGCCCAGCTCTCTGTGCCTTATGCTGTTGCCAGAACATTCTTTCCTAAGCATAACTCCAATCATCTTTTTTTCCCCCTTTTGAAAACATTCTCAAGGACACATTGAAGACAAAAATCCCTAACGTGCCCCTCACCCCTCCCCACTCTCTGGCCCCTGAGCAGCTCCCCAGTGCCCCCTTCACCATCCTGACCCACCTCAGCCTTCCAAAGGGGAGTACTCCTGACACCACCCCCATTTCATCCTACATACCCCCCATCTTTGTCTTTCCTCTCCCTCTTCCTACTTCCAGGCAAACCTGTCCCCCCAAAGCCGCTGGTGGAATCCCCCCCCCAATCTGGAACCCCAGCCATTGTTGTCGATTCTGAGGATTATGTGTCTGCACATCAGATGCTACCCGTCTCTACACCGGGGACTGCGTTTGCTCTGCACGCTGCACCGCGCCTTCTGCACAGCAGAGACGTAAGACGTGTTACAGATGAAGGGAAGAAATAAAATGTGATCACTTACAAGGGGCCTGGTACTGCGGCCGGACATCTTAGGGGCAGTATCTCATTTAATTCACGTGCTTATGCAGACGTATAGGCAGACTCAGAAAGGTTAACAGTTCACCAGCCCACAGCCATCGGCAGAAACAGAGGCTCATTTGGAGACAGAGGCAGTAGAGACAAAGTGTACAGGTAAGTATGGCCAGCTAAAAGCAAACGGGCAAACTCTAGGTCACCTTTTAGACTCCAGTCAACTTCCAATACTCCATTTCGGTGGGTCTGAAGCATTCTCCCCTCACCCCAAAATAAACTCCCTGGCTGTCTCACTGCATAGAATCCACGGGGAATCGTTTCTCCCTTCAGGGAGTTTGACTACTGCTTCCTTCCCCACACAAGGGGAACTGGGTTCTCAGTAATGGTGATAGGAGAGCATGTTCAGGGGATGACCCCTTCCTCCTGGCCAAGCTCCCCTTTGTTAACTGGGGCTGGAACTACTGAAGGCCAGTTCAAGGTGGAGAGGGAATAGGAGGTCTGTAACCTGAGTAACCCCCAAATGCCCAGGCAACCCTAATTTTGTTCACCTATCTTTAAACCGAATTTTGCGCCTAGTTTTGGTTACTGGGACTGAACTAAAGACCACCACAAGAGGGCAGCATCTACACACCCCGAATTCCCGCTGACCCCACACCAGGGCTCCACTCTCCAGGGCTCCACAGGCTCCTTCTGGCCAACCAGAGAAGCAGGTCTAGTGTCCCCTCTCCAGGCCAGGAGTTACGAAGCAGCTGTGTTGTGGCTGAATGGGGCTTACTCAAGGAGAAAAAATCCTTCTTGGGAGGAAAGATGAATCCTGGTTAAGTAATCACGTCTTTGGCCTCCCCGATAAAACGAGGTGATGTTTCCATCTGTCGGCCTGCTTCTGGGAGGACAGGGATATGGGAACAAGGTGGCTTCAAAGAGTGCTCACACATATTTGTGCGGCGATGGGAAAGCATCCGTGCGGAGAGCTCAACTGGGAGAGGGGAGCACTGGCCGGTTCCTCCTCGATGGGGGCTGGGCACAGCAGCTCGGGCCCTGGGGTGCTAGTGACCTCCAGGGATTGGAAAGAAGGTTCCTGGAAGGAAAGCTACTAGGAGACAGAGTCGAGTTTGCAGGACAGATGGGGTTCACAATGGGCTTCCCCCCAGACTGGAAGGGGTCAGGGAGCACGCTGTTTGCTCTCTCTGTGCCCACGGAAGCTTGAGCAGAAAGACGGCGGGGAGGCCACAACTCTGTCCCAGAGGATGGGAGCGGCCAGGGAGGGAGGAAAAAGGTGAGATACAGTCTGCCCTTTGACTTAGAGTCTCAGAGGAGTCCTCCCCAATGCCTCCTTGGCTCCCCCATCCTAAGGCCCTTCCAAAGCGGGCCAGGGCACTCTCTTTGGTAAGCCCCCACACAGGGCATCAGGAAAGGCAGGCCATGGTACAGTGTATAAAGCAGATGCTGTCTTTCTGCGTGACAAAAATCCAGCCGAAGGATGGGACTGGCTGAATGCTTCTCCCCCTGGGGGCCCAGAGCACAGCTGAGGAGCAGGTCCCTTGGGGGGTGGGACTGGAATTTCTTGGCTCTCTGTGGGCCTGCCTGCCATTGATTTTTAGCATTTCAGTGTCAAAAGGGACCCTCCTGTGCTATTTGCTCTTCAGTGGGTAAACTCAGCAGCTTGCCTGCCAGGGAGAAATGGTACCAGCCCCGATTCCTGCTAATGACTTTGCTGCCCATGTTTTCTCTGCATGGAGCGCAACTTGTTAAAGTTATTTCAGTAGGTGAAATGTGGTGGGTCCCTTGTAGAAGGCCAGGCTCCTCCCACCCTCGGCCGAGGTCTTGTAGGAGAGGCCATTCGGTGCTGCACTACGGCTCCCCTTCCCCACCCGATCCCCTTGACCTGCCTTCCCTTATGTTATCCCCGAGGCTGAAACAGCGAGTGCCCCTGGGAGGAATAAAAACAAAACGATGACATGCTTCCCTGATACTGTTTCTAGTCTTCACGAAGTTCAGGTTCGATCCATTCATATGTTAAAACGAGGGGAAACTGAGGACAAGTGACTTGTCCTACGTCACCGGCAGGCACAGATGAGAAGATTCATCTTTCCAGCATGTTCCCTTGGACAACATGGCCTCACGGCTGGGGTTGCTCCGGGCGGGCCATGCCTAATCCAGGAGATGGGTTAGTCTCCCTGCGAGGGCTCCTCTGACTGGCGCTGGAATCTGAATGCACCTAGTCCTCTGCTTCCCCTTTCCTTGGAGACTTCCCCCTTGGTCATCACATGCCTCTCTCTGTGCCCTGACCCTTCATAACTGGGACCTCTAGGGGGCTTCCACGTGCTCCCGGGACACAGGCGCTGACGTGGGAGCCACCCACACAGGCTGGGCCACAGTTCTCCGGCATCGAGGGTCTACAGGCAGCACGCTGGCGCAGGCAAGAAGGCAGACTGCGCGACCCAGGCAGGTCACACGCACCCACACGCCTGACCAGAATGTCACCACACAAAAGGGGAAGGTGGGGCTTCAGCAGCTGGGAGCCTGGCTCCGAGAGCTCTCCTGTGTGGTCCCGCTGCCTCTCCTGGAGCGCCCCAGAAAATCAGCCCTGCCTCCAGAGATGCCCCTGTTCCAGAGCCTTCATGCACGGCCAATCTGTCCTTTGTCAGGAAGAGGGGGCGGGGGACAGTTCCGTAAGAGCCACTGCGGGTTATAAAGGCGTTGCACTGCAGCAGGGAACTCAAGGAGAAAACCCCAGAAGGCCGAGGAAACACTGAGAGGCGAGAACCCAGAGGAGGAAAACCAGGACAGGCGACAGGACGAGAGGCAGAGCAGGGGCCACGTGGGGTCCCGGAGGGAAGGTTCAGCAGTGTCCGCGCTTACAAAACCTGCCGCCACCCCTGCCAGAGCGCACAGGGCGGCCCCCCTGCCAACGGTCCGGGCAAGGGGATCCGGTTAGGAGCTAAAAACCCTGCGGGAGAAGAAGTGAGGAGGGAGTTAGTGCCGCAGGAATAAGGCTGCTGTTTCCTTACAGACACCAGAGCGAGCCACCCTCAAGTCTGGGCCCTCCGTAACCTCGGTCCTCACGTTCATTTCCTCCGAGCCCCAGTGACACGGGAGGCACCTGGCACCCGGCAGGGGTTTGGAACAGAATGAATGAACGCACGGATGCTTGCTGGCCGACACGAGCGGCTGGGAAGAGGGGCATTTCTGGGGGCTCCGTGACAACCGAAGGAGCCGTGGTGTCAATGGCGATAGCGTGAGCCTCTCAGACACAAATGTATGTTTTTGAGACTGCCGTGTTGGATGGGAAACCACAAGGATACTCGAAAGCAGTGTGTGCCCTCTGCCCCGTTTCCTACCCAAGTTCAGGGCACACGGTGGGGGTTGCATGGCATTCTGGGGCAGGGAACCAGGGGGTGGGAGGGGTGAAGTTATACTTGAGCTTGAGGTGTTACAATACTGTGGTCAGGTTTCAATAGTGAGACTCGGTCCCAATCTTGTGGTGCCCCAGACTGTTTCCAGAAATTTCCAGAGGAGGTGTGACGTCAAAACAATGCCGATTTGAATTTGCATCAATGAGAGCGGTCCCAGCAATTTTGGGGGTGGGGGGTAGAGAGGTGGTGTGAACCCTAAGAATACAACTTTGTAGAGATCACTGAGCCATTGTTCCACTAGGGGGCACTTCAGGCAGAAGCCAGCATTCAAAGCTGGGGTTCCCACACTGGAGGGCACCCCAGAATCTCCCAGGGTACTCTTTAAAACACAAACTGCTGCACCCCAACCCCAGAGTATTAGGTTCTGCAGCTCAGGGGTGGCCTAGGATTTGCATTTCTACCACGTGGCCCAGTGCGGCTGAGGTGGCTGTCTCCGGGGCCCCTCTGTAGGTAAACCCCGCTAAGGACGTCGGGACCTGGAAGAGAGGGCCCTGCCCACCCCTGGCCCATGGGGCAGGGTCAGCTTACTCGTCGGTGCTCTTTTTGCTCTCCTCAATGAAGGCAATGGATTCAGATCTAAGGCGGTTGGTCACTTCATACGTGCGCAGGGTGACCCCGAAAATATCCTCATGGTAGCGGTTGTCATCCTAGGGTACAGAAACCATCAGGAAACAGCCCTCAAACGCCAGCCAAGGGCCCAGAGATGGGTGACAGGCAGACACACAGGATGAACTATGTCTAAAGAAAGTGGTTCCCAAAGGAACAGTGTGACCCAGGGCCCACTTCTGGTCCCATCCAGGGACAAGGCTGCTGCTTCATCTGTTCAGAACACAGAAGAGGTGAGGAGGTCATAAAGGAACCTCACCGCCCTCCCCCTTCCTCCCTCCTTCTTGCCCCTGCAGGTTCAGGTCAGGGCGGGCGGGGTGTAGTGGGAGGCAGTGCAGCCTGTCTGGACCAGCAGAGACAGGGGAAAGAAGAAGTGCCGTGGAGCGTCGGGGGACACCTGCCCAGCTGCCAAAGTGGGGGCTTCTTGGGCACAGTGACGCGCAGACTTCCGCTCAGAAGGGTTTTGAAGAAAGTTGTTCGTCTGTAGAATGGGCTCGTGTTTAAGTGGGGGTGGTCTCTCAACCCCGTTCTGCGGAGTTCTCAGGAATCTAGGAGAGTGGCTCCTGAGGCTGGTATTAGAGACACTGGGTGGTGGGGGCCTCCGCGATTCCCCTTGGCTTGCTGACATTTCTGCCAGGAAGTCCGGTGTATTTACTTTGTTGCCCTTCTGGGGGTTTAGCATCGGATTTACAGCAAGGGCTCCTTCTGCAAAAACGGTGGATCGCTGCTCGTTTAGGGAAGCCGGGCGGTTTGGGATCACCCCTGAAGCTTTGCGGAGACCTGGACTCACCCTATTTGGGGCAGTGAGTCACAGGGGACTTTGCCGGCTGGGCTGCTCTTAGCCATCATTCTGTGCAAAGGAGGAGAAGGCAGTCCTCCTTCTGGGATGGACACGGCTCCAGGCCAAGGCTCCCGGCTTAGGGGGCCAAGCAAGGGATGGCTTTCTGCTCGCACCTGCCTCCCTGGAGTAGGCCTTTTCGTGCAGGGCCCAACCTGCCCCACTGCATAGCTCAGGGCTGCCACTTGGTTCTGGGGCGGGAAAAGCTGGGTTGGGATGGCTTCTGTCCAGCTACCCAGTGACCAACCCACCTGCTACTTTTTCCAACCACAGACCCCAGTGGTATGTAATACACCCACCCACACGCCCAGCCGTCCTTCCTTTTCTCTCCACTGTGGGCTGGGGCCACCTGAACCTCTACCCTAGCCACACATGGAGCAATAGGAGTGGGGATATCACCAGGGCTCCCCTAATCATGGAGGCAGGTGGGGGAGGAAGAGGAGAAAGGGATCCAAGAAGCCAGCCGGTCACTCACCCGCAGCCGGCTGACGACCACGCCGGCGTCCTCCACCGAGAGTTTCCCCTGCTGGGTCATGATGCGCTGAACAGCTTTGAGGACGTCGGCGGCCATGGTGACGTCCCCGCAGACATAAATGTGGCCCCCTTGCTCCTGCAGGGCTCGGTACACGGGCTCCGCCAGCTTCTCCTGCAGGATGTCCTGCACGTACTTCTGCGAGGGGCAGGGGACCAGTGACAAGGAGCTGGCTGTGTGACACCCCCCAGGGAGCTTGCAGGCAGGCAGTACCGCTGGTGAGGTGATCCCTGGTGGCTAGGAGGGGAGATGTCGGGGAGGAGGGAGAGCCAACCCGAGGCCGTGCGAAGGAGCTGCTCCCCACTTTGGACCTCGGCTCTGCTGAGGACCCCAAACCACCTCTAGGAGGGGCATCAGAGATGGAGGCACTGTCTGCCAGCTCCTCGTAATGACAACCTGTGGCGACCCACCAGGTGTGAGGGCCACACATGTGTCAGAGTGGGGTTCTCACTGTAGGCATTCTAGGCTGGAGGGCCAGAGAAGCCCCCTGCTGGTAGCCAGAGATGGGGCTGTCAGCCACACCTGCGCAAAGCCAGCTGCTGCAGCTGGAGTAAGAAGTGAGCTCTGAGAACAGGAGGCGGCACGAGGCTGTTTGCTACCAGCTACAGGGAATTTGTCCAGTTCGGTCTTAGCCCAGGAAGCTCCCCTCTGGGCAAGGCCGACATTCAGCGGGTACTTCCTGGCTTGGCCGTCCTGGTGGTTTAAATGTTGATGTCCTTCTACCCCTTGTGTCAAATGGCCACTGCCCAGATTCTCTGAGTCACCCCTCACCCCAGCTGTCCTGGCCCACTGCCTGGGGTTCCTCCCCACCCCAGACATCCCCAAGATCCGGTAGGAGCATGCTGCTGTCCTGTGGCCATGCCCATTCAGACTGGTAGGGTTTCTTACGGGCTGTTAAATATATTTTTAATTCACATTAAAATTCTCTATTGTGTATTTTAAAATACACAACATAAAATTTGCCATTGCACCATTTTAAAGTGTGTGACCCAGTGGCACTAACGGATGCATCCACAGGGTCGCACAGCCATCACCGCTGTCTAGTTCCAAAGCTCTTCATCACCCCAGCGGCCCCCTCACACTGGTGATGGGTCACTCCTCCTTCCCCCGCCCCACAGCCCCTGGCCACCAGCACTCTGCTTTCTGCCTCTGTGTTCACAGGAGTGGCAGCATACATCATGAGCTATGAGATCCTTCAAACTGTTATTTTTAGGCCCCATGCTCCCTGAAGTGCAGAACAGTTCTACGGAGAAGGACTCCGGGAGGGTAGGGGGTCCTGGGGGCGTGCACGAGCGTGCCCGTGTATAAGCAGGGTTGGGGGACTGTGCCTGAGCTGCGGTTACCTTTGGTTTGTCTGGCTCCCGGGAGTAGGCCGTGTACAGCTCTCGGAAGACCCCCATGCTCCGGGCCTGCAGGGTCTCCTCCTTGTAGATGTGGTCAATCTGGGACTGCCGGCACCCGAAGACCAGGGTCATGGGGCAGGGACTCATTCCTGGGGACCAGAAGATGTCCGGTCGTCACCGGCTCTGCTCATTGGGGGGTGGCTGGTGATGCAGGGGGCAGGGCTCCTGGGAACCTCAGCAGCCACCACAAGGACCAAGGTCCGAGAACGCGGGGTCAGGCCAGCCTGTGGCCTCCCCAACATCGCACACACACGCACACACATGCAGAAGTAGGCACACTGTTCAGACTTTGGCAAACCTCCCTCCTCTGGGCCTCGATCTTCCCTCCTGCCCACTGTGAGGAGTGCTAAGACCCCAGGCTCTGGAGCTCTACTCCCAGGGTTCGAACCCCAGCTCTGACAATGAGCAACTGCCTTAACTCTCTGTCTCCATTTCCCCCATGTACAAAATGGAAATAAAAACAGCAACCAGTTAGAGGGTTATCGTTAGAAATGAATGTCAAACGCTGGGACTGTGCCTGGTGCCTGGCGAATACTGGACAAAGAGTAGCCAGTCCACCTGAGTGACAGTCCCATGGGCGGGGTGTTTCCGGTGGTGGTGAAGTTGTTTCTGGCTTGTTCATTGGTATGCCCCCGGTGCCGACAAAAGCGCTTGGCATTTATCAGGTGCTCGATAAGCCCCATTTAATGCCATTCTGTGGCTTTCCCTCCTTCTCTTCTCCCAAAGCTGGTCTGTGAGTGCTCAGATCTCATGCCACAAAACCTGCTCCTGAATGAGGGCCTCTGAGAGAATCCCATAAACACACATCTGTTTGAGAAGGATTACCCCTTCCAGAGTTGTTTGAATTTTAAGGAGGGGTCCTATCTTAACAGTTAAAGAAAAAAAAAAGTGGAATTCCAGGCCCTCGCACAGCCAGGGAAGAGATTTGTTGGGACAGGTCTCCTGACTCACATCACGGGTCAAGCCAGAGCTGTGCTCCTCCCCGCCCCGCCCCAGGCAGCGATGTCCTGGAGAGATAATGCTGTCACAAGTCTGCAGGCTGCTGAGGCCCAGGTGGGCCTCTCCAGGCCCAGGTGGGGGAAACCACGTAGCTACTGGCCCAGGACCTACCTTTGTGTTGGATATCAAATTGCCGCTGCTGCCAGAAGCTTCGGAAAGGGGCAATGCCGGTGCCCGGGCCAACCAGGATGCAGGGCACTTGGGGGTTTCGGGGCAGGTGGAAGCTGGGTGCTCTGCACAGGGACGAGAGAGTCACAAGCCTTGCTGAGTCCACTGTGATCAAGAACAGCTGGGTCTCAGGTGGAACTACAGCAGGGCCCACTACTCTTCAGCCTGGGCCGGGTGCCCGAATCAGGGTGGGAGGCCCCATGGGTTTGGGGACTTCCCAAAAGAGGAGGGTGTCTGGCTGTCCCTCCACTTCCTAAGTATCCCCACTGCTGAGCTGAGCCACAAAGGGCAGTGGGGTGCACCTGGCTCAGGGCTTCCACACCTCGGCACTGCTCACACTCGGGGCTACGCACTCCTCTGTCGTGGGGACTGTTCTGTGCCTTATAGGCTACTGCGCACACCCCTGGCCTCCACCCACTAGACTCCAGGGACCGCCTCCCCCCGCAGCACTGACAACCCAAAACATCTCCAGACCCAGCCAAATGTTGCCAGGGTGGGGGGACAAGTTACCCCCACGGAGAACCACTGATTCAACCGCCCACGAGATCTCCTGTCACCAGGAGGCTCCCGCTCCAGCGAACAGAACAATCACTTAGGGGTTCTGAAAGTGGTGCAGACTTTCTGGGCAATGTGGTAGGTCTGGGCTGGGAGTCTGTGTTTCTGAAGCCCCCATGAAGGTATGCGGACCATCCCGTGAACAGTCCGCCTCCAACAGTTGAGAGAAGTGGCTGGCCAAGGTCACGGTGCAGGCAGAGATGTTACCAGTTGACAAAGCAGATACTTACAATAGGCCTATGCTCAGGCATACCCTTTATTTCTTTATTTTTATTTGTTCAAAGTAATAGGGTGTTTTTTGATTGATTGATTGTGATAAAAACCCTTAGTATGAAATCTACCCCCTAACACATTTTTAAGTACACAATGCAGTATTGTTGATCATAGGCAGGAATTTCCTTTAAAACTGAGTTCAGGAGGACAGGCTTTGATTGGTGGGTTTTGGGGAAGCTGTTTGGATCTTCCCTGTTCCTGAGAAACTGGGGACAGAGGGGGTGTCCCATAGAATTTGGAGAGAAGCTCCCCTGGTCTACAAATTCCATAAAGGCAGAGACTGCATTTGCCTGGTTCTGCACTGTAGCCTCAGCACCTAGCATAGTACATGTGCTGAAAACATACCTGTTGCATTGACTTGACCTTGACTAGAGGACTTCCTTAGCTTCCTCTAGGTTCTGTCCCATGATCTCATTTCTTTAACAGCTTGGAGGGATGCAGAATGTTGAGCCCATCTGATTCGGCCCTCTCTCTGGAACCCTTTGGGCTGGCTCACCCACCCCACCCCAGGACATCAGAATGCAGATCTGGGATGGCTGCTCACTTCGTTTTCCACTCACCCTCTCACGAAACAGGGGACCACTTCGTCAGACTGTATCCGGTTAAGCCAGGAGGAGCACACGCCATGGTGAATTGGTCCTTCTCCATCTAGCAGAATAACCAAGGTGGTCCAGCTCAGCGACCGCCCCCGAGCTCCCCCGTCACGGGTCTCCTCCCTCCCTCCAGTCCAGAAGGCTCCCAGCCCCAGTGCCAAGTCGCTGCTTTGGAGTGCCTTGTCTGGATCCCGTCCTCTAAACAGGCAGAGGAAATGCTAGAGCTGAGGGTGACCTCCTGAGCTGTGAAGTGCCCAGGCCCCTGTTGGGGAGGGGCGAGTTGGATTCAAATCCTGCCCCCTTAAAGGACCTTGGTCAGTGTGCCCTTGGTGGGCTGCCGGGATCCCAGTGTCAGAGCACTCTCAGGCACCGTGCATTTTAATTGCTTTATCAAGGAGGGAAAGTAGGGGAGGAAAATGGTGGGCCGTCTGACTGACCCACAACCCGAGGGACACCCTGCAGCAAGGAGCGCCCCCCTCCAAGGTGATGGGTTGTGGTAGCTTGTTCTGGCTGCTGCCGGGGCAGGGGGGCGGTGTGAGGGAGTAATGCCCATCTCGACTGCTTCCTAATTCACACGGAGCTGGCTCCGTCTAAGGGGACAGTTTGCCTGCTCTGCTTCTTCCCAATGTTTCCTGGCCATGGGTGTGTGTCTCCAGCCAGGCACTCAGGATTTGGCAGATCTGCAGGGGTCCTGGGGGAGAGCACAGACCCGGAGCCTCTCCCAGCAGCTCTGCCCACCTCGGGTGTGGTAGGAGACGATGGCCACAGTGAGGTGCACCTCGTCGGGGTACATGTCTGGGGAGGAGCTGATGGAGTAGTAGCGAGGCTGCAGGAGGGACAGCTGGGTCAGGAGCAGGGTGGCGGGCATCTGGATGGACCGGAACTCCTCCAGCACTTCCACGACGGTGGGGTTCTTGCCCCATTTCCACTCCTCGTACTCCTGTAAGCCCTGTGCCGGGGGCGGGGGGGGGGGGGGCAGAGGAGAACTTGCACTCAGCGCCTGGTACACATTTCCAACCACAGCTTCAGTGGGTTCGGGAAGAAGGCGAAAACAACCACAGTTACCGCTAACACAGTAAAGGTTCCGTGTCGGCTTTCAACGTTCACTAGGACCTTATGCAGTAAGAATGCTTGCTACTCCTGTTTTATAGACGAGGAAACCAAGGGAGAGAGGGGTCCAGGGCTAGGAGGTGCTGATTCTGGGTTTTGAACATATGTCAGCAGGCGGCAAACTCCGACCTGCAAGCCAAATCCAGCTCATCCCTTGCTTTGCATGTTTGCATGGTTGGGGGAAACATTAAAAGAAGAGTACTATTTTATGACTCAAAAACACGACATAAAATTCAAATTTCAGTGTCCACAAATAAGACTGGACTGGAGCCCAGCCACACACACTCACTTGCGTGGTGTCTACGTGCCGCGCTACAGTGGCAGTGTTGAGGAATGGCGTCAGAGACCGAAAGGCCTGTGAGCCTGAAGTATTTATTACCTGGCCCTCTGCAAGCCCTCGCCCTAGGCAGTCTGGGCCTGGAATCTGGGCTCCTGACCACCACACCCCCCGGCAGTGTGTGAAGGTCACACTGGGAGTCACGCTGTGGAGTCACAGTGTGTGGGGAGTCACGACTCGCAGGTACAGAACGCAGACGTGCAGTTTGTGGGTTTGCAAGGGTGGAGGCGCCTCTGCAGGGGGCATGCTCAGACGGTAAAGGACAGCCCTGAAGGCACAGGTTAGGGTGTGGGGGACCATGTTTCGGGGGCGAGCTGACAGCAAAGCCCAGCTGTTACTAGGGAACAGAGGGACTCCCTGGGGCTCTGGAGTTATTCCTCCTACATCTCAGAAGCTGCCCTGGGCAGTCCCTTAGTGCTTCTAGGAGGTTCGGATTTTGAGGAGGGGTAAAGCCCACTGTATAACAATGCCTTTTCCCATGTCGTGGAAGACCACCCTTGCTTTAGTGAGAGGGTATGGCACTGGGAGAAGGTGCCTCCCACACCTGCAGCCTCACTGACCTTCAACTACAGGGGCACCACTGGCCAAGAGCCCCAGCAGCTGAACATCCACCTGAAACCAGCGTGATCACCTGCGCTGGTCTTTCCCTAGACGGCTGTGTAGCCCTGGGTGCTTCATTCAGCCTTCCTCCCTCTCCTTCACTTGGGATCCTACGGGTCTGCCTCCCCTTCCATTTTCCCTCACACAGGCAATTCCCCTAATAAAAGCCCTTGCTCATTTAACCTTGGAGTTTATGCTCTTTGGAAGGAATGGAAGGACCCATATGGTCACATTAAATTCTACTTCTCATAGTCTGGTGCAAAGGTCTGGTTCTTCATGGTAAATAGACATGTACAGTTAAAGTTAAATAGTTCTGCAAAACTTTGGATGAAAATAGTGCCCTTCTGCTCCACCTCTCCAACGTTTCGAGCTGCTGAGAAATAACCACTGACGACTCTTCAAATGTTTCTCCTGCTGTTTATTTCTGTATTTCTAAATAATACACACTCCTTGAATTAGCCTCTGCCTTGCTGACCACAGTTCAATCCCCTCTCCTGGACAGCAGAAAAAGCTAAACCATCCTTTGCTGGTGGCTTGCATACTGGGGAGGAGCCCCCACTGGGAGAGACCTGGGAGGGCTTCCTGGGTGGGGTTCTTACTGAGCAAGGCTTTGCAGCAATTTGGAGCAGACGAGCCCTCAGTTTGCAAGAAAGCGTCCTAGCAGCTGTGATTGCTGGCTCCTCCTTCGCGTCAGAGGCCTCCTTTATCTCAAAGTCCTACCTATAGCTCCTCTGTATTGCAAACGTCTTATTTTGAAAACATGGCACAGGGGAAGTTCTGTTTCTTTTTCCCCCCAAGCATTGGCTAAGAAGGAAGTAATGGAAGCTCCAGCATTCCAAAGGAAGGAGGAACGGCGATTTCTACTGTGCTCAAGGAACTGTGAGATCCAACGAGGTCACTCACATTCCAATGGGGCTTAGAACCAGGTGAAATGGTTGGGATGAACCCAAGTAGACTAGCCAATGGCAACTTTCTGCAACCAGAAAATGGCAGTACTTGCTCAAGACTGCCATCTGCTGGAAAATTGTTGTAATAATCTACAACTCTCCAAGGACTAGGGGGTGAAAGGCACCTGCTGGGGCTGTAGGGGCCCACCTTGCTGAGGACCAGCAGACGCTGCTTCTCTTTCTCGCTGGTGGCCAGGGAGGCAAATTGCTGCAGCTGCAGTGGCGTGGGCGGCGTGGTGATGTCCAGGTAGTACTTGAAGGCCTGGAAGATGGTGCAGGGCGGGAGGCGGTGCTCATCCGTCCAGTTACTGATAACTCCTGTGGAGGCACCATGGCGGTTAGGAGGGTGGGTGGGGGTGGAGGGTCTGAGCTCTGAGGGCTTGGGCCCAAGTCAGGGTGGGGCTGGGTGAGCCCACCAACCCCTCGCTCCCCCCCCACCTTCCACATCCCACTTCTACACCCCCTGTGTGCAAGGAGCACATCCAAACCCCACTGAGTACACTGGTCTAAAAATTAAAAAGTAAACACATATTAAAATAGCATGAGCCGGTCCCCTGGCATTCTCCGCAGTGAGCCACCAACTGAGCGTGAGTTATGAGTCTATTTCAGCTCTGTCTGTCCTCTCGCACTACCAGCTTCTCACTCCTCTGGGTGGGATTCCAGAGCTTAAAATTACAATGTGCTTAACACTTACCTCGCACTTTCTATATGGCAGGCACTATTCTCAGCACTTTGTACTATTAGCTCATATAAGCCTTCTCATGTCCCCAAACTCACAACCATCCTAGGTGGTAGGTGCCATATTAGCCCCTTTGTCCAACTGAGGTAAATGGAAGCACAGAGAAGTTAAGGAATTTGCCCTAGGTCACACAGCACGTAAGTGTGAAGTCAGGCCATCTGTCTTCTAACTACCACACTGTACTGCCTCTGTGTACTTTTCGTTCAGTGTAACTTCTAAACACAAGCTTCTCCTTGAGCAGGGACTACACTCAAGATAAAAAAAGGCCCAGCTGTAACACAGAGTAAGAACTGGCTGGGTTGGCTTTATTAGGAGAAGGTGTGTCTCTCCAAAGTGGTGCCTTCCTTGGATTTTCAGCAGGGCTTTGACTACTTATCTGCCCTGACTTTACACCCTGGCTCCTCCGCAAAGGTGATGCGTCACTGTATCACAGGCTGCCATGCAAGGTCACTGCAATTCCTCGTACCTGAGCCCTGAGCTACCCTGCACCTACTGAGATGAAGCGCTGGGACCCATGTGCTTCTGCCAGTTCTTCAATGGGAATGTCAAGAATGGGCATTGAAATAGGTTGGAACTCGGTCTAAAGAGGTCAGAGATGTGGTTTGGGCCTAGTGCACCATCGAGTCTCATAGAGTGCCTGGGGATCTAAGAGGAGGCAGCGTCCGACTTCAGCTGCTCTCTATCCTGTGGGCAGTGAGGTGGCAGGGATACAAAAGGGAAGAAGAGCAGGCCCTGCTCAAATCAGTGTCCCCCAGTGATGCCTTCGATGTCCTGGCGTCACAATCGCTCAGCCAGCTAGGCCAAGGTTGCTCAGCCAGGAGAATGGGAAGGCTTCACTCTCATACGCTGGAGGTGACAGAGACCCACTCTCCTACCTGGATTGGTGACTGGGACCAAGAAGGGGCCTCCTCTTCCCCGGACACCCACCGCTGCTCGAACTCCCCGGAGAAGAGGAGGGCCCTTCGGGGTGGCCAGGTGGGGTGCCCTACGCGGCCATAGTTACCCAGAGCCGTGTTGCGCTCTTCCAGCAGTTCCACTTTCACCAGCTGGTTGACAGGAGGTGCGTCCTCCAGCCGCTCGATCAGAGCATTCACAAGGTCCTCGTGGTTGCCAGGGAAGACGCCCAGGTGGTCCCCAGGCTGGTACTGCAGCTCCTGATTCCCGTTGGTATGGAGACGCACGAAGATGGTTGACCGGCTGGAAGAAGCACCAGGGAACAATCAAATGAGGGCCACTGGCCACTGTCCCCTTTCTTTGCTCCTTTGTCCGTCCTGGCCTGTGACTGCAGTTTCCCTCCTTCCAGGCTCCTTGGGGCTCAGGCCAACCTGACATCTGTCCCCATCATTTCCACACCACGGCTTCAGCAAGGTCACCCATGAGGTCCTCCTGGCACATCCAGCAGCCAGTTCCCAGTACTCCTGGTCATGGGTGCAGCTCAGGACTCAGCTGCTTGCTCCCTCCCTCTCATGGTGCCAGCACCCCAGGCTCTCCCCATCTTCTCTGGCTGCCCTGGCTCCATCTCCTTTGCGGGCTCCTTCTCCTCTCCCCAAAGTCTGGACATTGGAGCCCTCCAGGGTTCAGGCCTCACCTGTCTTTGTTTTTTCTGTCTTCCTGCCCCTGCCTTTCTTTTCTCCACAGCAGTTACCATCAGCTGACCTACAGCCGAGTTTCCTTCATTACCTGGTTTGTGGGTGGTGCCCCGGCCCGCCCTCTATGATAAGGCAAACTCTGTGGAGGACTGGGCGTTTGTCTGCCTGTTTTGTTCACGGCTCTATTCCTGGCACTTTGGACAGTGCATGGCACATAGTAGGTGCTCAAGCATTTGCTGTTTGAAGGAGCCTCAGATTCCCAGCTGCCAAAACAGGCTTTGCTGTCAATACCAATGGGGGTCCTCTCAGCAACTACTACCCCATTGGAGCCAAGGCACTGGGGTCCCCAATCTGTGACATTCCATCCTCCCCAGAATCCCAAGCTCCACACCCTTTTGCAGCTGGAGGTCCTCCAGTTGTCATGGAAGAAGGGAAAAGGACCTGGCCTTAAGTTTGGGTTAGAAATCCATCGATATTATATTGTAAAACCGAGAGACCTAAGCAGGAAACCCAGAGAGAACCTCGCTCACGCCTGCCGGGTCACGCCCTTTCGCACTGATCTTTGTGTTTCGAGGGCAGGAGGCCTGTGCCAGGTGCATGGCTTCCAGAACGAATTCCCAGACTATGGACATTCTGGTCCTTTTAGAGTTTTGGCACAGATACTACGTTTCACACAATCTCTGAAAACTTTGCAATGGGTCGTGCTTCGGGAAACCAAATCCTTTGTACAGCTCGGGTTACGATCACATTTCAGAGCTGCTTTTCCTTCACTGCCAGTGGGTTTTCAGTCGATAGAGGACTTGATATTTAACATGAAGTTTCTACACTGTCCCTTGAATAATCAACACGAACACACCATCGGGACTTGCTAGTTAAAGGAGTTTTTGGTGTAATCAAGAGCCCTTCGGTGCTGCAGACAGCCAGCATTACTAAAAATAGCTGTGCTGGCACATTTGCTTTTGGGGGTATCAAGTACTTTTTTGGAAGTAAGGCACCCCTGTACTTTGTATAGTGGGGAACTTGGGGACTGAGATTGCGAATGGTGGCATTAGGGTCTGGGGTCCCACGTTTCTTCCCTGGGCAGATTTTGCCCTCTCTGATTTTTGTCCAGTATATGGACTTGCACCACAGATTCTGCTCCAAACACCCACCTATCTTGATTCCCGGAGAGAAAAGACCTGACCCGCTGCTACCTCCAGAACGGGAATTAGCAGAGGCCGACAGCCAGCAGGGGGTGCTGTGGGGCTGCTCACCCGGGAACCTCCTGAGACAACCAACCACAGCAAGCCTTGGAAAGGCCCGCAAATCCATTCCCTTTCTCTCAGATCATCGTGATTTCTTTCAGAAGTATATTTGCCTCTGTTCTTTTGGCCGGTACAAAATAGAAATGCGGAGGACACGAACTTGCTGAGCTGGCTCATGTTCACAGGCACTTGCCCCAAGAGTTCTGGAATGTGGAGGAAGGTGCTCAGGCAGATAAGGGGCAGGGATGGGGATGCAGCTGGCAGGTTAGCTGGAAGGAGGGCTCAGGCCCTGCCTGGGCTGGGGATCTGACCGAGGGGACTTTGCAAGCCGCTGACCAGATAGGGCTTGCTAACAACCCCAGCACAGGATGGCTGTGGGCTCCCAGGGCACCTTGAGGGGCTGGTCCTGGAAGCTTAGCAGGAAGCTAATCCCTGGTGGGTAGCACTAGCCTGGAGACTGGTTGTTTTGAATCTCAGTTCTGTTAGGGGTTTTTACGTGTAGGATTTTCTAGGCTTTTAACAAAAATAATAAATAACCTCGGGACACATATGGACCATTGAAAAGTATTTGGGGGGGGAAAGAAAGGGCAGTATTGGTGAGACAGCAGCCATTTGGGCCTTCTCTGCTTCCTCCCCCAGAGTAGCCCCTGCCTGTGATGTACTTATACCCCCTTCTCCTTCCTCCTGCTGGCTCCCAGGACTCACACCCATGCCCCACCCGTGACCGCTCCACTATACTCTCTTCTGTATGGTTTGCTAATTGGTGTTCATAATGAGAGAATTTATTTCCTGGATGAGCAGTAATCGTGGTCACTGTTCTCTTTAGATTTGCAAGGACCACTCTCAAAAGGCCATTTACTTCCTCTTAAGCAGTTTGCTTGCAATCAAGGGTCTCTCATGGGGACGGGTAATAGCTTGCTGATGGCCTCCTGGGCCAGTGAGCCTGGCTTGGGCATTGGGCAGGGAAAACAGGAGAGAGTGTCATGGTTTTTCACTCAATTAACCTTAACAAGAAAGAAAAATAAAAAAACCTTAAAGCTGGAAATAGGCAGTGCTACAGGGCATGCTTTCAAAGAGATAAATACCGCCCGCAGTTCGATTCTTTTTGTGCCGACACACACTACCTTCCAGTCCTAAACCTGTTGAACCTCTCTTGGGTGAGCCAATCAGCCCAGAGCAGCTGCCCTTCCAGAGGAGGGAGGGGGGTTATTCTGGGACTTTAGTCCAATTTAGCATCAAAACATTTGCAAATTACTTGCTTTCTATGGACTGTGGTTACGGGAGTGACTTTTGTGATCTGGTCTTTTACAGATTGTTGCTGAAAGAAATCTCCAGTAGATTCCTAGTCCCTACTCTTATAATGCTACTTAAGTCAGACCTTTGCACAGGACAGAAATGGAAAGTAAGATCTGTGGAATTTCAAGTGCAGAGTCCTTCTCTCTATCAGAGATTGTTACATTGTGAATATTGCATTGGACCAGCTATTCAGAGGGATCAGTTTCCCAATCTACTTTTTTAATGTTTGAGAGCCTAGGAGAGAACACGAGAGCCCAGGGATTCCACCCTGTTGATCATTTAATCAAAGTCTTGAAACCCGGGACCGGACCGCATGCATACTAAATTTGCAAGTGTAGGAAGCTGGGGTGGATGGAGAATAGTGAGGGGAGCACATGATACAATGTTGCTTTGTGACCCAGTCTTCAGTGCAGCAGCCCTGCCATGCGGTGGGGGCTGCGTGCACAGGCATTCAGGATACTGACTCTGGAGCCAGAGACATCCTGTGTGTGACCTTGTAAAAGACACTCGCATTTTCTCATACTCATTTCTCATACTGAAATTGTGGCTGGTGATGGAACCTACTTCCTGATCTGGTCAGAATGCTGAGAGATCCTGCACAGAATGGGCGGGCTCAGATGGTGCGTGGGACACAGAGAGTACTAGATAAACGTCAGCTATCTCTGTAGACACCATTCTCATTTTATGTAAGGAGACGGGGCTCAGAGGACCCGAGGGACCTGCCCGAGGTCACACTATTACTGCAAGGCAGCTCTGGGGTCAGAACCCAGGGCTGTCCAGCTGAGGCGAACACTCTCTGTCCTAGGTCATGCATGCAAAGAGATCTTCACGTGTGCTAGAAAAGGTACTAATACATAAGTGGAGGGATGGACAGAGCTGGCTGGATCCCTCCGAAAAGACCTGATAGCAAATCCCCAGGCCTCAAAGGGAGATCGGCAGCGCTGTTAGAACGCCTGCAATCGCGGGCAGCGTCAGCATGTCGTGTTCTGATCAGGGATGGTAATAATAGCCGCAGCGCCCTTGGCAGTGATCACAGGACCTCCACTGCACTGTGACCAGTTCTGAAAATGACACTTCCAGAGGGACAGAGTGTGTCCTTTCACTAAAGCAAAAGGCGTGACAAACCAGGTCTTAGAAAGAGCAGCTGGAAGGAATCAGGGCCCAGGACAGATTGGTCAAGGTCTTGGTTCGTGGCAGCCAAATTTGGCTCCTCTGGAAGAACTGAATTTGTTCTGAGTGGCACTGGAGAGTGGCACTGGGATAAAAAGGACGTGCTGGGAAGTTATGCTTTGGTTCGAAGCTATAGTAAGATCATTCCTAACAATCAGGACTTCAAAACGCACAGTGGCTATTCTGTGCAGTAATGAGCCTCCCGTCATCCTAAGGAGTTAAGTAGGACTCCCAAGAAGAATCCTCCGCATGGAGGAAGTACCTGGGCGAAGTGATTTGGACTAAGATGCTCTGGTACGAGGAGCAGCCCTATAAGGGAGCAATCTATTAACTTAAACCTCCTTTATGAAACCGTTCTCTTGTCCCTCTCCACAGCAATCGTGACCTCCTCCTTCTTCCGTCCCTCCAGGATGGGCCTTGGCAGAGGAATAGCAGGCAACCGAGATGCTACAAAGCAGCAGAGGAGTCTCGGGGCACTTGGGATAGCCAGGGAACCCTGGAGTCAGCAAGGACTCCTGCCTTTCTGTGGGAGCTGCCAGAGCACAGGTGGGGAGCCCCAGAGCTTGGGGTGTTCCTACCTGGATTTCGGGCTCTGAAGGTTTTGACGGCTGAGGAGGCGAGCGGCCGAGACCCGCTTTCTGTGGACACTGGAGAGACCTGTGGGAAGAAAAGCCATAGTCTTGCTGACGAGGGCTCAGTGGGGCCAGTAAAACATGTTCGGTGTCTGCCGACCCTCTCCTCACACTCCCGCTATCGGTGGGGTCAGGTGAAGAGATGAAATGAAAGGGAAGTGGTCAGGCGGGCCCTGGCAGGGGGGGTGGGGGTGGCGGCTGTGGGTAACGCAGGACACAGAGCAAATCTCCCGGGACTCGGCTGAGCGGAGGTTGGTTCAGGGTAACACCCCCACTCCTGGGGAGAGAAACGTCGCACACGTTTCATGGGGCGTGGGGCGCTAACGGCGTACTCATTTTGGGTAGATCAAAGCGGTGACACCCACCTTCTCTCAGCACCTGGCAGAGGGGAGAGCTCCTGACTTTCCTTTCCCCCACTGTCGCGAAAGCTACCAGGGGAGCGGGGGAGGTACCTTGTGTAAGTTCTGGAGCTTCGGCCACGTAGGTGAGGCGGAACTTGTTCCTCTTCCAGCTGCGGTCGTTGCTGATGAGGGAGTTGTTCGCCTTCTCGATGTTGACATCATCTCCCACGCAGAACACATCACAGGCTGCCTGTGGCACACACGGGCTTTTAGTGACCCCTGTCGGCCAAGAGGGACTCTTCTCCAACAGCTCCAGGATGTGGCATATCTCCCGTTTTCCACCCATCCATCTGCATCCGCCCACCCACCCACCCATTCACACACCTGCCCGTCCACCGGTCCATCCTATATTTTTTTGAGTGCCTTTGATGCGCTGGACTCTTTGCTTTAGGACCTGATACCTATTTAGTATGTAACTCTGCACCACTTATTTCTAAAACCAACATGTGTAGAGAGGCCTAACATTAACCAAGAAAGGATGCACTTCAGAATTTCCTATTCTTCTTCCTCTACAGATTTTAGAAAGTTACAATAAAGGCAGAATACGCTGAAGTCTGAATCCCTGCGTGTACATTTGGTTTGGTTTGGTTTGGTTTTGCCACGTTCATAAGTTCTCCAACTTTAGCAGTTCTAAGGATTACTGTTCAGAATTATATTTGTGAGATAAAAGCCACGGATAATGCAAAAGGATTTCAAGGGTAATGTTTACCAATTGTTGACCTTGTGTTGATTTTCAGATGATTCAAATGTCCATCAACTGATGAATGGATAAAGAAGTGTAGTACACTCAGGCAACGGACTATTATTTGGCCATAGAAAGGAATGTACCTCATTTCTGTGATATTCTTCCCCAAACCCATCACCCCGCTCCAACCTGGAGAAAACATGTGACAACGTCAACCTGAGGGACACACACACAGTGCCTCACCAGGACGCTCCCCACGTTTCCGGAAAAAGACTGAGAAACACAGCCGAGGACACGGGAAGGACATTACGACTTAGTGCAATACAGTGTCCTGGACCTGATCTTCACACAGAAAAAGGGCATCGGTGGGAAAGCGGGGGAAGTCTGAATAAGGCCTATCGTTTAGTGACCATTACTGGACCAGCGTTCCTAGTGTGGACAAGTGTACCATTGTTATGTTAACAGCCAGGCAAGGTGTGTGAAGGAAACTCTCTGTACATCCTCGTAGCTTTTCTGTGACCTCAGATTATTATAGAATAAAGGAGTCTTTTGCTTTTTAAAAAGATTATTTATTTATTTATTTTTAGACAGAGGGGAAAGGAAAGAGAGAGTGAGAGAAACATCAATGTGTGGTTGCCTCTTATGCACCCCCTACTGGGGACGTGGCGCGTGACCCAGCCATGTGCCCTGACTGGGAATGGAACCAGCGACCCTTTGGTTCCCAGGCCAGTGCTCAATCCACTGAGCCACACCAGCCAGGGCAAAATAAAGGAATCTTTTTAAAACAAGCAAAAGGAATGAGGTACTGATACAAGCTGCAATATGAGTGAATCTTGAAAACATTATGTTCCAGTGTAAGACGCCAGAGAGAAAAGACCACGTTCATATGGAATGTCTACAATAGGCAAATCCACAGAGACAGAAAGATGAGTGGATGTTGGGGCAGGAGTGGAATGTGACGATGGAGGGGTGATAGCTGAAGGACAGGGTGGCTTGTAACAGGCCCTGCTTCTGGGATGCTCCAAGTCAGCTGACTGACATCGGGAACCACACAGTTATCTCAAGGTGTGGAAACAGCCAAGTCATCTCGACTCTTGTCCAGGAGGAAGTGCAGGAACAGCCTTATCGATGCAGTCCCCCTGCACAGATGTCTGTCTGCATGTCTCAGAGGCCTTAGTTTCCCCTTGTGCCCTCTGCCTGCATTTGCTTTCAGGATGAAATGTATCAGAAATAAACCCAAGTCTCTATGGTCAATTAATATTTGACAAAGGGGGAAGAAGCATAAAATGGAGTAAAAACAGCCTCTTCAACAAATGGTGTTTGGAGATCTGGACAGCTACATGCAAAAAAAATGAAACTCTATAACCAACTTACACCATACACAAAAATAAATTCAAGGTGATAAAAGACTTAAATATAAGTTGCGACACCATAAAACATTGGTGGGAAAATCTCAGACATTCCACACAGCAACATCTTCACTGATCTGTCCCCTAAAGCAAGCAAGGGACATAAAGGAAAGAATAAACAAATGGGACCTCATCAAATTCAAAAGCTTCTGCATGGCTAAAGAAAACAGCATTAAAATGAAAAGAGAACCAACAGTATGGGAAAACATATTTGCCAATGATACCTCGGACAAGGGTTTGATCTCCAAAATATATAAAGAACTCACACAACTCCACTCCAGGAAGACAAAAAACCCAATTAAAAAATGGGCAAAAGACTTGAACAGACACTTTTCCAAGGAGGACATACAGAGGGCCCAGAGACATATGAAAAGATGCTCAGCATCACTACCCATCAGAGAGATGCAAATTAAAACCACAATGAGGTACCACCTCACACCAGTCAGAGTGGCCATCATAAACAAATCAACAAACAAGTGTTGGAGAGGATGTGGAGAAAAGGGAACCCTAGTGCTCTGTTGGTGGGAATGCAGACTGGTGAGGCCACTGTGGAAAACAGTATGGAATTTCCTCAGAAAACTAAAAATGGAACTGCCTTTTGACCCAGCAATTCCGCTGCTGGGATTATATCCCTAAGAGCCCTGAAATGCCAATCTAAAAGAACCTGTGCACCCCAATGTTCATAGCAGCACAATTTACAATAGCCAAGTACTGGAAGCAACCTACGTGCCCATCAGCAAATGAGTGGATCAAAAAACTATGGTACATTTACACAATGGAATTCTATGCAACAGAGAGAAAGAAGGAGCTCCTATCCTTTGCAACAGCATGGATGGGACTGGAGAGCTTTATGCTAAGTGAAATAAGCCAGGCAGTGAGGGACAAATACCATATGACCTCACCTTTAACAGGAACATAATCAACAAAAGAAAAAAGCAAACAAAATACAAACAGAGACATTGAATTAAGAACAATCTAACAATAGCCGGAGGGGAGTGGGGAGGGGACAGTGGGGAGAAGGGTTTTCAGGAACTACTATAAAGGACACACGGACAAAACCCCAAGGCAGAGAGTGGAAGCAAGGGAGGGAGGTGGGTTTGGCTGGAATGAGGGGGAGTGGTGGGGAGAAAATGCAGACAACTGTAATTGAACAACAATAAAGTAATTTTTTAAAAAAAGAATGAGAAGTATCAGCTGTGGGACAGAAAGCTGTACAACATCTATGTGAGAGAGAAACATCAATTAGTTGTCTCTTGTATGTACCCAGACCTGGGATCGAACCCACAACCTAGGTATGTGCCCTGACTGGGAATCAAACCCACAACCTTCCGGTTTACAGGAGGATGCCCAACCAACTGGGCCACACCGACCAGGGTGAGAATTAGTTTACCGTTAAACTTAAATAGCCACATGTGACTAGTGGCTACCATATTGGCCAGTGAATCTCTAGCACAAGAGGAATATGCTTTTCAAAGTACACAAGTTGAGAACCAAGTTCTAGGTTGAGGCATGGCCCTTGGTTTGATTAACCAGCTCTATGTGTTTTATCTGCTTGTCAACCGAATGCGAGTGAGGGATGGATTCCTCCTAGCCCTGAAATTCCAAGATGACTTTATAATTGTTTCTGTAGACTGATTCCTTATCCATAATGCAGGGTGGAGAATGTGTTTCAAGGTCACCCAAACTCATCAGTTGATTAAAGCTGTCTCCTGGGTGGACACTGGGGGACGTACCAGGGGTCCTCTCAAGTTCCTTCGATTTCTGATGGGTTAGGTAGTCTGTCTTTGGGAGTCAAGGGGAACATGGCCTCTTCCCCCAGGTCTCTGAGATCTGGGAAGGGGGTTACCTTGAAGACCATCTTGGCCCAGGTCCTGAAAGCCTCCTCCTGCCCACAGAGCTCATCCCCCTCCCTCATCTTCAGGATCCTCTCTCCTCCCAGCTCTTCCAGGAGGGTGTCCACGGCATGTCCAAAGGCGCAGAAGTGAGGGTATGCCCGTGAGCCAAGGCCAAACACTGAGAACCTACCAGTAAGAGAACAGAAAGCCTGGATTAAGGGATTCTGGGGGTATGGGGGTGCCTGGTGTTATGAATAGAAGCATGTCCCCCAAAATTCATACATTGAGGCCCTACCCCCCAATGTAAGTGTACTTAAAGAGGAAGCCTTCAAGGTGGTAACAGATTAAATGAGGTCATGCGTTAAGGCCCTAATCCAATAGGACTGGTGTCCTTGTAAAAGAGGGACAGACATCAGCTACTCTCTCTCTGTCTCTGCATGTGCACAGTGGAAAGTCATGTGAGGACACAGCGAGAAGGTGGCCGTCTGCAAGCCAGGAAGGGAGGCCTCACCAGAAACTGGTCCTACTGGCACCTTGATCTTGGACTTCCAGCCTCCAGAACTGTGAAAAAATAACTTTCTGTTGTCAAAGACATCTAGTTTGTGGTATTTTTTTATGGCCACCGGAGCAGATTACTCCATCTGGTATCTGTAGAAGGGCTGAGTTTAGCCTGGTGGTCAGGCAACCCCAAGCCTATTTGGGGGAGGCATTGTTAAATCTGAGAGCCCCTGGGATGGCTCCTTTCCCCTGGTCTCAGGGAAAAGTTCCCAGTTTATCCTAGGTGGGGGTGAGCTGGGGCCAGCAGTCACACAGAGCCATTGGCAATGTCCTGTGTGTCCCTGTCTGAGCTGGGCTAATTGGGGAAATTAGTCTGCATTTTCAGAAGGCTTACATTCTATAAGCGCTGTTAATTCTACAGAATGGCGTCAGGTTTAAGTACAAAGACAATGAACACTATAACACAGAGGTCCTCAGGGACCTGTATGAATGAGGACTTGTTGACACATCATATATTGGTGTGTGAACAGGCTCTTCTAAAAGGGGAGGAAAGATTGATAGGCATGCTGGCTCCACCCCTTGCAATGTCTATGAAATTCATTAGCTTCATAAACCCTCTTTGCATAGCTTCCCCCAAGAAGATGTTGCTGTTTGAATGGATGGGGGTCAAGTTGGTGGGACTTTTGTCTATGTTGGGACAGGGATGGCTGCTTTCAAGTGTGGGAAGTGGGGGACTGTGCCTCAGGTGGCCCCTCTGGCTTGCTCACTGTGTCCTACAGACACTTGATGTCACACTTCCGGGGCGTGGTCCTGGCTGTAGGTCTTGACCTCTTTGGAACTGAAATAACAGACTCACCGAGTGGGTTGAGAATTCCCCACCCCACTTCGTTCCCAGGTTGGAGTATTCTACTGACAAGCCACATAGTAGAGCTGTCCCTCCTACTCCATACAGGGTCTGGCCCTGTCCCCGAATCTCATTTCTAGGATGAGGGGGTTGAGAAGGTGAGAGACTGAGATGGGGGAGGAAGGAAGGAGGCAGAAGTGCGGAGAAACTCTTCATCTTTGGAGAATGAACTTGAGCTAGGTCCAGGTGTCTCAGAGGTCAAATGAAAGTTAACATAGGTTCATACCCCCTCCATTCAAATCCATATTCATGCTTTCTGCTCTCACTCTCCCCTTCTATCCTGCCCTCCTCTTCCCCCTGGGGTTCCAGAGCTTTTCCAAGGGAAGTCTGTGAGATTAGGCAGCGTTTTCCCCCATTGCTCCTCCACCTATGCTCATCCTGAACCTGGATTCCTCACCTCTGCTTCGCAGGGCAGCAGCCTGAAGGGGAGAAAGTGCGGGTGATTAGGAGTGGACTGGTTGGAGGTGAGCCTTTAGCCCAAGCAGATCTGGAAACTCCCAGCTCCAGCATGCTGTGTGGTTAAGGCATTGCTCCCTGAGGCTCCAGTATTTATATTTGTGACATCAGTCATACTGGACTACCACCGATCCTGTTAGGTACTTATTAGCATGTTTAACCTGCTTTTAATTTGTGCTTACCAGCTCATCAAGCCCACTTGTGTTCACTAACAGATGGTTCAAGTGATTAGTTCATTAATATGCTTCCCAAAGCACCTGAAGACCTGCATCACAGTCACTTCCTAGACTCACATTCCCATCACAGCCTTTACCTTATGGTTTCAAAACTCCTATTTTAAGCCTCTAAACCAGGAGTTGGCAAACTGATTATACATGGGGCCAGAGAGCAAATATTTTTAGACTTGTAGGCGAAGAAGCAAAATCAAAACTATTATATAGATACTTCTATTACAAGAAAACAAATTTCCACACATTTTTATTGACAAAGTTAAAAATATAATAATGATAATAATTATAGCTGAGTACAGTTTTTAGTAATATACGTCTACTAACGAGAATGTAATTATTTTGCTTAATTGGAGCTCACAGGCAGTGTTGTTTTTTTAAATCATTAAATGGGTTGCAAACGTTTATCTGTAAGAACCACTCCCAGCCCATGGCTGCACACACCCCCTCAGCAGCCAGGCCGGGCCGGGCCCGCCAGCGTGGCTCACAGTTACCTGCTCTAAGCCACGGCAGATTCGAGAAGGGAAAAATGGGTCTGACTGCTGAACTATGCGACTGATGTTTCCTTCTTTCTTGTTTTTTTTTTTTTTTAAAGATTTCATTTATTTATTTTTTAGACAGAGAGGAAGGGAGGGAGAAGGAGAGGGAGAGAAATATCAATGTGTGGTTGCTTCTTACACTCCCCGTACTGGGGACCTGGCCCGCATCCCAGGCGTGTGCCCTGACTGGGAATCAAACCAGCGACCCTTTGGTTCACAGGCTGGAGCTCAATCCACTGAGCCACACCAGCCAGGGCACAACTGATGTTTCAACGTCAAATACGCACTGACATTAAAACCTGTAAGAATGACCACCACCAAGGGTGAACCCTAATGCAAACCTCGGACCTTGTGTGGCCATGGTGTGTCCGTGCAGGTTCATCCATTGCACAAATGTGCCCCTGTGGTGTGGGACGTTGGCCGCAGATGAGGCTGTTTGTGTGTGTGCGTTCAGGAGGTGGAGTAGGAAGTATATGGGAAATCCTTGCACCTTCCCCTCAATTTTGCTGTGAACCTAAAACTGCTTAAAACCTCAAGTCTATTAAAAAGTGTACTGACGGACACAACACTTCCATGTCTAGGGACCCTGTGATCTGAAGCTCCTAGAGAGCACTGTCCTGCGCAGGTGTGGAGAAGGCTTAGTTAGAGATTCCTGGCCAGGCCGGGATATTCTGCTTATATCAGCGTCGTCTTGACCAGTATCTGTGAAACCAAGGGCTTGACAGCCAGTTTTACTTCCTTCCCAGTATCCATTAAGCTGAATACACAACTGTTGTAATACAAAACACACTCGCACATCCACGTACTCCCTAAAGCTATCTCATGGCATGTGACTATGCTTTTGAAAAACACAGGGGTTAGGCCAGTATTTCTGAATTTGACTACACAGTGGAGTCAACTGAGGAGATTCTTTTATTTTTAAAAAGCAATGCTTGGGCCCAATTCTAGACCAATTACACCAGAATCTCTGGAGCTGGGGCTTGGTTATGGGTATATTGCAAACATCTCTAGGTGCTTTTAGTGCACACCAGGTTTGAGAACCACTGGATTATAGCAGTGGGTCTTCAGAAGCTTCTACTAAATGTAAAACATATCCCTTGGGAAGGGTAGCTCATTGCATGATTCCTAGGGTCAACATCCTTCATCACAAATGATGTGCTGATGGGGGAGTAAAATGTGTGTGATGGGGTAAAACATGGGTGATGGGGACACTCATGTGCATCTATGAAGAGGAGTCAGGGGCAGTCAGGGCATAGCTGGTTGTTTGAGGGATGAATGTGCATGGACGAGAGACCTCCTACCCCCCAACAAAGAGCCCACTTTGCAACTGAGGCCAGTTCCCCAAGAGCCTTCGTCATCCCTGATGCCCTAGCCCCTCACTCACCTCACGTTTGCCAGGGGGCCAGCGCTCTCAAAGTTGTCTCTGAGGTCCAGCCCGTCGCCTGATGATTTGCGGGAGTCGGAACAGGAGGAGACACTATTGAACCTGACCTTGTAGCTCCTGCCAAAATGAGAGAGAGTCATGAGCTGTGGCTTGGAGCCCCTTCCTGAGGTCAACATCCCGACAGATCTTCAACTGACCAGTCCTGGCTCTGGGACCCTCTGCTGTGTGATGAGTGAGACCATAACATGCCTAAGGCCTCCTGTACAAGGTACCAACTTACCCTCGCCCACCACAGTGAGAGCCAGCCATGCGTACTTGATGCTGTGTGTGCTGAAACGTGTCTGACCACACTCAACTCAGGAAACGAAGACCCAGAGAGTCCAAATGAGTTCCCTGGCAAGAAGTCAGGAATGGGCCACCCCCTAACCACTGGGCCATGCTTCCTTGCTACCCAGATATTAATGTGCATAAGACTCAGTCTGGGATCTTGTTAGGCAGATTCTGATTCAGTAGATCTGGTGCAGGGCCTGAGATTCTGCATTTCTAATTAACATCCAGGAGATGCTAATGCTGCTAGTAGTCAGGACCTAGACTTGTACTGTCCACTGTGGTAACCATTGGCTACTTGTGGCTACTTAAATGTAAAGTTAAATTAATTCAAACTAAAAAATACAATGAAAAATTCTGTTTCTCACTTGAACTAGCCATATGGCAAAGGCTCAGCAACCACATGTGGCTAGTGGCTGCCATATCAGGCTGGGGCAGAAATACAGACCCTTTACAGAATCCTAGGAAGTTGTACTGGATGGTGCTCTCTCCACAAAGCTACGGTCCTTAGACATTTCAGGGGCCTGTCACATTCCACATTTCAAGTCAGTGTGACACATGCTCAGCACTGACACATGGCATGGAACGAGATGGATTTCTTATTAAATTGCTTTGAAGGGGAAGGAAGATATTATTGGGACTCAAACCTCAGCATCAGAGGCTCACCAGCCTGGAGACTTAAGGAAAAACTCCCCTGATTTCCCAGTTTTCCTCAAAAAGTGGTAAGTTTTGATCTCAGAGCAAAAACAAAACATAGAATAAAACAAAACCAACCCTAAGAACCAATGTCACCCCAGTGAATTTAATATAAAAACAAAACAACCCAAAAAGTCCCCAAGACCCCCCCCCTAAAAAACCCAAACAAAACAAACAAAACACCCAAGCTCCAAAACAAAAAACAAAATGAAACACAAAAACTCAAAACACCAATCCGAGCGCAAGAGACAAAAAAAGGAATTGCGCCATCTGGCAGCAGGGTTTCTAAGCTGGATGCTCTTCAGCGTTTTTGCTCCAGCACTTGGGGAAGTTCTAAATATACGTAAGTGTGTTTTCTGCCCTAAAATAGCCGCACGTTGAGTCACTCCTCCAAATAAGTCATGCAACAGATCAGGGGGTGGCTGTGCTGTTAGTGTGGGGGTGGCTGGTGGACGTTGCGGGGTAAGAATAACAACACATGCATTTGCCTGGGGTCTGAGGTCTCTCCAGTGCCTTCCCCTTGTTGTCACCCTTTGACCCTATAACAACGCCCAGAGGTGGTTGGGCGGAGAGAGCTTCTCCCCATTTGGCAGATGAGAAAGACTGAGGCCCACAGAGGTCTAGGGACTTGTTCAAGGTCACTTAGTGAGTTAGTGGTACAGCCTGGGTTAGAACTCAGGCCTCCTTGAGACCTGAATGTGGCCTTGGATGTCTCAGCGTGGGGCACGCATGCACACGAGGGCACACAAACATCTGCATACACACGCATGCACGCTGGCACACACACGCTCTACCTGAGCTGGCTGTCACGGCCTCCAGCCAGACCATGGACTCCTGTGTCGCCTCGGGGGAGGGGAGGCCCTTTACGGGGAAAGAAACGCAAGGGTTCCGGGTACCTAGAGGGGAGAATGGATGGCGCCCTATCTCTCCCTGAAGGAGGGGTGAGGGGAACCTGCTGGAGACCACCCAGGATGCAGTGGGAAGGAGAAGGGCAGGGACAGTGAGAGCTGGCCTTGGGCACAGACTAGGGCTGAGGGCAGGGACTAGCCACCCTTTGGATATGGAACGTATGTGAGTTTGGCAACATGTGCTCGGCTACAGGCAGACGAAGAGGGATTTTCTGCCTATCATAGCCAGCCGCAGTGTTTGGCGCTCAGCTGAAGACACAGGATTGGCCCTGTGCTGGAGGGAGCGCTGGGCCGGCCTCCTCAAAAGGCAGCTCTGTGTGCCTGTGCCTTATGTTCTTGGCTTTATGGGGGACTTAAGGGCTTTTCAAGGGTACTTTTGACTACAGGTGTTTTTCACCTCGTGAAATATCTTTAGAACACAACCTCATGTTAGGGGCAACTGCACCCTGAACACCTTCTGACTACAGGCATTTCACTGCCGCCTTTTGAATGCAACCGGTCCCTCCATCATGAGCCTCAGATGGAAAAGCTCCAGGGGAAGTAGCTCATTTCATGGATTCTGAATGTCGGTTTCCAAAGGCGGGAGATAAGAACTGATACTTACACGGTGCTAACTTTTCACAAGTCATGTACAACTATTTTCTAATTTGATTCTCACAAATTAGAAAGTTTAAGCAGGTGTAATAACCCATATTTGATGGAAAAAAGAAACTGAGGCACAGGGCTGTGCAGTGACCAACCCGAGACCTTCCAGTCAGAGACCAAAATATCAGCTCTGGTGGGGCACAGGCACCCACCTGCTAAAACCAGCCACAAATGGACTTCAGGTCACAACCAACAACCATCCAGAACTCAAGGAGAAGCCCAAGGGCCAAAAGACAATTTCCAGGGGTGTCGTGTGACACTAGAGGGTCATTCACTTACTTCCTTTCCTCATGCACAGAGTTGGGGTGCCTCATTTCCATCAAGGCGCAGCCGAACTTCTGCAGACCAAAAGAGGTGAGTGAGATGTGGAGCACAGGCTGTTGAATTAGAGTAGGGTCGGGCCCTGACGGCCTGGGGTTCTCTTTGGAAAGAGAGGAGCCTGATGCCCCGGGGGTGGGGGCAGGGTTTCCGAGACTGGGAGGGACTCAGGCTGGGCAGCCAATGCTTGAGCTATGGATGCACCTGGAAGGGTCAGCTGTTTAAAGGGCTACAGGTGTGGACTCCCCCGCCCCAGCACATAAAGCCCCGCTGTGGCTTTCTCACTATAAAAGTACTGTCCCCACTTCTCCTCTCTGCAGCAGCGGATGCCAAGCTCTGGGTTGGAGCACCCATTCCAAAGAAGTAGCTCACTCAGGGGACATTTTCACTAGGATTCAGCTAGTCACTGGACACCAATAGACTGAGGACTTGAAGTTGTCCAATCTTTGCCAAACTGGGATCCAAACTGAAATCATTCTTTAAAAAAATCCTCACCCGAGGACATTTTTTCATTGCTTTGAGAGAGAGAGAGCGAGCGAGAGAGAGACAGGAAGGGAGAGAGAGAAATGAGAGAGAGAAGTGCAGACTGGTTGCCTCCCTCACATGCTTGGACGGGATTGTATGCACCCAAACTGAGGATTGAACCCACAACCTTTTGATTGTGGGACGACACTCGAACGAGTTGAGCCACACCGGCCAGGGCTTGAAATCACTGTCTTTGAGGCTCTGGGACTACTACTTTGAGGGATGTGCTACTGAATAGCAGGTGTAACTGTAGCCCCCCTTCCTTTCTGCTGATGGAAACACAGGCCAGAAAACTCATCTTACCTCCCCGTTTTCAGGGGGGTCTCCATTGCCAAAGGTGCTGGTGACCACCAGGACCAGGGTTTCATGTTCCAGGTGCACAATGTCGTACTCCTCCATGGACATCACCTAGGTGGGGGAGTGGTGGGGGAGAGGAAGGAAGAGGTGATGAGGAGAGAGGAGGTGGGAGAGAACAATAAGAGATGGGGGAAGGAGAAGGGAGAGAGAGAGGGAAAAGATGAGTCATCTTGAGCCGTCTCATTTGGAAAAACCAAAAGTTTTGGGTGTCACTATTTCAACAGGCCTAAGTGTTTAGAACTGAAAGCTTTTTGGTAGTGTGGCACTTTTCTGTGGTCGCTGTGGCCTGAAGGACCACTGAGAATCTGGGGCATAGTGCAAGGGGTGGGCTGCCAGTAGAGACAGACCCTGCCTGAGACCCTGACGCTTTTGATAACTAACTGCTCTGGGAATCTCCTTGACCACCTCTAGGCTGGGAGTGACCTGGCTGGTCTGACCAACTGTCTGCTCAGCCTCCTTTCTAAGCGGTGTGGAGGACCTGGGCCCAACAAGTCTGAGGTACTGCTTTAGGGAAAGACTGGTGCCTGTATCCAGGCATTGCTTGCGCAACATTTCTCAAAGCAGGTTCTGGGGAAGCCCAGTCTCCAGACAGGCTCCTTGAGAACACGTGAGCCGTAAACGAACACGTTTGGGAAGCATCTGCATCCTCTGCCCTCCTCTCTTGGAGGTTATAATGCATGTGTGCAGACTACAGGCTCTGAGGAGTCCTGCAGCAAGAAACCCATGGAGCTGTATTGACTGTCATTTTTAATTTTTTAGTGAGTTTTAGAGAGCGGGGAAGGCAGGAAGAAAGAGAGGGAGTGAAACATCAATTGTTGCTTCTCATATGTGCTCTGACCAGGGACCAAAGCTGCAACCTAGGCATGTGTCCTGACTGGGAATTGAACCTATGACCTTATGGTTTATGGGACGACATGCCAACCAACAAAGCCACACCAGCCAGGGCCACTGAACTGTATTTAATACAGTGCTTCTTAAAATGACTCCAGAATTGAGTTTCATAAACCTCTAACATTTTTCTCTAGAGAGGGAGGTTTCATTTTGTGATTCCTGGACTCATGGATGGTTCACAGGGAGAGGGGCATCATAGTCCCCGGAATTTATGAAAATGTGAGTGTAGGTACGTCCATTCTCAAAGGTACCACTCTGTGGAATTCCCTCTCTCCCCTCCCAACTATGTTCACCCTGAGGGGCAGGAGAGCTGCCAGTGTCCCCTACCTACCTTGGCATCAAAGGCATGTTTGAAGATCTCACACAAGGTTTTGGCATAGGCCTGCGATTTGCCCGTCTCTGTGGCATAAAGGATGGTTGCCTTGACCCTCTTGGCCATTGCCTGTCCCATCAGCTTGGCCGAGAACTTGACGGCTCTGGAAGGAAGAGGATGGAGAGGACATTGGGAAAGGCCAGGCTGGGACTTTTGGGCAAGAACCATGATCTGTGAAATGTAACTGGAGAGAACTTCCTCTGCTGATCTTGGGTGGCCTTGAGGACATTCGAAGCCCAAGTTGAGGCACCATCTGACCCCTTATTAAGTCCCTGCAGCACTACGAGTCAGGAGCAAAAATGGTTGGTTCACTTTGTTGGGTTGTTACATAATCGGTCTGTCTCAGTCTTGAGAACTCGGCTTTGCCAAGCATTGTCCTGAACAGATGATCATTCACTCATGCGCTCATGTATTCATTCATCGAATATGCGCCACGTGCCTGTGAGCCAGGCCTTGCTATGGGAGCTGAAGAACATAGAGAATGTAGCTATGGACAAGCAGCTGTCATGGGCTTTCATTAGTGTGCGTGTGAGAATGTGTGTGTGTGTGTGTGTGTGCGTGAGAGAGAGAGAGAGAGAAATGAATTACTAACTAATCACCAGGTATTGAGTGAAAGGCGCACTGGCCCACAAAGGAAGGACCAAGTCCAGGTTAGCCAGCCACGCCTACCCAGGGGCTGGCACAGAGCCTGACACTTAACGGGCACTGACTACATATCTAGCCAAAGAAGGAATGAAGTTGAAACATGCTGCTAGCACTCGGGAGTTCAGGAGTCAAGTCTAGGCTCTGTGGTTAAATGGAGAGAGTTCAGAAGCCCTGCTCTTTCCTCCCATCCACGAGGGCCAGGGGTGGCAGGCAGGCCAGAGCCTCGGAACGCCTGGGCTCACCTTCTGAGCAGGCATCCCTGCTCTCGGTAGGCATCTCCCTGCAGACAAATTGCTAATTACTCCCACCTGGGGATTATTGGCGGTAAATTCATCATTTTTTAGAATCAAGGAGACCACCCACGCTGCAGGAGCACTTGGTTGGGCTAAGGGGGAGAACAGAGAGGAATAAAAGGTGCCTGGTGAGGGGCGGGGGAGGGGTTCCCTTTGAATGATCAAAGCATAAAAAAGCAGCTATAATTAACTTCCATTGTTTCTACCCCAAAGTTAATAGTGCAATTAATGTTTTAGATCTCTCCCTCCCTTCTTCTCCCAGAGACAGCTGAAATGAACAGAAGCCAAAGGCTGCACTCCCTGAGGCTGTTTACTTAAAAACCGTTTTTAAGTAAACCTTTTGCTTATCCGGTTTCGTTAGTGTTTGTGTATTTAATGTGTGGCCCAAGACAACTGTTCTTCTTCCAGTGTGGCCCAGAGACACCAAAAGGTTGGACACCCCTGGCAGGCAGTGATAGCTGGAGCTCCTCTCTACTACAGATTCAACCACTTCCTATTGGTAGCTTAAAATTGGCCATAGCAGGAGTATTTACAGTGTAGCAACTGGCAAACATTACCAATCTACTATTATTATTACTTTTAATATTACTATTATTAGGAAAGCTGGTTTACCAACACACCACTGCCTCCAGGAAAAGAATTTACAAAACTGGATGAGGAAAGTGAAATTGGGAAGGAGAAGTGTTGCGGGGACACTCACATCCCAGACTCGAAGGGAAAGGCGGCATGGGGGCAGGGTCAGAACTCGTCTCGCACAAGAAGTCAGAGGCATGGCTATCTGCCTGGCCTCCGTTTCTGGGGTTCTCTGAGTCTGGGGGCACACACATTCCCCACCTACGCCAGGAGACTTACTCTGCCAGCTTCTTGAAGCCAATGGCTCGCCGCTTTGTGGGAGTCCCGTTGGTGCCTTTCCAGATGTGGGTGTTCCAAGGGTCAGGCTGGGAAGAGAGGACTAATGTTACCATGCTGAGGGATCTGGCTCCTCTCGGGAGATGCTCGGGACCCCCTGGGGGCCTGTGGCTACCCAGCCACACCCAACCCTCAGCCCTTGAAAGGAGTGGTTCTGCCGGTGGCGACCACAGGGGTCCTCGAGCAGAGTGGGCTGGTCCAGCCTCCCTGCATTGTCCCATCAGACCCCCCCGACTCAGCCCTCAGACCCTCTCGAAGACTTTCCTTGAGGCCCCAGACTACTCATTTCATCTCCGTTAGTCTCTCAGCGAGACCTGTGCTATCCAGTGTGGTAGCCACTAAGCAAGCATGGCTATTGAGCACTCGAGTGTCCAAAGGGCTAATCTGAACTGAGACCTGCTCCAAGCATAACACAGGAGGATACCGGAGATTTAGCGCAAACAGAGGCAGGGAGGGGGCAGGACCTGGTATTCGAAGGAGGGGGTGAGCCGGTAGTTGAGCATCTCCTGGTGGAAGACAGGGGTGATGCTGCCAGACATGGGGGGCACAATCCACACCCAGTCTGCGGGACAGCCCCCCCGGCAGCGGTATTCATTCTCCATGTGCTTGATGAAGGACTCGGTGGCCGAGTGGTGGTCGACGATGGTCACTTTGTCACTCTGTGGGTGGGGAGGGGACGAGGAGTCAGGAGGTAAGAAGGCGGGTATTTCAGGGCTCCCCCACAGAGCGGCGATGATTTCAGGCAGCGCCCAGAGCTTCTCTGCATTTCTCCTGATGGTACCCAGGGGAATGCCTCTGGTTGGTGCTAAGGATTCTTGAATGCGTCCGGGAGAACCAAGATGGCGGCGTAGGTAGACACTCTGCGCCTCCTCACACAACCAGAGCTGACAGAGAATCGAATGGCAACGGGTCCGACACCAAGGAAATACAAAATAAACATTCATCCAGACTGGTAGGAGGGGCAGAGACGGGCACCAGGGTGGAGAGAACTCGCATGGCTGTGGCGGGACCGAGACTGGCAGAGTATGAAACGAATGGCGCAGGCAGTCCGAGCACTAGCAGACCCTGCGGCCCCACATTCAAGCAGATAAACCGACAGGGCCGGACTCAGACTGGTGGAGAACAGGGCTGGCAAAGTGGCGGGTAGCACCCCGCGGCCCCACATTCGCGCATAGATAAACCCGGCGAATGGCGGGGATCGAAGCAGACCGCGCAACCCAGGCCTCCAGCGCGGGGGAGCAATGAAGCCTCAGACCTCTGATTGAGAGTGCCCGTGGGGGTTGGGGAGGCAGTGGGAGAGACTCCCAGCCTCACAGGAGAGGTTGTTGGAGAGACCCACAGGGGCCTAGAGTGTGCACAGGCCCACTTACTCGGGAACCAGCACCAGAGGGGCCCAGATTGATTGTGGGTAGCGGAGGGAGTGATGAAATCCGGTGGAGAGTGAAGCGGACGCCATTACTCCCTCTTGGCCCCTCCCCCACGTACTGCGTCACAGCCCAGCGACCAGCGTTACCCCGCCCCGGTGAACACCTAAGGCTCCGCCCCTTAAAGTAACAGACGTGCCAAGACAAAAAAAAAAAAAAAAAAGGCCCAAATGACAGAACACTTCAAAGCTCCAGAAAAAATACCACTAAGCGAGGAAGAGATAGCCAACCTATCGGATGCACAGTTCAAAACACTGGTTATCAAGATGCTCACAGAATTGGTTGAATCTGTTCGAAAACCAGATGAAAAAATGAAGCCTATGCTAAGAGAAACAAAGGAAAATGTACAGGGAACCAATAGTGATGAGAAGGAAACTGGGACTCAAATCAATTGTGTGGACCAGAAGGAAGAAGCAAACATCCAACCAAAAAAGAATGAAGAAACAAGAACTTGGAAAAATGAGGAGAGGCTTAGGAACCTCCAGGACGCCTTGAAACGTTCCAACATCCGAATTATAGGGGTGCCAGAAGGAGAAGAGGAAGAACAAAAAATTGAAAACTTATTTGAACAAATAATGAAGGAGAACTTCCCTAATCTGGCAAAGGAAATAGACTTCCGGGAAGTCCAAGAAGCTCAGAGAGTCCCAAAGAAGCTGGACCCAAGGAGGAACATGCCAAGGCATATCATAATTACATTACCCAAGATTAAACGCAAGGACCTACATCCAAGATTACTGTATCCAGCAAAGCTATCACTTAGAATGGAAGGGAAGATAAAGTGCTTCTCAGATAAGGTCAAGTTAAAGAAGTTCATCATCACCAAGCCCTTATTATATGAAATGTTAAAGGGAGTTACCTAAGAAAAAGAAGATCAAAAATAGGAACAGTAAAAATGACGGCAAACTCACAGTTATTAACGGCCACACATAAAACAAAAACGAGAACAAACTAGGCAAACAACTAGAACATGAGGGTTGTCAATAAGGGAGTGGGAGGGGGAGAGGGGGGAAAGGTACAGAGAATAAGTAGCATAGATGATAGGTGGAAAATAGACAGGGGGAGGGTAAAAATAGTGTAGGAAATGTAGAAGCCAAAGAACTTATAAGTATGACCCATGGACATGAACTATAGGGGAGGGATTGTGGGAGGGAGGGGGTGGGCAGGATGGAGTGTGTGGGGGGGGAATGGGACAACTGTAATAGCATAATCAATAAATATATTTTAAAAAAAAAAGGATTCTTGAATGCCTCTCTCGCTAATAATCTTCCTCTCTCCTCTCCCGCCCCCTTTTTTTCAAATGAGGGGAACCTCTCTCCTATCTGGTTAGAATTTAAAAACTTTGTTTTGTTATTCCTTATATTTATTTGCTTATTTATATTTGCAATTCTATTTATGGCGACTGATCTTGGCTCTCCATTTATGGTGGTGATACAAAAAAATCCTCTTAAAATAAAACAAAATGAAACATTTAAAAGAATGAAATTGAGAGGATTAAAATTAAAACAAGGCAGTCACAGCAGAGGTGGGGGACTGTCCGGGTAACCCAGCTGCCTAGGGTTCACACCTCACCTCATCACCGCTGTCCCTCTCTGCCCACAACCTTGCCCCCTTGCCGAACTTGTCTTTTTTAATGACTCATCTCACGCACCTCCGCTCTCTCTGGCTCATTGGTCTTCACGCTAGTCAACCAAACCTCACTCCATCATTTCCAATAACTCCTGGAATTGCCCTCCTTCCCCTGACCCCATCTCAACTTGTCTTCTCCCTGGGATGTTCTTGGTGCACCCATTCACCCGACTCCTGACATGAGGATCTATGGTTTATATTCATGTGTCCGTGACTGGATGTGTTCCTTTTACTGTGGGTGCCTCCCAGGTATGTCCATGAGGGTCTAGCTTCCCAGACTGCCAGCCCCGAGGACAGAGCTGGTCTCAATTATAGACTGTGACTTCTGTGCGTCTCCTGGTTTGCCCGGAAGAACCCTGGCTCGTGCCGGGACAATTGTCCCAGCACAATTGTTGGTGGTGCCCCTCTTTTGCTCTCAGTGATAAGTTTTGTACCATTCTACCATAAACACCATCTACCACGGGGCCGCATGCATCGTGGGGCCATATGTGTCCCTGTTAGGCGACACTCGGAGTCCCTAAGGAAGACACAGCTGAGGCCTGCTATGCCTAATCTGAAAAATCACAGGAGACAAGTCACAGCCTCCCTATGGGTCATCTCCTTCTCAAAGGGTCCACGCCCAAGATCAACAATGGTGAGGAAGGCATGCCTCACGCCACTCGTGAACAGATCCCCCTGAGAGGTGGTTCCTGGTAGTGAGGGCTCTTGACCCTTGGGCCCCAAGGCCCTGAAAGGTATAGCTCTGCTCTGAGGCTTGGCAGCCAGGGCCCCGGCACTACCTGGAAACTGTAGAGGACTGCAATGTTGATCTCCACCAGCGCCTGGTCCTTCCACAAGGAGGACGTCCTCCTCATGTCCAAGTTCATCTTCTTGGCCACATCCTGAAAGGGGAAGGGAACACAGACTCATAGGCTGGGACACTTCAGCCTAAGGAGGGACAGGGCTCGCTAGTGTCATGAATGAACTTCTTAATTAATTAATGAACTCACTGGCAGACTGATTCACTCACTCTGAAAATTTCTTACTGAGGACCTACTGGTAGCAGGAAACTAGGGAGACTTGGCTGGACATTTATTATTGAGTGTACCTGCTAGTGGGAGAGACAGTTCATATTGTGATGAGGGCTAATGCTATAAAAATAAGATGAGGAGGATGGGGGGCAGGGTTAATTGAACCACAATAGTCAGGGCAGGACCACTGTGGAGGAGGCCTACTAGGAGAGACTGAAATGATGAGGACAAGCAAGGCATTTGCCGATGGGGGGAGGGCAGGTTCTAGGGAGCGAGGTGGCATGTGCGAAGCCCCGAGGAGGGTCCAGGCTGGCAGCATCTGAAATACAGGAGGAAGGTCAGTGCACACGGAGGGTGGGGAGCCGGGGGAGTTAGTGAGAAGGGCAGGACTGGGTCACACAGGATCTTGGAGGATGTGCCAAGGAGCCAGGATTTTTATTCTGAATGTGACAGAGGGTCTTTGCTGGGTGTTAAGCAGAGGTGAGGGTCCAGGTAACATCATCGACTTTCTCGGAGGAAAAGCTCTCCACCCAACCTGCTCCACCCCCAGAGTGGCCACTGCTTGCAACCCAGACCATGGAAGCTTTGAGCTCGCGGGGGCTCCGGCCGACTCCATCTGACAGATGCAGAAACTGAGGCTCCAAGAGGTGCCTCAGAGCTGGAGCCCAGGGAGCTGCCGACTGCCCAAGGCCCAGCAACAGCTCCCCAACCAGCCAACTCCTTTGGCAAAACTACTTGGAAAAACAACCGCTGCCATTTCTGGTACAGCTCCGGCTGACGTAGGGGCTGGCATCTAGTGTGGGGAAGACCCAGGAGCAAATCCACTAATTAGAGCCTTGCTTTTCACTTACTCTGTCAACTCTAGTCACTCATGGGAACCCAGGTCTCATTATGGGGCTAGAAGGCGACAATTTCTCAGCTTTGGGTAAATTGCTTCCCAGCCTCAGCTGTCAACATCTGTCCGTGATGGCAGGTGGACTTGGAGGCAGGGGCGGCAGGGAGTCTCACAGCAGTTACCCGGTGCAATTGGAATGGAAGCCAGCTCACGGAAGCAGACTTATTAATTCAGTCCTTTGGGGCTTCGGGCGTTAGGTTCTGTTTGGGGTGTTTTAGCAGTGACACGTACAGAAAGCAAATACATATAAAACCTGCTGCCCAACATAAATACATAGAACACTGGAATTAGTATATAAAAGAGGAGAGTGTGTCTGCCAGTCATGCTGCTATTGTTACTTCTACAACAGCCTTTTGGTTAAAAGAATAGAAATTAGTTGCAGGGAAAAAAGAACTATATGACTTTAAAAAATCCCTGAATGCGACTAGAGGCATCTCTGTGAAAAGTGCCCTGAAATGTCTTTTCCTGCCTTACCACTGGCCTGTACATATCAGTAGAATCTTCTAGGGGGCTTCAAAAAACACTGAAGCTCAGCCCTCCTCCCCCAACCCCTTGTGGTGCAATTACATCCAAATCCAGAAGAGTGGGACCCTGGGCATCACTAAGCTCCCCAAGGCTAAGGACCCCCAGCTTCTGTTTTCCAGGCTGACACCCATGGGAATTTTTTAAGAAGTGAGATATAATGGACATATAACATTGTGCAAGTTTAACGTGTTGGATACATTTAGATATTGTAACACCATTACTACTGTGGCATTAGTTAACATCCTTATCACATCATGCAATTAATTCTTTTTTGTGGTGAGAACAATTAAGATCCAGTCTCTTAACAACTTTGAAGTTTATGTACAGGATCGTTGACTATAATCACGATGCTTTAGGTTTCTAGAAATTATTTATCTGTTTAACTCAAACAGCAGCTCCCCAATTCCCATGCACCCCGCCCCTGGCAACCACCATTCTACTGTTTTTACACGTTTGGCTTTTTTAGGTCCCACATATAAGCGAGTTCACACAGTATTTGTCTTCGTCTCTCTGACTTAGCTCACTTAGCATGATGCACTATAGGTCTATCCATGGGAACACCTATGGGTTTTAACCACATAAACCCAGCACTTGGTTCCGAGTTCTAATGTCGACTCTATCTTACTTGCTGTGTGACACAGGCCCGGAACTTAACTTCTCTGGTTTTCCATGGCCTGTTTGGGAACAAGGCCAATCACAGCAGACTGTTGTCAGAACGACATTTGCTGATGAGACCACAGTAACCCTGGCATTCTCAGCAAAGCTGAGCACTGGGCAGCAGTCTGCCCCAGCACTTGTAAGTAGATGAGGATGACTTGGCCTGGGAGGAAGTCAAACCCTCCCCGGGAAATGTGTATGTGCGAACCACTGCCAGCCCTCCCCCCTTATTTTTCAGAAAAGGGACAGATAGTGTCCCAAGTTCGTGGGTCATTCTCAAACCCTTCTAATAGTTTGACACTGAGAGGCAGTGGTTATGAACTTGGACTGAAAAGCCAGACCGGGTTCCCATCTCAGCTCTGCTACTTTCTAGTGGCGTGACCTTGTGCTTGTCATTTCATCCCTGCAAAGGCCTTGGTTTCCTCTTCTGTGAAACCAAGAGGGGTGTTTCACATCTGGAGGTTGTGGTAAGGATTAAGTGAGCGTGTAATGCGTGCCAAGTGCTGTGGACAGTGCCCAGCGTACAGTACCTGTGCGGTGAGTGCCACAGACATCTCCGGAATTGCCAGAGGCTTCCCTGGATTGCAGGTTCTGTTTTTACCCATTTTCAGGTTTTCAGCCCCAAAGCTTGGCTGTGGGGAAGGACTGCCGAGCCCACCCCATCTGCCTTGTGCTTCCCCGTCATGGCGACGAAGGAAGGAGCTCACCTCCAGGATGTTGTATCGAGAGTTGTCACAGTAGTCACGGACGCCAATCTCCGTGCCCATGTACCAGCCGCTGAAGGGACAGGCACTGAACTCCAGGCCACCAATCTCCAGAAGCATGTTGGACACAGCAGGGAGGCCGTACCACTTCAGCCCCAGGTCCTTGAACCACTCAAACCTGCGGAGAGAACGCAACCCGGCTCACCATGGGGTGGGAGTCTCATAGGCAAGTGATGGGTGGGACATCCTCAGTCTGGGAGGCTGGAATGCCAGCGACGGACTGGGAATGACTGTCTGACCTGATTCCTGGGCTTTGCTTCACACCTGTAGAAGCGCAGATTCAGAGCTGGGGCCTGAGAAGGTGCATTTTAACATGTTTCCCAAGTGATTTGGATGGACAGCCAGTCCTGGAAACCACTGCCTTGGACTGCTCTTTACCTCCCAAACCCTCTTTGAAAGTTAGTGCAGGCGAAAGTGAGTTCCGTTCCACCCCAGGGCCTTTGCACGGCTGTTCCTTCCTCCTAGGATCTTCTTTCTTCCTTCTCTATCTAGCTCTTACCCTTGAACCCTCAGCTAAAATACTGTCTACTCTAGTGAGCCTTCCATGAGGCCCAGTCTGGGTAGGGTCCGTTCACTTCATGCCTCCGGGCACCACAAAATTTCGATTGCAGCACTTACTGGACTTCAGTTTTATTTGGGTATGATCAAAATTTTAAATAACGACAGGATTCCACCCTGCACTTGCCTGACTCCCTATGTTAGCCCTGAGCTGGATCCTGTCTCTATTTAAAATGACACACTGTGCATCACAGGTATTTTTTAAAAAATGATTGTTGATTTTTTAAAATTATTGCATTAAAATATTATTTATCTTGATTATTGAGGGTTTTGGTGCCTGCCTCTATTCTGCTCCCAAGGCCAGTGCCTCGCTGTGGGTTTCCTTTGCTCTCGCAGCACAGACTCTGCTTGCGTCGCAGGCCTCAGTCCTCACAGCTCCTTCCTGACTCCACGTCCTTTTGGACCGACGCACATCAGGTCACGGGGAGTTTGAAACGGCTCCCTCTATCTAAAATTTGTGCCTGCAACAAGACAGCAGGCACTTCTGCTCATCCAGCCCTTCGGGCTGGGAAAAGGGCATGTCCAGGGTGAAAGCTGAGCAGCGGCGTAAGGAGGAATGATGACTTGGAAAAGATGGCAGTCCCCAGGCTGGTCAAGGAGGAATTCCTGATTCCTGGGGGGGCCCACTGTGCCCAGGCCCCATGGTGAGGACTGGAAGCAAGACCCCCTTTCAGCCTGTGTCTGGGCTAGGGAGAGAGGCAGGCGGTACAGGGATGGGCAGAGAGGGCCACTGGGCAAATCCACCCACCCCCACCCACTCCACGCCAGGCCCTCTTACTTGGGGTGCCTGATGGGCACTTCCAACACCAGCTCTGGAGGGATCTGGAAGAGCTCGGGGTCATTGCCGTTGGCCTGGAGCAGGAGGGGCAGGACATCGAAGCGACCCCTCGGGGGTTTCCAGCCCTGCTGTATGCAGATCTGTGAACAGACCAGGCCAGGTCAGGCCTCCAGGTCTGGCCACCCTCCAAACATGATGGCAATGGGGGAGGGGCAAAGACCCAGGCACCAGCCTACCAGCAGCCCCTTCCTCCAGAGGCTCTGGGCCATGCCACCTCCAGTACCAAGGTCTCCCTGACATCACCACGTAACCAGCATCACGTCTGGTGGTCCCATGGGACAGAGGGCAAACCCGAGCCCCAGCACCACGCCATGTTATGTTCTCTGGTCTTCCCTGCCCACCGGGGCTCCCAGAGAGCAAGGGCGGGGTCTGACGGCCACACTGTCAGTGCCTGCATGCTCAGGGCCCGGCCCACAGTGGGCACTCCCCTGGAAGTGTCTGCACCGGGAGCCTGAGACATGAAGAAGGCGAGTCTATCAGAATCTGTGCCTAAAACGCACCTATGCGAGGGGCTGTCCTATCAAAATATAATGCAAGCCACATCAAATAACTTACAAGTTTCTGGTAGCCACATTGAAAAAAGCAAAACAAAAAAAGGTGGAAATAATTTAAATGATGTATTAATTTATATCTATTTTAATTTTAACTATTAAATAATTGTTAATGATCATATATCAATTATATCAATATTAATTTATTAATACTGTATTAAATACTGTATTGGTTTTGATATATTTTAACAATATATTTGACATTAAAATTACTAATTCAATAAATATATGAAATATGCAATATATAACATCTCATCAGATATATTAGATACCATAATTTATTTGTCAATAACAAATTTTAAAATAAATTTTAATATTAACATATTTAAAGCTATTTAACATACAATTAAATATATTTATTAACCCAATAAACATATCAATTTATTAGTAACTATAATAGGTTAGTACAATGTTATCCACTATATTGTTTTCACCATGTAATCAGGATAAAAACTTATTAGTGAGATGTTTGCCACTCTCTGTTTTCTGTTTCTGTCATGGAGACCTGGCCCATCCCCATCCGAACCTGCCACATCTTGAGCGCTTGCTGGCCACCCGTGCCCTGTAGCTGCCGTATTGGGCAGCTCAGGTGAGAGGGTTTCAAGAGATACAGTCAGTGTGGCCATGTTTGGGGTGATCCCTCCTGCTGCGCCGGCACAAAGCAGCAGCATGGAGTTATGGGCTCAGGGGAACGTGCCCTGTCAGTATGGTTTCTGGAGACAGAAGGAAAGGAAGAGGCCATGGTGTTCATGTTCCAGTGGCTGGAGGACAAGGTCAGCCAAGTATACAGTTGGCGCTCAGCCAAGTGCAGCAGAGAGCCTGGCTGAGTCTAAACCCACACAGGTGCGACTCCTGGTTGCCCCGGTTACAGCCCCTTCCTTAGGGTAGTAACATTTTAATAAGAAAAGCCAGATGCAAGTGAAGTCAGCAGCAACTGAAGGAATGGAGCAGCCCTGCCTTGCCAGCTCCTCTTGGGGGAGGTACTGGGTGGCGTTGGGGGGGAGTTGAAGAAAGGACAAAGATGCCATTCAACTGGAATCGAGTGGGTGATCAGTAAGAGGGTTCCCAGGCCTGTGTGCCTGAGATCCTGGTAAGCATGGCATCTCCTGTGGGCACAGATGCTGTAAGCTACCACACCTTAGCCGTGCTACCTGTCCGCATCGCCCCTGGAAGGAGCCTTGGATGGCGGTGTTTGTGTTCCTAGTGGCCTCTATGAGTTGACTTGCACTGCCAGCAATGGAGGCTGTGCAGGTACCATGGAGAGTCCAGCCCACCCAAAGGGGGGTGTGTGGTGGAACAGTTGCATCAGCAACTGAATGAATGAATGAATGATGAGGTTGACATATTCCCCAACTCAGAAAACGTGGGTGCCAGGTATGGTTTCCACATGTCAGCTCCTCTGCTCCAGGTGGGAGGCGGGAGATTGGGACTGCACTTCTAGCTTTCCTTCTGTTCACTTACTGACTTGGATAACTCCTTTGGCCTTGCTGAGACTCAGCCCACCTATCTGTGAAACGGAACAATGGTTCCCATCATGAGGTCAGGCAAGGTAATGGCATGAAAATGACCAACTGACCACCTGTAAAGAACCAGCTGGGCTGGGGGCGGCCAAAGGGAGAAGGTTTGGGGAAGAATAAAGAGTGGCCCTATTTCCGCTCTCTCTGTGATGATAACATTAAACTAGGAAAAGTCCGTGGATGAAAGCAGTTTGGGAGGGGGCGGGGATGAGAGCCCAGGTGGGCACGGTCTGGGGAATACACACCTCCGTGAACTCCACGTTGGCTGGATCCCCCAGGATGGAGCCGTCAGGCTGCTTGTAGCCAGCGTAGCGGATGAGCTGGGCGTTCCAGACCCGGAAATCGTGCTTGCTGTCGATCCTCTGGGGAAATATGGTGATGGCGGACCTGTGGTGGAGGAAGGGGACACTTGGCATCAGGGTGGGGCTTGCACTTTGGGTGACATCTTTCCCAGGTGTCACCCAAGCCAATGACTACATGGCTGGGCCAGGGTCCCCAGGGCCCATGGAGCAGCTGTTGGGAGGGAGGGACCTTTCGCTGCTGCTCCAGGGCACCGCTGGGCTGAGGAAGGCCGGAGAACGGGAGGAATAAGGAAAAAGGGTGCTTCTCAGATGGGACTCTGAGCCAACTTGACTCAGGCCAGTTTTTCAGGGAATTCTCATGCAGCAGGTAACCTCCAGGGAAAGAAAAACAGACCCTGCTTCCCGCTGAGAACGAACCATCAGTTTCTAGTCCTAGTCTTCCTCCTTCCATAATCACCACCATTGCCCTCACCCCTCCCGTTCTGTAACAAAGTCTACAGACTGATGACCGAAAAAGAGATCACCTTCCATTTGTACCCACAGTTCTTCACTCCAAAACTATAGATCGCCACTGGCCTTGCCCACCTAACTAGGCAACTCTGACACTGTTTGCTGTTACTGAATTGGAGGTGTCGCCTGCTGAAGGCACCCAGCGGGAGCCCTGCTCTCTGTTAAAAGGAGATCAGCAGGGCTAGAGAGGCGTTCATGGCGGGTGAGCACCAAACCGAGACTTTCTCCTTAGCGTCATCAGAAGGATTCAAAAAAATCGAAGGAGATAACTTTCCCTGAGGTGATTCAATGTTATCTCACGCCAGGAGTTCCTGCCACCTGGATCCATCAGTCCCTTTGGTGGACCGAGTCCCCAACTAGGACTTGTGTCAGCAAGGGAGCCACGTGGTGGGTCCAGCCCATTGCTTAGACCTTCTCCCCCACACATCCTGCCTCTGGAACTTTGTCCCCTCTGGCTGGAATCCCTCCCTGTTCTCAGGCTTCCAAATTCAAGCCCCGATGCAAATCCACTTTCTCCATGCAGCGTCCCCTGTCCCATCTAGTTCCCAAGGCCTTCTTTCTGAGCACATTCCGGTCTCACTGTTTGCCCAGTACAATATCTCATTGATGCGACGCACCGGGCGGTGAGTCTAGAACGGGGGCTGAAGGTAAAAGTCACAAAGAACCAGAGATGCTCCTACAAATCTCTTAGCAAACGTGCCATATTGGGAATCAACCCAAGGTGAGTCAAACCACCAGTTTTCCCTCCAGCAGAACACATGGCTGTTTCTTCGGTTGAGCACCAGATAAAGGGTGTTTGTGTAATAGATATATGTATTTAAAAAGCATGTGTAGAAACACCAGAAGCACACACGGCAGGGAGGGACACTCACTCTGTGCAGGAACTGAGACCAACAGCGGAAATACAACACGCGTGCACCTCTCAGCTCCTGCGGCTCCTGGGCCTAATCCCAACACACAACAGGCCCAACACGCCACACTGTTTAGATGATGTCTCTCTCATCCTGGCCGGTGTGGCCCAGTGGACTGAGCACCAGCCTGCGAGCCGGAAGGTCACTGGTTCCAGTCCCAGTCAGGGCACATGCCTGGGTCACGGGCCAGGTCCCCAGGAGGGAGTGCACAAGAGGCAACATGTCAATGTTTCTCTCCCTCTCTTTAGTTTCATGCATGTTTTAATAGATAAATAAATAACATTTTTTCTCTCTCTCTCCTCTCCATTCTTTTCTCTTGCCTGCTTTTCTCCCCCATGTTTAAATTACTTCTATACATGGCATATATGCTCTTATATATGTGTCCAGATGTGTGGTTTTAACATTTGTAAAAAAAAAAAAAAAAATCAGCTGAATATTTTCTCCAATAGAAGATCCCATGGAGACTCCCCCTAAGTGGAGGGGCACTCCTGGTCTGTGACGCACCCCCCTTCCACATATCACCTCATCACAGCATCACTGGAAAACTACCAGAATGGCCCACAAGCTCCGTGAGGCTGAAACCTCAAGCAAACCCTCCTTCAACGCTCGGGATATGCAGGGTTTTCTCTGAATGGTGAGGTCTTTCAGTGAAAGGCCACACAGTTCGTTCTCAAACAATGCAGGGCTTAGGAGTGCTTACCCTGTGCAGCTGAAAACCCACAGCTAACTTGTGACTCTCCCAGAACTTAACCGCTAACAGCCTACTTTTGCCTGAAAGCCTTACTGATAACATAAACAGTCAATCAACACATTTTTGCAGGTTATGTGTATTATAATTCTGTATTCTTAGACTAAAGTAAGCTAGAGAAGAGGAAATATTATTTAAAAAATCATTAAGGAGAGAAAAATACATCTGCATTTCTTGAAAAAAAAAAATCTGTGTCTAAGTGGGCCTGTGTACTTGCAACCGTGTTGTTCAAGCGTCCACAGTGCTAATTCCCCACGCAGGCCCTGGGCTTGGATTACAGGCCCTTTTCCTACTGGCAGGCTCAGCTGCCATACTGTTTCCTTCTTAAGGAAAAAACTCATGCAAGAGAATCCATGCTCATGCTAATAAGCTACTTTGGGGATGAGCTCAGTGTAGCCTAGGGGCTCATGGGAATATCCCTGCAATGGCCTTGAGATGCAGCTGGTCCTCAGGAGCTGGGCACAGATGCCAGGGCAGGGGACTGAGTGGGCAGCATTAACAAGGATAACTTCCCGTCTGTGGGGCCCCAGCTGTGCCCTTCCAGCTGCTCCTTTTCCAGCTGCAACTTGCCAGTGTGAAAACCACCAGACCACACCGGGGCCTTCCTGCCTTGGCCTGATCCTGGCGGCTTTGTTCTTCACGTGGGGCAAGAGGAGTTGGCTTGGTGGAACCTGACAAAGCAGTCCCCACAGCAGCAGGAAGAAAAATTAATTGCTTTTTCAACCAAGGGGGATTCTGAGGCTGCTCCTGGCAGCGGAGTGGGAGCTGGTAAAAGCAGGTCAGCTCTGGCAATGGGATTCTCCTGTTCCCAGGAATGAGAAACATCCCTTGCTGCTATAGCTTTGCAAACACAGGGGAATCTGTTTCTCCCAAAGACAAGGGACAAGGTGGTGGAACAAAGGATGCCAGGCCACCACTCCAGCTTGTTGTATCTCCGCAAGAGGGTGAGGGGAGAATTTCTCTGGCAGGTGAGCCTACACCAGACCTCAGAGTCAGCACTGGGGGTGGGCAGCTCACCTGAGGTTCCCTTTGTTGGTGGCATACTTGATGTGGTTGCAGATGTAGTTGAACATCCCATGAGCCGTGGTGCAGTCGCGGGCATCGAACACCTGGAAGAGGGGCATCATGGGATTGATGGCTCCCATCCCTCCTCAGCTCCCCCAGGGCAGTCTTTTCTATTGGAGGAGAGCCCAGAGCCCACTCCAGCCGCAGCCCCATCAAACCAGGAAAAATCCCGTAAATGTAGGCATGGAGTGTAAGTGACATGGGAAAGGGATGGTGAAGAGAGGAGAGACTTTTAGTGGCTGGTTATTATTTCCTGTAAGGCTACTAGCAATTAAAAAACAAAATAAAAACCAAACAAGAAACCCTTGAGTTTGATAACTAATCTACCTCCAACTTGAAACTATTCCTCAGAGGAAAAAAAAATCATACCAGGGGATATAGACTCTGATGTTTTTGGTGAGTAGGCAAATAACATAGATAACCAAAGGCAGTAGGTGTAAGACAAAAGGGAGTGGTGGGGTCTGTAGTAAAGTTGAGTGTATAAGCCTTACCAAGAGGTATGCAAATTTATTTTAAAAATTTAAAGAGTCATCTCTCCACAGTGTTTACTGTGTTGGCTTAAGGAGACATGACTCTAAGCCAGATTTGGTCATGACCTGAGAATCTGGGACCCCATGATGACCATCTGGTAGTTCACCATGGCCTCCAGATGCTGTTGGTAGGAGCTGAGCCGTTGTGAAGCTCATCTCTCTCCCCGCCACCCCATCCACCAAAGGGCTCATCAGGAATCTGAGTCTCACCGCCTACCTGCAGCTTGGACCACTGGATCCTGCCAACACAGCGGGAGGCATTCCTCCAGGCGTGCTTGGCCCCATAGATAAGCTCCGTGTCTTTGAGCTGGTAGGTGCTGGTGGTTTCGATCTCTTTGTTCACCTCTTCCAGTCTCTCCATGTGGGCTTTGGAGCCAAATCTGAGTGAGGGGGAAGGGAGGTAGGAGTATCACCTTCTCTCCAAGATTAGAGGTCAGTGAAAGGAGGGAGCTATTATAGGAGGCCAGAAGCCACAGAAAGTCCAAGTTGATTTCTGGACACAAGCATGAAGTGGAGACTGCAAACTAAAGTGCCCACAAAGGTCCAGCAGTGAGTGAACTGGTTGGGTGGGGACTGCAGCAAACCCTGCAGGTGAGCCCATGCCTGGTCCAAAGGGGACAGCCACACTCTGCTCCACCCAGCTGCCACCCGAGAGCCATGGGGGCCTGCTGCTGCCTGATCTTCTTTCAAACAAAACCAGAAATTAAGATTTTTTTAAAAGGAAACTTCTAGTTTTACATGATGGCAATGTATTAAATTTTAGAAAGTCAAAAAAATTATCATGAAAAATTTCAGACTGATAAAAAGGCATACAAAATAATATACTGAATACCCATGCCCCAAGCCTAGGAAATAATAAATAAGAATATTATAAGAGGTAATAAATAAGAACTAATATTATTCCTTGATGACTACTTCCTTCCTAGAAGTAGCCCACTTTCTTCCTAGAAGTGACTGCTGTTTTGAATGTGGCATTTACCATTCTCATACTTTTGCCAACATGCATATGTAGTGTTACTATAGATAGTACTGTGTATGTTAAATATGTGTACAGTAATATTCTGCATATTTAAAATGTTTACATTAAGCCCTGGCTGGTGTGGCTCAGTGGATTGAGCATGGGCCTGAAAACCAAGAGGTCGCTGGTTTGATTCCCAGTCAGGGCACATGCCTGGGTTGTGGGCCAGGTCCCCAGTAGGGGACGCTCCATAGGCAACCACACATTGATGTTTCTCTCCCTTTTTCTCCTTCCTTTCCTCTCTTTCTAAAAATAAATAATCTAAAAAAAATTAAAAATGTTTACATAAATGCTGATGCCCTGAATGTATGCTTTTACAGCTTGTCCTTTCTTTCTTTTGTGAGCTTCATTCCTGCGGGCACATAGAGTTCTAACCCATTCATTTTTTTACAGCTGTTAGTACTTCATCATGGAAAACGCCACATTCTGTTTACAGATTCTCCTGTCAGAGGGCGCTGAGGTGGTTTCCAGCTGGTTCTTTCATTTTAGTTTTTTCACTATATAACAATGTTCCAGTGAACATTTTTGTGTGCAAATGTACCTTCTTGTGTGCAAGTGTGTGAGTTTTTTTAGGGTGTATACCTGGGTGCGGAATTGCTTGAATGTTTCAAATGAAAGCCCAACAAAAATATCTGGGGGCCAGTGTGGCGGGCAGAGGCCTCACGCTCAGGTCTTGGTTCAGCTTCCTGCAAAGGTGGAGCTGAAGTCGAACTGAAGTCTTTGTCCCCAGCACTCAGTCACTCGCCCCAGGCTCCCCAGTGTCAACCTGAACTTGCCTTTTAATGGACGAGTAGTACTGATCGAGAAACTCTTTGGCGAGAGGGAAGAGCTGTTCTTTAGTGCGGACGTCTTCAGGCCTTCGCATTTGCTGGGAAGCGTGCATGATGGAGCCCATACAGATGTGTTCACTGCATCCCGTTTCCTGGGCGGAAAAGGGCGACGTGGGCTATCACTTGGTCTTGCCCAAGTGTGGCAGGTATCGGGCTGTGGACTCAGAGTAGATATTCATGGTGGAGTTTACCTGGTCTTTAATTCCCAAGGAGGATTCCTTGAGTACCAGCTTCAAATCATGGCTGGACGTGGTCATTGGCCAAGGTAAAGAACCCTAAGTAGCATTTTAAGGTTCTGAAAATGTTTGCTCTACCCAAAGGGGGGAAGAGGGGCTTTGTGACCGGCACTCCCCTGGTACTGATGCCCAAGTTACTAGCAGAGTGGCTACAGAGACTCATTTGGACATGTCTGGTACGTTGATTGCAAAAAATAGCCCCAATTTCTCCCTCCCTATACTCACACCCTTTGCAATGTCACTTTATCGCAACTCTCTGTCAAGAGGCAGAGCCTCTTTCATCACTTCCTGGCCTGTAATCCACTAGGTATCGGCAGTGCCCCCAGAAGCTGTGACAACCAAAAATGTCTTCAGATATGGCCTATTGTCCCCTGGGAGGATACACAGGGTAGTCCCCCCCCCCCCCACAGAATTATCCAGCCCCAAACGTGGAGAGTGCTGAGATTGGTAAATCCCGGTCTACACCCTCCTGAGATACTCACCAATGTACTCTTAAGGTGGAGGGTGTCTGTGAGAACCACATCAGTCTCCCAGTTCTTGACCTTGAGGAAGCGGGGACACTTGGAGGGGCTGCCATTCTTTGTGGGGGACTGTTTTCCCGAGGCAGGGGACTGAGGAGAGAAGGAAGAGGGGACGTTAGGCAGGGTCTCGAGGGCACTGGGACATGGTCTCCATGGGGACGGGAGAGGCATTGCTCCTGCTGGAGTCTGCTCAGAGTTACCACTGTCTGCACAGAGAGAGGGGTCTGACTCTCCTTGGCTGACACGTGCAAGGGAACCTGGCCCCACCACCAATGCAGAAGGAGATGTCATGGAAGAGCCTTTTGGGTTCTGCTCTGGGGACTGGGGTCAGGAGCCCAAAGGTGGTCGGGAGCTTCCTGGTACCTTGACCAGTTGGGCAGACAGCAGGGACTCAGTGAATGTTTGCTGAATGAATAAGTGACCCAAAGGACACCATCAGTTTCTCTGAAGAATTAAGCTCTCGGGGCTGCAAACCTCAGGCTGGGTCAAGTTCCTTGTCTGGGCCTCTCTGCTACAGCCCAAACTCACCATTTCTAGCAAGTACTGGGAAAACAGAAGGTTTAAATTAGAAAGATTTGAAGCATAGAACATTTTCCCCAAATTTCAGGTTTCTGCCTCTCAAAAATGCCAAGCTTGTCCCTGTCTCAGGGCCTTGCACTTCCTGCTCCCACTGTCTTAAACACCTTCAGTTCTCTCCATTTGTCTTCACCACTGCAAACACACTGCCCAGTAGCTGAGGGAGAATAAGTCCTGGACTGAGCAACGGTGGCCCCTCCATTACAGACTCATGGATGAGGACCCCATTCTGTCTCGGGCGTTTCTGAGTAATTGTCTACCTGGTGGGCAGAGGTGCACCTGTGCATTAGACAAGTGTCAGTCACTCTGCAACATGTAAGGGGAGGCAGCAGCCAACCCTGATGCGACAGCTGAGCAGGAGAGGGGAGAAGAAGAGCCGATGTTGAGTAACACTCACGCCAAAGGGCAGAGCCAAGGGCAGTGACCTTGAGGTAGGGCATTCACACTTTCAACTGCCATGCACTGGGCCCCTTCGATGCGCTAGGTGCTGCTAGGCAGTGGGGACACTCTGGTGAACAAGTCAGATAGAGTCCTTGACCCCCTGGAGCACTATCGTGGGAGAAATGGAAATCGTATGTAAAAGAATACTCGGACAATATAACTTCAGGTGGTGCTAAGAATATGAAATAGAGGGAGGTGATGGTGACTAAGTGGAAGAGGAAAAGGCAAGTTCAAAGGTCCTGAGGCAGAGGTGAGCATGCTAAGATCAAAGGACCAGCAAATCGACCAGTGTGGCTGGAGCAGATGAGTGACGGCGAGTATAAGGAGCTGAGGTCAGAAAGGAGGTAGGGGCCACGTTACATCAGCCTGGAGGACTTGAGGTGGGTGAGGGAGCTGTGGATTATCACTGAATGGGCTAAGTCCAGGACAGAAGTCACAGAGAACTCCAAAAGACTACTACCGAAAACTACCAGTCAGCGAGCACTTAGTATGTGCTAAGCAAAACCCCTATTATCCCCATTTCACAGATGAGAAAACCGAGTCACGGGGAGGTTAACTATGTTGTCCAAGATCACAGGGCTAGTAAGCTAGAGCCAGGAGCCAGCTGCTGGCAGTCTGACTCTCAAACCATGCCCCTAACTGTGTGGCAATCCTGCCTCTTGACCATCATGCCTAATTCATTCATTAGCTCATTCATCATTCACTCATTCAGCACGGGCTTACTGAGCCTCTCCTATGTGCTAGGCAAGGCAGCAAGGACCAGGGCTACTGTGACAAAGAAGACAGATGTGATCTCTGCCCTCATGGAGTTCACTGTCCAACAAGAGGGGATTACAAGTGAATGAGCCCCTCTAATCGAGAGCAATGGGAGCTAATACTAGTCCAACGTCTAGTATTATTGCTACCATAACTGCTGTAAGCATCGTCACTACACTTCGCCCAGCGTGGGAGCAGGAAGACAGGGATTTGGATGAGTTCTTCCCTTGGTCCCCTTTGGCACTTCCTGTCCTGCCAGACTTTGTTTCAGGTGCGTCCCCGTGGGAGGCTGCGTACAAACCACTCTACTTCCTTTGAAGGCTTCCAAAGACATTCTAAACCCTTCTTTAGGATTCTGTCTCCTCTGCTGTCTCCTCCAGCAGACAAGAAGGTGATGGGAGTCACATCTGGGTAGGCCTTTGTTGTGACAAACTGCTCTGATGGGGCCAACAACCATGAAGAACCCACAGTCCTCCCTTGCCCGAGCGGGAGGCACCTGGGCATCCTCCATAAATACCAGGCATCACTCAGCCAGCTTAGAAACTGTCTGGACTAACCATATTACCACCCTGGGGAGACTGAAATCCTGGGGGCACAGCAGAGGTGGTGCTGGCATGGGGTTAGGCCCAGGACCCAGCACCTGTGGAGACAGTGCGGGGGCAGACAGGCAGGGAGTGCAGTGAGGCAGGAGGAGGAGGTGTGGGGTGTGGCCGGTGGGCGGGCAGCCGGCAGCCTTAACTGGCAGGGAGCAAAGCTAACCGGCCTAATAAAGGAGGCCATCTGTTGCGGTTCCAGATGTGCAAGGGGTGGTCACTACAAGCCGAGTACGTGGGGGCCCGAGCGCCCGGCTTGCCACTCTCTACGCCAGGCTGTGCTGAACTGCACACTCGAAACCCGCCATTAGGAGGCCTCTGGCAGGGCTGTTGTACTTGGGGCTTTGATGTTTTAATTAGCCAGCAGTAATATTAGATGACTCAAGAGGGGACAAATGGGAGATTAATATAGCAGTCAGCAGCCCTGGATGGAGGGTGCAAATGACTTTTCTGAGTGGGGACCAGAGTGCTCTGGTGAAAAACGCAGATTAGTGACACTTGTGAGTCATTATGCTGGGGACGGGGCACAAGTGGGCTTTGGGCTGCGGCTATATGTGTCCTTTTCCAGATTGGTGTCTGGGGTGGACAATGGAAGCTTTTCGGGTGGCAGGAGGCACTGATCTGATCTAGTAAGTTCTGTGGGAGGGCTGCCTGCTCACAGATTTGGAGAGAAGGCTCTGAGTTTGCGGGCATTTCAAAGGCTATGTCAACACAGCTTTGCAGAGGCCCCAAGGAATTGGTCAGGTAGCCCAAGAAGAGACAGCTAGGCGAAGTCAATGTCAGCCTGGGGGCCCAAGCCAGGAATTCATGCCTATAGGATTTCTTTCTTTGTTTTGAACACTTAGCTATTCATTTATTTTTTAGAGAGAGAGGAAGGGAGAAAGGAAGGGAGAAAGAATCATCAACAGGTGAGAGAAACATTGATTAGTGGCCTCCCATACGTGCCCGGACCAGGGATCAGACCCGCAACCTAGGTGTGTGCCCTGCTTGGGAACAGAACCCACAGCCCTTCAGTTATGGGACAACACTCCCACCAACTGAGCCACAGCAGCCAGGGGGCTTGCAAGGCTTTTAACACTGGATTCCTTCTCCCTTCTCCTTCTCTCCCCTTTCCCTCCTTCAAAAAACACACGTGGAGCACCTACTGTGTGCCAGGGACTTGGGTTCTGGGCTCTACACTGGTCCCCAGCCTCACCGCACGACTGGGAGAAGCACCTTACAGCCGCAGGGGCCTGGGAATTGTGGCCCGCGGGCCACATCTGCTCTGCTCTGTCCCCTGCTCTGATATAGCCTGTCAGCTAAGAATGATTTTTCCATGTTTTACCTTAAGTAAAAAAAAATCAAAAGAAGAAGAATGTTTCATGAGACATGCAAGCTACATGAAGTTCAGATTTCAGTGTCCACAAATAAAGTTTTATTGGCACACAGCTCTGCTCACTTGTTTCTGCATTGTCTATGGCTGCTTTGGCAAGACAATGATAGAGTGAGTAGTGGTGAGAGAGGTCAAGATGGTAGGGTCCACGAAGCCAAACGTATTTCCTATCTTGTTCTTCATGGGAAAACTTTGCAGACTCCTGAGCTACAGCACTGAGTTCCACTGGTTGAACTCTAAGTGATGGGACAAGTCTCCATGTCCTTAGATGTCACTACATGAGGCATCTTTCCCAATCATTTGTTAAAATGGCTCCTCGCCTCTGTTACTCTGTACTCCCTCTCCACCCTTACTGTGTTTCATCTTCCTTCCTAGACTTCTCACTGCTTGCAATTGCTGTATGTGCGTGCACGTGTAAATTTTCCCTTACATCTCACAGACTTATATATGTCCCTGTGGATTCAGTTTTTGGCCCACTGCTCGCTTTGTCCCATCTCTAGCCCCCAGACCAGTGCCTGACATGTAGAACACGTTCAGCAAATATCTGAGGTCTGCCGTGGACCAAACTGTGTGCCCAATTCATATGTTAAAGTCGTAACTCCCCATGTGACTGTACTTGGAAGTGGGGTCTTTAGGAGGTAATAAGGTTAAGTGGGGTCATCAGGGTGGGACCCTAATCTGAGAGGACTCATGCCCTAAAAGGAAGAGGGAGAGACATCTCTCTCTCTTTACACACACACACACACACACACACACACACACACACACGGCAGGCTGCATGAGGATACAGCAAAGGGGGCTGTCTGCAAGTCAGGAAGAGTGCCCTCACCAAATGAGTCCATGCTGGCAACTTGACCTTGAACATCCAGCCTCCAGAACTGTGAGGAGTAACTTCCTGTTGTTTAAGCCGCCCAGTCTGTGGTATTTTGTTATGGCAGCTCAAACTGACTAATACAAGATCTAAATGCATTTTGAAATGGTGGAGTCCCTCAAATGCTAAGCCAGAGACTTTGGTCTTGACTTAGTGGAGAATGAAGAACCCCTGAAGCTGCCTGACAGACCTTACCAAAGCTGAGATTTGGAAAAGGTGTGACTACAAGGATGGCAGGACAGGGAGGGAGGAGATGGAGACTGGGGTGCCAGAAGAGAGCCCCACGGTGGGAGGGAAAAGGATGAAGTCAACGCTGACGCAGAAGCTTCCAGTATGAGTAAGTGGGTGCAGGGTGAGCCTTGTAGCAGAAGTTGGGCAGGGAAAGCAGGAGTGACAAGAAGGTGTAGGGAGGCGGGATTTTAAGGCAGGAAGACATCAGAATCTGGAGGATCTAGAAACAGAAGCCTGGCACCCTGCCCTTCCCCACTTATGGGCTGTCACCATCCTCACAGTGAAACAGGGCCAGGAGCTCGACAGCAGGGAGGCAGTCACCTGTGAGACACCGAGCACCTTAGGAACCATCATGGGTTGAACTGTGTCCCTCCCGAATTCATGTGTTGACATCCTAAGCCCCAGTACTTCAGAACATGACTTTATTTGGCATTGTTAGTGAAGTGGTTGCGTTAAAGTGAGGTTGCTCAGGTGGCCTTATCCCTAATGCCTGAAGTTTCATAAAAAGGGGAAGTTGGGAGGCAGACACGTGTACAGGGAGAACGCCTTGGGAACAAGAAGATGGCCATAGCAGGCCGAGGAGAGGGGCCTGGGGAGAGCCTGCCTTGCAGTCCCCAGAGGAACCAGCCCTGCCTGCACCTTGATTTCAGACTTCCAGCCTCCAGAACTGGGAGACGACTGATTTCTGTTGTTGAAGCCACCTGGTTTGGGGTGCTTCGCTATGACAGCCCTGGGAAACTGACTCAGCAGCTGAAAGCCCAACCTGCGCAAGGAGAGTAGCTTCTTATTCTGTCACTTTTGAACCAGCCACAGCTCCTGCATTATAGACCTGTAGCCACCTGCCCTGCGTGGCTGCTGCTCAAATGGAGGCAGCAGGCCATCCACGCCAGGAGGCTGTGGCTCCCGGCACCACGCCCCCACGCACCATGCCCCTGGGCAGCAAGTGTAACTCAGTTAGGAGCTGCTGCGACAGCTCAGGGTCCTGGACGACAGCCGGCACACTGGCAGGTATACACCCATCCATGCAATTAAAAAATTGCTATTTAAAAAGCTTAACCAACTGTGTTTAATTCCTTGGAGCCTAATTTCCTTGCAGTGTGTTTAAAGCATGATTTCTAAAGGGATTCGTTCTTCATAATAACTCCACGGGAGCTTGAAATCGCCTATTCTCTTACTCTCTCTGTCTCTCTTCCCCCCGCCCCCAATACTACAGTCAAAGTTCTATAGGTTGTGGGGGGCGCCTAAGGAAGCCGTGCTTGGGAGTCACACCCATCCCAGTCTGGGTCCAAAGACAAGGGCCTGTGGAGGTGAGAGGTCGTTAGGTTAGACTGCTGATACTTTCTCCAAATGGGCTGATGCTTGTCATGGCAATGATGTCACAAGATAACCAGATATTATTAGACAACTTTAAATGTGGTCCAATTACCAGACCAGAATGTTTTAGAATAAATCCTGTAATCATCTTGTGGCCTATGTATTATTGGACGGTGCATTTATTAAAAGCATTAAATCGCTAAATGTGAATAGTTAGAATGCACAAGCTTTGTGATTATGTTTTGGCTTAAAATATCCTAGGACCCACCTCAGCTGGGATAGCCCAGTGGTTTGAGCACTGGCCTGTGAACCAAAGGTTCTTCGGTTTGATTCCCAGGCGGGGCACATGCCTGGGCTGCAGGCCAGGTCTCTGGTAGCGGGCGAGCGACAGGCAACCACACATTGATTCTCTTTCCCTCTCCTCTCCCTCCCTTCTCCTCTAAAATTAAATAAATAAAATCTTAAAAATATATAAAATAAAATATCCTAGGACCCTCAGAAAGTGGACATGGTTTGTGTATCTACTGACCTCTGAGAATCTCTGGTTTCTGGCCACTAATAGGAATTTTCCAAGGGAAGAGACAAAAATGACCTTGACCCAACTTGGCCTATCTGGGTAAAGAACTTGTGTACGGTTGAGGCAGTGAATGGACATGCAGAGTGGTGTCACTCATTCCCAAACCAGAAAGCCATTGTCCCACTCAGACAACAGTTGGGACAGCTTGCATTGAATATAATCACCATTAAAATAAACAGTTAGCAAAACAAGCGGAAATTCCAGCAGGGCCGAACCCAAACACCCGGCGATTCAGGCCCCACTTCCTGGCTCCGTCCTGGCTCTGACTGCCTAGGCGAGGCAGGTGTCCCAGCCAAGTGACCTACAAAGACCCTGGGGGTCACCGAGTAGGTGATGGCTTGGGTGAGGGGACACAAAACATCAGCAAGATTTGGATTCCGCTCCCTCGCCTCCAGGGCTTGAGAATGTCTCTTGTCAATATAAATTCCTGGAAAGCATCTCTGTTGAGGGTCCTTTTTCTGCGTTCGAGGGCACTTAGGAGAACACTGGATAACCTGGGAAAGGGAAGGGGACTAAAGGTGCTTTTGGGGAAAATCCAACCTGGGTGTCTAACTCTAGTGATGAGCCAGATCAAGGTAAGGGACGGCTGGCCTGATTGAGTAGGGGGGCAAAACTGAGCTTAAGAGCCACTTATAGCTAGGGATGTGGGGCACCCAACCACAGAGAGAAATTAGTCTCAAAGCACAGGAGCTTTTTCAAGTCCTTTGATGAAGCTCAGGGAAGGAAGTTATCAGCTGGGACCCCAAGGCATCAACCTGATTGGGGCCAAAGGAGTCTGCTACAGCCAGCCGGGTGGGGAACCTCTGTGCAGAGTCCCAAGAAGCCTGGCCAACATGGGGCGATAACTGTTGTGGGTGTGTCTGCATCCGAAGCTTGTCTTGGAAGTGGAAGTTCCTGGAGGTGGAGGCACATGAGTGATGGGAAGAGAACACCTTAGCTGTGAACTCCTCCAGGGCAGAGACCACGTTCGATTTCATCACATGTTGAGTAACATTATGTGAATGCCTGTTTGGTGCCCAACCTGGGTTTGGCATCCGCTAGTTCATTGGATCCTCATGGGAACCCATGTTTCAGATGTGGAAACGGAGGCTCTGAGAGGTGAGGTGACTACCCTCAAATTAACAACTCACAGGCCACAGGGCTGGGCATGGGTCCAGGGCCTCAGGGTGCCTGCCTCTCCACTCCCAGCCTCACTGCTGTGCCCTCCGCGTATTCCCAGAGCCTGGCCCCCAGGAGGCATGAGTGACATATGCTACGTTGATTTGAATGATCAACAAGGATGACGATGTGGCTGCAAAGGGACAGAGGTGCAGCTCTGTCACAAGACTCAGTGGGTGCTCACTTTCCCTTTCTGGGCTGCTAGGGTGCCATTGGTAAAGGAGGAATGGTGCTTCTTGTCCTACCTGCCTCACTTTAACAGTACAAGAATTAGTAATACATCTACACCTAAATCAGCAGTATAATAACTACCCAAACAACAACAATATACATTTTTGGAGCACTTTTCTGGGCCAGACTCTATAGAGTTAAGAGTGGACTTTGCAGCTCCATGACCTGGGTTCAAATCCCATCTCCCACATGTACTAGTCATGTGACCTTCATCGAGTTACTAACCCCTTTCTCTGTGCCTCAGTTGACTCATCTACAAAGTGGGGACAAGAATAGCACCTCGTTGTGTTGGGCTGGGAATGAAATGAGGCTGCAGACTGCTCAGCACCGGCCTGACCTGGCTCAAGAAACGACAGCAGCCATTCTTGTCGGAAGCGATGCTGCTGCTGTCTCGGACGGCATTTCGTGTAGCCTGCCCCACACCTCCATGCGTCTGCTGGGCTCTGCTGGGAACGGAAGGCTCAGTGTGGGTACTAGCTGTCTGATCGAGGTCCCGGGGGTTAGAGGCTGACTCCAGAGCTGAGTGCTCTGCCTGGGGCTGTGAGGCATGAGTAGGAGGCTGAGAATAGCCACACACCCCACGGTGGCATTGTTGTCAGGGTAGTTGTTATTTTTACCCCCACATCGTTAATGTGCAGTGAGTCAGGGCTGAGTTAGAAGGTAGCCCCATGGCACTCAGGGTTGTCACCGCAGGGCTGTGTGTTTCGCTGGTTTGCCCTCATGCAGACCCAACCTTGCTGGGTCTGGCTGCCCCCTTTCTGGCTTTCAGCAAAGCCGGCACTCGCGAGCCAGTGGGGCATGTGTTCGTGCAGAGACGGGCCCACAAGTCTCTGAAGACTGGGGACCCACGGCACTCCCCAGCTGCCTCAGAAGGAGCTCTCCAGAGAGTGGGGTGACGCTGACACCTCGAAACAGAGGAAAGCTTCTCGACAGATTTTGACATTCAGAAAGTAGCTGGTAAGCCCTGTGTCCCCAGGGGTGAGGGACTGCCGGGCTCCTGATGAGGCGGTAGGAGTGGGGAGGGGGATTTCAATGGAAGTCATCTGACTACCTGAATGCTTTTGTCAGAAAGAGGCTGGAGAGAGGGGCAGCGGGCTAAAAAGAGCGAAGAACACCACACGGAAATCTCATTTCCCCCAGCCCTGAGACCCCCTGTGCACCCACTAAGGACTGGACTGATGCTTCATCAGTATCTGGAAGTAGACGTTCTGCCCTCAAGCAGGGCACAGTTCCACCCTGACCCCTCAGGAGAGCAAATCAGGCAGGCAAGGGATACAGATGCTGAATACGAAGGGAAAGCGAGAGAGCTTGCTTCAGTCCTGAAGTTCTGCAGGGAGAACAGAGAAGCAGCAGCGTCTCCAGTCATTTCACCAGGGTAGCATTTTCACATAAGAGGATTATCATGAATGCTGTCGACTTTCAATCTGCCCCTCAGGTCGGAAAGAAGACGACTGTACTTTTTGTGAATTTGCTCAGGCTGGGAAACGTTGCCGAGCCCCGTGGCCATGGAGCTAACAGGAGGGAATGGGACTGCTTCCTGAGCCCTGGGACGCAAACGTGACTGAGCGCCGAGGCCTCTGCTCCTTCCTTACCCCTGTGTTTCTGAGAGGCACTTGGGACACGGAGTCTCGGACAACAGAGGAAAGGATGATCTCACAGGCTGGTGGATTAGAACTCTCAGACTGCGCTGAGGATTTGCTGATGCAGGAGCGAATGGAAATCCCAGCACCGCTGGGCTCTACGTGTGCTCCCAGGAGCTCCCAAGTGGAAAGCTACTTGGCTGCCTTACCCTCAGGAAGACTCAGTCATTCCCCCCTTCCCCCAGGACCCTTTCTCCTTCTCCAAGTACTTGGAATTGTCATTTTAGATCAGCCCTAAGGCAAGTCCTCACCACCTTTCCCCCATTGCTCTAGACTGAATGTGTCTCCCCAAAATTTATATGTGGAAACCTAAGCCCCAAGGTGACAATATGAAGAGGTAGGGCCTTTGGGAGGTGATGAGGTCATGAATGAGGGATCGGCGCCCTTGTATGAGAGACTCCAGAGAGCTCCCTTGCCCCTCCCACCATGTGAGGATACAGCAAGAAGACTGTCTCTGAAGCAGGAGGCAGGCTCGTACTAGACACTGAATCTGCTGATACCTTGATCTTGCGCTTCCCAGCTTCCAGAACTATGAGAAATAAATGTCTGCTGCTTATAAGCCTCCGGTCAGTGTTATTGGGTTGTAGTAGCCCAAACAGACTGGTATTAATCATTTCACCATGATGCCCTGCAAAGGTGACCAGTGGTCCTATTAATCATGTCTGCCCTGTGCCCAGTACTGAGGCCCACTCCTCGGGCTTGAAGTTCAAGATTATGTTTTACAAGCTATCACTGTCTAACCCAGGGGGACAGCATGAAAGGAAATGGCCAGAGTCCTGCTGTTGCTTGGATTTCAGCAGGACTTTCTGGGCCCTTCTGGTGGAGTCAAGGTCTCCTCTGCTTCTTCTCTAACCTAATGCGGACACCATAGGGAGTGTGGGGGCTGTGGCAAACCAGAGAGCCCAGGCCCAGTCTAGAGGGGCAGCTGCTATGTGGTCCAGGAGATTATTGCCCCACAAGAATAGAGGCTCGATGTGGTTAGACAGTCCAAATTCTTAAGAGAGGTTGTAAATATGATATTTATACAAAACTTTGAAATATTGGCAATAAATTCTAAGTTCAAATAGAAATTGTCTCTTGGGATAAGACAGTGTGGCTCTAACCAATCCTGTCTGCAGCCTGGCTCTGGCCCGATGCTGCTGCCTCTTTCTGTCCTTTGTCTTGGGAGGGTTTGCATTAGGGCATCACCTCTTTATTTTCATGGGAGAAAGAAAATATAAAGAAAATTTTAATTTGTTCACTTAATCATGAATGCATCAGAGTCCCCTCATGCTCACGATGTGACCTTGATTTTTGAAGCAGCATGACAAGAAGCTACAGTTGTCCTCCAAACATTCCCAGAAGGCCCTCCAAGAGGTAGAGTAATCGGCCGGGAGCATGAGTCTGACCTGCAGAATCCCTCATGCTCCTATCTTCCTGGCCAGCCATCAGCAGCTATGAAAGGAAAGCAATCCCCATTGGGGCTCTGCAATGTCCCACCTTCCCCTGCAAAGCTACGTAGAGAGGTTTTGAGTCATTGCTTAGATGAGCTGGTGGTGAGAGGTGCCATAGATCAGGCACCAGGAGAAAGAGCTTGGCACCCCAGCCTGGGCCACCCAAGGCTTGGGGCAGGTGTTGGGAAAGAAGAAGATGACCTGCTGAGCAACCTGGACCACCTCCCTGTCATGACCTCCCACTGCTTCTTAGTCCACCTGTACTTTGCTGCTGCACAGAGGAGGGGAGGGAGAGCCACACACCTCACTAGGGCGGCACCGATCTGGTCCGTCACCTGCCTTGGCAGGGGGGAAAAATGGTGCTGCTGTTCTCCAGCCAAATCTAGCTGCTCTTGGAACTGAATCTGCTCAGCTGCCAGACTACACCCCGGCAAATGGCAGAGACTGAAAAGTTCGATAATACGCGGAGCTGGCAAGGCTGTGGGGAAACAATCTCCTACCCAGCTGGTAGGGTTGGCACGACCTTCACGACGAGCCCTTTCTCAATGTCTGCCCAAAGAACAAGTGAGCGTGACCTTTGACCCAACAATTCCACTTCTAGGGATTGATTTTATTAAAAAGCCTGCCCATGTGCCAAATAAGGTATTTATACTATGTCGCTCTTTACTGGAATGTCATAGCAAAGTATTGGCAATGACCTAAGTGTGTCCATTTCGGAGGGCTGTCTCAATGAATAGAGCAGAGCCATGCAGTGGGAAACTAGGCAGCCGTCTACTAATTAGGACTAATCTCCAAGATACACTGACAAGTGAACAAGCAAGGTACAAAACAATATGTATAATGGACTTTCATTTATGTAAAAAGTGTGAAAACAATGTGTGTGTGTGTATTTGTCTACGCTACAAGAACCACAACAAGAATAATAAATGTTGCTTGCCTATTGGGAGACAGAAACTGTGTGGCTGGGATTAGGGGAGAGAGAAAAACTTTTCACCATGTATATTTTATGTCTTTTAAATTCAGAACCATGTGAGTGCCTTTAATGTAGAAGCAGAATTAAAACTTGAGAAATGGTAAGCTCACAAAGAAAACAAAACAAACCAAAGCCAAAGTCCACATCCCAAGCAGGTGCTCCTGGCCTCAGCCCCAATACCCCCACTGCTGGTACCGCCCACTCACCTGCTCCTTCTCGGAATACGGGTTGTTGAGGACCACAGGCACGTTGCCCTTCCCCCACAGGTCACTGAAGACACGGTCATTCTCCACGCCGAGGGGCAGAGGTTTGTGAGACTTGTCGTCCAGATTTCTGCAAGGCAAGGTCGGGGAGAGGTGAGGATAGCATGATGTCAGCTTTCCCCACCAGCTGGTTGCCCTGGTCCGGAATTCCTGAGTCAATCCAGAACCTCCACCGTTCACCCATGTGACTCTGTGAGGAGCCAGAGAGCAGTGGGTGCCCAGCCTGCCACTTCACAGGATGGGCAGCAACAGGTGGGAAGGCAGCCCCCTTGTCAAACTCAAAGGTGAGCTCATCCAAGTTGGCACCGATGGCTGGCACACATCCATCTTTGTGGAAATGCAATTCAGGGTGGCCATGGCAAGGATTTTGTTCCTCCTTACGCCCTCCCTCATAGATCTAGGAATACAGGAATCACGTCTCCTAGCTGAACCCAATGCAGAATCCCTGGACAAAGTAATGGCCTCCAGACTTCCTTAGGTAAGAAGCAGGAGGCAGGAGGAATAGGGGAGGGAACAAGTCCTGCGGGCCAGGTTGGCGAGGCATCCCAATGCTAAGGCATTGATAACAGGACTAAGGATGCCGGCCCAGAATAAACAGGAATGATTCTGAAAATAAGGGGAACACAGAAACCAATAATAATAATTTTAATCATGATAGCTAATGTTTACTGAGCACTTTACATACGTTTTGTTCATTTAATCTTTGTGACAACCCTATTAGATATGAGTATCAATCACCATTTTACAGATGGCAGAGGTGACAAAAGCTGAATTGCTCAAGGTCACAGTACCCCAGCCCGCTCTTCATATCCATTCTGAAGTGGAGGCGCTGGTCATTACCATCATCTGTCATCATCATCATCATTGTTATCATCACCACCATCGTCACCATCGTCACCACCAGCACAATCAACACCACCCAACTGCTCTGTATTCGAAGCACAACCATCGTTGTCGCCAGTGTTACCAGCATCCTCGTTGTCACGTCAGATCCGCCATAATTACTCTCATCATTACCCCACCACCATCATCACCAGCACCACCCACCTCCTCCATCTTGACCATCATTAGTCATCATCAATGAGGAAACAGAGGCTCAGAGAGGTTAATCGCTAGCCCAAGAAACATACCCAGAGATGGCAGAGTTAGGGTTCAAACCCAGGCTTGTTCCTGCCTCTCGAGCCTGACTTCTTAACCACACAGCTCTCCTGGCTCCCAGGCTTAGCACTTGAATAGGTTCGGGAGGAGGCTCTCTCAGCCATCCTCTAAAGTGGTGAGAAATCAGGGCTGGGAGGGGACAGACTGCGCATCAAAATCCAGACCTGTTCTTCCTCCCCTGAGTGCTGCCCTCCTGCTTCCCGACAACCTGCTGCTTTTCAAGCCTCCCACCCAGCTTTACTCCGACTATGGCATCTGTCTGCTCCCCAGCTTTGGACACTGTAGCCTGCTCTGGGGCCCATCTTGGTTTTGGTCCCAGGCATACGGGCTGGCCCGTGTCTAGCCCTCTGTTCTATGTTCCCAGCTCTGGGGACTTCTGGTCCTGGCTCCATAATTCACCCAGACCCGCAATCTGGTGCCGACAGCTATTCGGGATGAATCAGAAGCCAGGGCCCCAGTGAGTGCATGGCCCTGAGCCCCCGCTCCAGCTGCTTACTCGGGTCCAAGCAGACCCGTCCTCCTTGGTGTATTTTGCACAGTTCTGGTGGCCCACGTCAAAGCCCCTTCCGGTCTCCCACTTGGAGAGGGCTGCAATTGTCAGAGAGAACACACTGTTTTACCCCCTTTAAAATGTCACCAAAGCACATGGGGGCTGGTTCTTGATTACAGAACCCAAGTCAATGGGTTACCTACATGGTGATAAACAGAGGAACTGTCTGTTGAGAGGGCTCCTCGAAATACCCCCTTCAGCTCCCTCCCAGCTCTGAAACTCCTGCTTCCATGACACCACATGACCAAAAACGGGGATTCAGCAGGGAAGGGATGAGGTTGATATTGTCTGAGCATCTGTAATGTACCAGGAACTCGCACGGAAGTTATTCCATTTCAGCTCAACAGAGATGAAAAGCTCAACTTTACAGACATGAAAACTGAGCCCAGAGAGGCTGGGTAAGTTTGCCACGTACGCACAAAGCAGAGCCGGGACTTAAAACCAGGCCTGGCTGATGCTCAGCCTGGATCCTTCCTCTTTTAAAAAACAGAGATAGGAAAAGCACATCAGGATGCTCACGCTAAGTCAGAGGCTAAAGAGCAAGTAATCTAACATCTCTCGCAGAACGAGGTCAGTTGACAAAAATTACAGGGTACAATTACCTAGGCAACTCGGAAATGGCTCGCATGGCTTGCCTTGTGTGAGTCTCCGGGGAGAGAGCCGCTTTTATCATCCTCCTTTAAAAAAAGACTTTAACAACTTTGTTTAAATAATGCTTTTGAAGTGTTTTGTCAACAAGAACTTATTTAAGAGTCCCATGTGATTGGCAGGGGAAGAATATTTTTAATATGGCACCGGGGAAACTAGCAGGTTGAGCTATTTTACTTCTATTCACTCAGGGGCAAAATTAGCAGTAGACTTAGGTAGATTCCCACCCTCCAGCCTGTCAGGGACGAGCAGGTGGGAGGGAAATCTGCCCTGGGACCTGTCTGCCCAATGGGTTTGTCTGGCGGTGCCGCCAGAGGGTTACGAGCACTGACAATGGATGAAACCGAGTTCAACGCTCGGCTTTGCTGGTTGTAAGCTGTGCAACTTGGGGTATTTTGGATACTTAACCTTTCTAATTCTCAGTCTGTTCATCTCTAAAACAGGGTTAATAATAATGCCTGGTTTGCGGGGGTGCGGTGACGGGGAAATGAGGTCAGGCTTACAGCGCTCAGCGACGTGGTGCCTACGATCCTTACTCCTACACCGCATTTGCTTACCGGGGGATCAGACAGAAAGAGAGGAAGGGAAGTGCTACTTCTGCGTGAAACAGTGAAGATTCCTCTAAGCCAGCGCGGGCTAGCAGGACTGCCAGCCACACGGCCACGTTCTTCCTCTGGGCTGTCTGGTATTACAGCCACTGGTCACATGTGGCCACTGAGCACTTGAAGCATGGCTAGTGTCAGCGAGGAACTGAGCGTTTAGTCCTGTTTCGCCGTGACTAAGCTTAAAACGCTCCACGTGGCTAGTGGCTGTAGCAGTGGACAGTGCCGCTTCAAGTCTTCACGTCTCTGAAGACTGGGAAATGAAGGCATGCAGGGCTCCTCCCTGGGAAGGGGGCGTCTTCCCTGGGGGTTGGGGAACAGAGGTAGGGACGTCTGCACTCAGACCCCTTCTGTCATGTCTTGTTCCTGGAGCCCAAGAATTTGGGGATTCTCTGCTTCCCTTCCAGACTCCCGCCTCTCATCATCCTCTGCCCTGATATTTACTCTGTCTCCCACCTGGCAAGTATTTTCTGTGCTTGCTGGCAATGACCAAACCAAAACCATTTTTCTTTCACTTTGCTAGCTGGGTGATCATACCCAAGCCAAGAGGCGGCGGTCTAGCATCTCTAAACCTTCTGAGAATCTTTGCCAAATCCTTCCAACCGAGGCTTCCTGGGAGCCAGGACCCTCTGACCTCTGACACAGCAGCGGTAGGTGGGGGGCGGCTCTGGGCCTGATTCCACAGGAAGTTTGTGCAAGTGTTGGTTGGCCCAGTGCTGACCCCGAAGGCCCAGGACGGGGAACAGGTGGGCCAGGCCTGTGTGCACCATGCACTGTGCAGCCTGCAAGTGGGGGCCGCTGGCTCTGGCCCAACCAGGCAAGGAGGCCGCCGAGGAGCAGCTGGTCCTGGCAGGAAGCCCTGCCTGCATCTCTCAGCAGACGCCACACTCTCTCTGAACCCCCCTTCTCGCCCTCCACACTCCAACAGTCTTTGGTTTCTGCCTCCACCTGGCTGCGGATGCTGGGAGCTGAGTTAAAGCAGAAAGATTTGGGGACTGTGGAAACCGGGTCCAGAGGTATGTGCAAAGCTTTTCTCCAAGATTTCATCATGCTAGAAAAGAAAACTGTCTTCATAAAGAGAAAAGTATGCCATTGAGAGAATTCCACGGTGAAAGCTGTGGCGTGAGGTGAGGGCTCTGGGGTCAGGAAGAGTTGTGACTCCTCTAAGACTCCTGTCATACCAGCTGCACAGGGTCTCAAACTCCAGTGTCCGGAGGGCCCCAGCTAGGGGGTTGGGCTAAGTCTGAACCCTGGGACACTGGAGAGCCCAGGACAGCCCCGGGCCAGCTCCTGAGGCTGGTTGTCTTACTAGGAGGCAGACTTTGTGCTAATAACTCATGATATTTTCTTTCCTTTTTTTTTTTTTGAAAGTCTAGAAGTCAGTTTTAACGTGAAATCTCTGGAATCTTCTACTTTGCCACAATTTCGCTTTTTCAGAAAACTCTGCAGGCCAAACAGAACTCGTGGGAGAATTGTGTGTGACCTGTGACCTAAAGGGATGTTGGAGTTCCTCCCCCTGGAGCACTAAGCTGGGGAAGTCAAATGGACCAGGAAACCTTCCAGGTGTGGCTTGACCACAGCGGACTGGTCAGTTGCTGGCCTGTGATGAGATTGGTCACCATTGACTTTCAGTTGGAACCTGGTTGTCCTGGAAGGATTCTTAGGGCTCATCTGGTCCCAATACCATTTTTGCAAATGAGGGAACTAAGGCTCAAGAGGCCAAGGGGCTTTCCTAAGGCATGTAGCTGGCGAGTGGCAAAGGGCAGAGGCTAGAAGCAAGGTCACTACAATAGTGAGACCTCACACTGATGCTGATGGCCCTGGCCATGATATTGTTCAATGGGACCTTCCTGGAAGAGAGTGGCCCCAAAGTCATCAGGTCCTCGTCCCTGGGACCCATATACATCACTTCACATGGAAAAAGGGGGTTTGCAGGCGTGTTTAGGGATTTTGAAAATGGGGAGATTATCCGGGATCGTGTGGTGGGCTCTAAACGCAGTCATAAGTGTGCCTGTAAGAGAAGGCCGAGGGCGCGTCCCTACAGAAGAGGAAGGCTGTGTGATGCTGGGAGCGAGATGCTGGCTTTGACGATCGAGGCAAGGGTCACGAGCCAAGAAAGGCAAGCAATGCAGCTCTGGAAGCTGGAAAGGCAAGGAAACCGATTCTTTTCTAGAGTCCCCAGACATGATCCCTCCGGAACTGTGCACAGAAAATAAGCCTGTGTTGTTTTAAGCCACCAAGTTCGTGGTTTTTGTTGCAGAATCCATCGGAAACTGACACAATGAGTGGATGGTGACAGAGACGGGTGGCATGGTGGCTGGAGAGCTGATGACCCCTGTCCCTGTGTCTGACCTCACTGCCTGCCATTCTACCCCTACTACTACATTCCAGACCCAGAGGCTATCCTTCCATTTGGGGAACATCCCAACCCCATTCCTGCCCCGGCACCTTTGACCCTGCTCTGCCCTCTGCCAGGAACACCCTCCCCTGGACTTCTCATGTTCTGTACCTTCTGGCCTCAGTATACATGTGGCCTCTTCAGAAAGGCCTTCTCCCAGCCCTCCAAGCTAATGTCTCTACAACCCCAAGCTACCTCTCTTCAAATCACTGTTATATTTCCTTCATAGCAAGTGTCACAGCCTAAAAGGATTGTGTCAATTTGCTTATTATTCATTTTTTAAACCTATGATCTGACTCCCCAGTGGCAGAGGTTCATCAGTGGATCCCCAGTTCCGAGGCAGAAGAGATGCTCGAACCACGTTTGCTGAATGAAAGATGGTGAGAGGCCCCTTGATGACGTGCAGTTTGGGGTGTTTGTGGGCCTACTCCATAGCCTTTTTCCAGAATGAGAGGGTGGATGCCCATGTAACAAGATGACAGAGACACAGATGGAAAGAGGGCACCAGGCAAGAGTAATAACTATAAATAGGGTCTCTGTCCCCTACCCAGGAAAAGACGGACTGGGGAAGCCACTCACGCTCGAATGGCCACGGTGAGAATGAAGGGCTGTGCTGAGATTCAGTGTAAAGGCAACGGCACCGGGTTCAATCCCTCAGCTGAAAATGTCATGTGTTCAAGGCTACGAGGTGCATCAAGTGCGGCAGGGAGAGCTCCTCTGACACAGACAGGCCTGGAACCCACGTGGTCATCGGCTGGTCTAGGTCAGGTCTCCGGTGGTGGCGTCTTTGCCAGATGGCACCCCAGGGCCTCAGTTTCCCTGGGTTTGGACTCTGAGCAAATATTTTGATGTCCTCAGAACCCTGATGGCTAGTTGTTCACAGGTCAAGTGAACTGTGGCCAACAGTGCCAGCTCCAAAGTCAGGAGAGGTCAAGAGCATGGGCTTGCAGTCAAGTCCTGGCTTTGTTGGTCGCTAGCTGTGTGACCTGGGATGAGTAACTGTACCTCTCTGAGCCTTGGTTTCCACATCAGGAAAACAGGGAGCTATGGGGAGCAAATGGATTACTTGATGTAAAGATCTTGGCGTGGGGATAGGCCCCCCAGAGTGCTCTGTGGAGGTTGAACAGAATGATGACAAAAGTCAGGCATTTGCAACAACCTAGATGGATTGAGGGCATTCTGCAAAGTTGGAGGAAGAAAGACAAATACCGTATGATTTCAGTTATATGTGATGTCTCAAAAACAAACTCACTGATGTGGAGAACAGATTGGTGGTTACCAGAGGGGGAGGGGGAGGGGAAGGGCAAAATGGCAAAGGGGATCAGTTCTGTGATGGCAGATGGGAACTAGACATACAATGGCGAACACTAGGAAGTGTACACACATGCTATATGTTATATACCTGAAATACGTATAATCTTGTACAGCGATTTTACCACAATAAAAAACACCTGCCAAAAACCAAAAGCGAAATTCAGGCTTGTCACAGAGGCGTCCTCCGAACCTCCCATCATGCTGATTCTCTAGGGTCAAAATTGACTTCCGCCCCTCTGGCCACATTCTGTTGCCTGGTTTCTCTTTAACTCGTTGTGGGATTTCTAGGCAGAACCAGGGCAGTGCCGTGGGACCCTGGACAAGATGCCTCCCCTCTCTGAGCTTCACTTCGCTCATCTACGAAAGGGGACTAAAACCACACGCCCTACTTAGGGGGCCTCATTCATGCAAGGAGGTAAGCTGTAAGTAACTGAATGCCCCACAAGCAGAGGAGAAGTTATTGGAGCACAGGGTGAAGCTGACCGGCTGGTCCAGATGGATGCTGGACCGGAGATCTTGGCCCTGTTAGAACGCTCCTTCAGGGCAGCAAGCTGATAACCTGGATATCCCCTGACATGTAGCATCTTAAAGTGACCGTTCCCAAGTGCAGGAGGTCCCGGATTTCTCTTCTCGCACTCACATGCTGCCACCACCTGGCAGGGCCACCTCCCCCCTGGGATGAAGGGATGAGGCTGAGGTAAGGGCCAGCACCCCAAACAACAGGACGAGGGATGCTCCATGAGGGAAAGGGACTAGATGGAGCAGACTAAGTCTGTCCGAAAGGAAAGGTGAACGGAAGGAAGGGAATGAGACCAAGAGAACAGAAGGTCAGGGGCACTGCTAAGAAGCCGCCTCTGCTCAGACCCCAGAACTCACAGACCAGTACGTGTGACCTGGATATGGGGCTCCAGGCCTGGCGGGCAGCCCACCTCATTGTCACCTGCTTATCCAGCACCCAGGATGCCAGTTCTGACCCCACCTCTAAAACGCGTCCTGGATGGAGAGGCCACCCCTGGGAGGGCCCCTAATTTCTAGGCAGCCACATGCTCCAAGGGGCCTGAATTCTACCCGGCCTGACAGCCCTGAGAGCGACCGCGAAGACATTCTGTTTCTGCATTTCCCTTTCCTGACTCGGGACGGCAATTTTTAGTGAGGCACTTATATTTCAGCGAGGCAGTTTGGCAGTTTGTGGGGGGCACTTATGGTTGTCACAGTAGGAGAGAGGTGGCATCTGGGGTCATGAATATTCTGTAACACCAAGGACACTCCCACACAAGGAAGAAGTATTCTGACTGCCACACAACCTTTGGACGTTCATATATGTAAAAAAAAAAAAAAAAAAAAAAAAAAAGCTTAAATTTCTGAGCCACAATTCCAATTCACTCTTAGATATGTATATAAGGCTTTAAAATATATACCGAATTTTCCATGCATGGCACTATTGCAATGAAATCAAAGACAGACAGGGCATCGCTTTATTGGAAGCTATTCACCATTTCAGAAAATCATGTCACCAAGGCGACGACTCGGCTGGCGACATCCGAGTTGCTAACACAACACACCTGTGTCAATCTGCCTGCGACACGGTTGTGTCTGCAGCGATTCTATGTTTAGGTGCAAACATCTGACCATTCCAGCGGAGTCATGCCTGAGCCCTGAGACATTAAAGTATAGGTTCTTTTTATCATAACTTACTTTTAGGCTCTGTCTCTTTTATTTTATAGTTAGGGCATTATAGTGATTTTTTAAAAATGTAAAGTGTGTATCGGTTATATGATCCATGAATTGGCTTCTGTTAGTGAAGGGGGCATTTAAAAATAATTATTTAAAAATGGGGGGGGGCCTCTGAGTCCAGCATGGGTGTGAGCCATTGAGCCTGGGGAACACATGCTGCTATTAAACGTTCCTCATCCTCAGAACCATCCACATTAGCGGGTTTCACAGAGCCCTGTACTTGCCCTCTGTAGCTTTCTCCCAAATCTTATCTCCTCCACAACAGTTGTTTCTCTAATGCTGCTGGTCAAACAATCGCTCCGCGTGCAAGGTTGACAGAATAACTAGAGGGAGGGCTGCGATGGATCAAGGTGGGCTCGGCACTTGGGTGCATCCACCCAGGCTGCTAAACCAGGTCGGGCTGTGCATGAGACTGGTGTGCCCCTCCCTCATCTTCGGGGAACAAACGCTGCTTCCCTGAGATGATGCTGTGAGAGGCTGCTCAGGGCTGGCTGATAAAAGGGCTCCCGTTAGAGTCCTTCATGTTTGACGATCTCACAATTTCTGGTGGCGGGGGGGGCCCACACCTGAGTCTCCCTCCATAGAGGGGACAGATAAGAAGGGTCTGCCTGGCCTCACCCTGGTAGCAAGGGGGGCCAAGGGGTCAGTGCTAGAGTGAAGATGAGAGTGGGGGAGAAGAGAAAAACTCTCTCTCTCCTACCTCCTGACCTGCTATTCTCCGACCACCTGGCCCACCTCCTCCCCAGAGAAGGAACTAGAATAACCCACTGTGTTGCCAGCTCTCCTCCCCATAGAATAAAAAATGCCAATGTGGCAAGCACAGAGGGGCTAGCACCCAGTTCTTCAAGTTCTACCCTCTGCTCCCTCTGAATCCAAGCAGGACCCCCATTTGGGGAATTGGTGCCAATTCTCTCCCTTGATTCCAATCCCCTCCTTTAGAACCCTCTTTGCCCTCGACTGGCTGTCTCAGGAGAGAACAGGCTTAGGATGAGGGTTTCCCAGTGCTCAGCTCCCCTCTCTTTCCAGGGCCCTGACACCCACCTCATGTACTGAGTGACCTTGGGGAAGGCCCCTCCTCTCTGAACTGCAATTTCCTCACCCCTGACATGTAGATTGCAAACATACTCATTTTGTGGGGTTGCTGGAGGGTCACGTGGGATCAAGATCAGAAGACATGACACCAGCTACACCAGCTAAACAACTCTGGGATTCATGGCAAGAGATAATGTCCCAGAAGCTATACCCATTCTGCTCTTGCAATTGCAGTTGAAGGGAAAGAGAGGGTGAGTGAGTGGCTGTGCCCACTCACAGATGTCAGGGGCAGCTCAGGCTGGCTTCTGGGCTGCAAGGTCAAGCTTCAGTACATGCTCGCATGCAAGGTGCTTGGGCGCATGCACACCTGTGGGGCTTACCTGTCCACCTGGACTTCTGCGTCTTTTGTCTCTGCTTTGTTTGGTCCCCCTCCATTGACCCCTCTGTCACCACTGGTGAGAAGGTTCAGCACAGGCTCTATCTCTTTGAGCAAGTCATTGTGCTCCCCACGGCCCTGAAGGGTGACCCCAGCATTCTTCTTGGCAGGGTCCAGGCCTGGGGGCCTGGGCGCCAGGCCATTGGTGTGGGACAGTGAGCCAGTTTCCTGCCCATTATCATGGGCATGCTGTGGCCCATTGCCAGGATCAGTGGCCCCATCCACTGCCGGCGGCTGCTCTTTGCAGGCTGATGACTGGTGCGACAGATCGACAGCTGTGGTGGGGGGACCCAGGGGCTGTGTCACCCGGATGGTCTTGGGGGTTCCGTCCCCGGTAAAGGTGGTCTCCAGGTGCGTGGTGAAGCCCTCAGGGCCCCGCAGGATGAGGACCACATGGGTCTCGGAGGCAATGCCCCGGAGCACCTCTAGGGCACTCTTATAACTCAGGTCCACCAACGGCTGGCCATTGACTGCCAGAATGATGTCTCCAGCCTGGATGAGGCCACTCTGTTCTGCAGCTCCCCCTCGAATCAGGTCGGAGATGATCACGGGGGGCTTGCTCACCCGCTCCTTCACCAGGAAGCCCAGGCCCCCCACTTTGCGCTTGAAGAGGCGGACAGAAATCACGTTGGGTTGGATTTGCTGGACGCTGAACATGTGGTTCTCCATGCTGTCCAGTGTCCGAGGGTCTGAAAGCTTCAGCGGATGTTGAACCAAGGGGACCTTGCCAAGAGGAGCCCGGCTTCAGGCTGTGCTGAGAAGGAGCTGGAGGGGCAGGGGCTGCAGGGGCTGTGGCAAGTCTCTTGGGCTTGTCTTTGACGTCAACTCAGCGTCACCCACTCATTGCTGTTTTGCTGTCGGTGGCATGATTTCATGCGTCTGCCTCCTTCCTTGTTCTCTAAGGAAGTGACGGCCGATCAGGCAGACGTCAGGAGAAGCAGTGGGACCTGTCCCTAAGCAACAGGTCAGGCAGACTGTGAAGAGAAGTAGCTGGTGGATGTGTCTAGAGGTGACGCATGCTCTTGTGGACTATTCTCTCGGCACCACCAGCCCGTGAGATGCAGTCAAGACCTGGGGCTTCCTGAGCCGAAGAGAAGGAACAAGGGAGGGGATGGAGAGAATTAAAAGAGATTGAAAATCATATGATCACATCAAGTGATGTAGAAAAAGCATCCAATAAAATCCAGCACCTATTTATGATAAAAAAAAAAAAACTCTCAGCAAAGTGGGCATAGAGGGATCATACTTCAACATCATGAAGGCCACATATGTGAAAACCTACAGCCAACATCATACCCAAAGAACAAAAACTAAAAGCGTTTCCCTGAAGATCAAGAACACGACAGGGATGTCTGCTTTCGCTGCTTATTCAACATAGCTCCAGAAGTTTCAGGCACAGAGATCAGACAAGAAGAAATAAAAGGCATCCAAAATGGAAAGGAGGAAGTAAAACTGTTATTATTTGCAGATGACATGATATCGTACATACAAAACTCTAAAGACTCCACTGAAAAAGAGATCAATGTAGAGTGCCCAACGCTACCTTCAAAATGAAGATAGGAAACTCAGAAATCTAGCCGTAAGACGCTCTGGAGTGCTGAAGCCAACCTCGCTACAAAATCCTTTTTCTTCAAGGAGGATACTTGCCCAGGATCCTTCCTGAGGATTGCCTGGGTTTATCACCATGATGAAAACGCTGGAGAAACTACAGACAGTCAGATCCAGAAATCCAAAAGCAAGAATCATACATCCTCTCTTATTTTTCTCCTACCACAAGAAGGTACCCCTCCAACTTGTCACACTTGTGGCCTTTGTCTCCCTGAGTTTCACAAATAGTTTCTATCCACAGGCCAGGAGCTCAGCCCACAGATCTCTGGGCTCTCCATTCTGGCCACTCCCAAAGCCCCCACAACAAACCCCTGGGAGGGGGACACAGCCTTCTGTGGAACCACCAATGAGAGATGTCCATCGGCCTTTATGACCCTCATTGTAATGTCGACTTGTTCCAGGTTCAAAAGTATAGATCTGGCCACATTAAAAACTGAAATGGGTAAAATAATTACCAAAGACACAGGTCTGCACAGAACTTTGAAGGCATATGCACGCCACAGGCTGCCTGGAACCCTAACAGAGAAACATTAGGAAGCGTGGACTGTGTGTCCCCAGGTAAACACAAGTGTGCAGCAGGTGCTCAATGAGTGTTTGTTGAATGAAGAAGAAAAACCTCAGAAGATTAATCACAGCAGACATTTACCGAGCATGGGCACTCTTTAACATAGGTTTTTCCCTTTAATTTGCAATAACCCTGCAATAGACAAGAAGACCAAAGCTAGGGAAGGGTCAGTGACTTGTCCAAGGTCAGGTGGAGAATGATGGCAGAGGGAGGATTGGTCCAACTCTTGAGCTTGAGCTTTTCAACTTATACTCTAGGTTTTAAAATTTTCTATTCTAGTTATTTTTGCAACTGCCGCCAGCTCCCACAGGCTCAGGGACATGAGGTGTGGTTGGGGTACCAAAGGCCAACAGCATGCCATGGCCCAGGTGGGTGCATACACCTGTGGCATGTATACAGAAGGCAGTGATGTGTATCTTGGGTTGAGACAGGTCATCTCTGTCTGTGGGTGGACTGGGGACAGGTGGGAGACAGTAAAGAACCTGTCCATCTCTTTCCTTATCCCCAGCTCCATCTGTATACCCTGGCACCCCCTCTACCGGCATCTTCACCACACCTCAGCTCAGTGAGAGAGCACCCATCTGCCACTACTAACGAAGTGACACTCACTCCCTCGTTTCCCTTTTAGCGGCTTCCCAGGGTCACCCCAGGGCTGAGACAGCTGACAAGCTCCTGCTGCCTCTGAGAGCAGGAAGTGGGTGCAGATATCCCCTAGGAGAAGGAGGCACCACCTCCTGGGTGCCCTGGGGTGGGTGGTTAGCAAGTCCAGCGTCCCCCTGTACAGCTTGCATTACGTAACCCACCAGTCCCTCAGTGTGAGTGAGGGAGTAATGACTACCCGGCCCAGCCCAGGCTGCGCTCTCCATCTGGTGTTGCTCTGTGTGTGTGTTTCTCTCCATGTATTCATGCATCACCCTCACGCTGTGTCATTTCTCTGCTGTGTGTCTGAGTGTACTCGGCCCGTGTATCACCCGGCTGAGTGTCTTCCAGTATCTTGCGGCCGAGGTTCAGGTGTACAAAGAAACCATCCAGAACCACGTGTCGCTCTTCATTTGGGGGAGGATCGGTCCACCCTGCCGCCTTGCTTCTTTAAATCTCCGTGAACCCTGGTTCTTCCCTGTACCAAACCTAGGATGTTCACTGCGGAAGTGGAGGCAGAGACGGCCAGCAGCTCCAGCTCATTCTTGACTGTCCACATTGGGCATGAGGCTGAGGTCTCTAACTAGAGAAGGGACTTGAAGGTGAGCTCCTGGGGAGGCAAGGTCCCCTGCTTTCTTCTTCCACAGGCTGGCTTGGGCCAGACCTTACCAAGGGACAGAGGCTGGACTTGGCTTAAGAAAAAGAAAGAAAGCAATCCACAAACCTCCCCAGCCTGGCATCTCACTTTCTCAGCTGCTTTCCAATCACAGAGGGCTGCTGGCTGCTGCTTGGGAAACTGGGGTGCTATTTCTCAGACTTCGGCCCTAGAAAGGTAACTTGAAATTTGGAAGGAATTGGAAAGGGGCTGGGCTTGAGAGGCAGGAATAAGTCAGTGTCTGCTGGGAGGCAGAATGAGGGTGAGAGAGAGAGAGAACACAGTCCTGGGTCTAAGTAAGTCCTGGGTGCTGAGCACTCGCCGTGATGACACCCCCACGACACTAGGTGTCTCTCCTTTTCCTTCCCAAAGTGCACCTTCCTCTGCTGCCATATTTTCAGGCTCACTCTGACCAGTGCCCGTTTGATTGTCCCCACTTTACAGATGAATAAATTAAGCTGCTATAGGGAACACCCTTGACCGTGTTTGCCAACGTCCAGTGTCCAGCAGGCTCCTCAGTCCTGGGCCAACCTGGGGAGCTGGCCCCTCTTCTGCCACAGGGAACATTTTAAAGGCCCTTTCTAGCTTTCTCTGGGTGCTCCTGGGTGAGTTCTTTATTTTCTCTGAGCCGCAGGTTCCCCGTCAGCACCAGTACGCATGACCCGCCGGGTGCCCGGGAGGACTGGATGGAACAGCGAATGCAGGGTGCTGGGCAATGGCACAGAGTGAACGCTCAGAAAAAATGGCCTCCTGTCATTGTTACATAACATGTAATGTTTTGGGCTTTCTGGCGTATAATTTAGCCACTTACTATTCCACGGCAGTCTCGCCAAAGGTACATCATGTGCCATGCAGAAGGGGGCCCTTTGCCTGAAATCGCACTGAGGAATCTCACCATAGTCACAGTACAGGGCAGTGCCTACAATCCAGCCTCCGCCCCTTGGAGCCGCGATCTTAAACAAATCACATGTGCGTGCCCGCCAGAGTACATACCATGGAAACAACGCTTGGACCTGGGCCTCATTCAAGTAGTTCAGTGGCTTCAGTGTGTTTATTTCAGTTACCTTGCTGAGAGGAAATGAGCGGCTGACTTTCGGGGATGCCTGCCAGCCAGAAGCAGGGAGCCAAAATAGGCCAGCGTCTGCTACCACGGTCTCGCTGTGCGACCTTGGGCAAGCTACTCCCCACCCCGGGCCGAGTTTCTGCAGTCGGAAGAATGGCGACAGTAGCCACTCGGAGTGACTGAGAGCTGACAGTGGGGGAAGCTTGGTGCTGAGCCCTCGGCACGGGTATCCTGTGAAGCGAGGGCTGACAAGGTGACTGAGGTTCAGAGAAGTGAGCTGGGTGGCAGCCCTGGGTCTCAGGGAGCGGATTTGGAGTGCTCACCAAGGTCAATACTAGTCCTAATAGTAATCCCGCAAAATCATGCCTCCCTTTTTTTCCTCCCCAAAGCACATACTCCTCTGCTGCTATGCTCTTCATCCTCCCCCTGACCAAGGTCGTATTTGATTGTCCCCATTTTACAGATGTGGAAATTAAGTTACCATAGGAAGACGTGCTTGTCCTGGCTTGCCTGTGGCTTTCCATGTCTAGCACTGGAGGTCAGAGGATTTAGGAATCAGCAACCACCGGGGGGGGTCTAGACCTGTGCCATCCAATATAGCAGCCACTGGCCACATGTGGCCATTGGACTCCTGAGCTGTGGCTGGTCACACTGAGATACGTTGTATGAGTAAAATGCACATTGGATTTCAAAGACTAGTGGGAAAGAAAGAACATAAAGTATCTCAGTAATTTTTCAGTATCAACTGCATGTTGAACTGATCATGTTTTAGATATGTTGGGTTAAGCACAATTGCTAGAAAATGTATTCACCTGTTGCTTTTTACTCTGTAGAAGGAGCCTGCTCTGCGGTGAAAGACCACTCAGTGGCTCGCACAGTATGGCCCCTGGGCGGGGTTGGCCCAGAGTCTGACTCTAGAGCCTGGCTTGTGGGCCAGAGCTCTTCCTTGTACTCCACTGTCCCTTAGGTCCCCTCAAGCATCTACCGATAGCCAGGCAGAAAACACTTCTTTCTAAAGAAACCAGGAATATATCACAGAAGGTTAGCAAACATCTGACCACTTTTTGAGGCTGACTGCTGGGAATAAGCCTGCTGGGGTTCTGGAGAATGGGGGAGAGAAAATCCACCTAAAACCCTGTACAGAGACAGGTATCAGGAAGGTGTTACCTGAGCTAATAGTCTAGTGTCTAACATCCTGCCACCCAAAGGTCATTTGAAACATAGCCCAACAATACAATAAATGTTTCCTCAAAAAGAATAAAGCAGATCCTCTGGCCAGGTAACTCAGTTGGTTTGGGCATCGCCCCGATACGCCAAGGTTGTGGGTTTGATCCCTGGTCAGGGTACATACAAGAATCAACCAATGATGCATAAATGAGTGGAACAACAGATCGATCAATGTTCCCCCTTTCTCTCTCTCTTCCTGTTTCTATAAAATCAATAAATAAAATATTTTTAGAAAAAGAAAAGAATGAAGCAGATCCCTATTTACAGGTAGAAAATGAGCTCCAAGATATACCATTAGGTTAAAGAGAGAGAGAGAGAGAAAGAGAGGTACCAATGCATAAATGCAGGAACACTCTGGAAGAACAATCACTGGTTGTATCTTATGAGGAGTACTGGAAGTCAGAAATAGGAGGAAGCACTGACGGCCTTTGTTGTTCCCATTTGAATATCACTTAAATTATTTTTACCGTGTGTGTATCAGCTTTTCAATGAGCAATGGTAAAGAAAGGAACACCCAGCCTGTGAAAGCCCAGGTGTTTTCGGTGTGCACACCCACAGAATCTCTAATGGATTTACAGCCCTCTTTCCCATCTCTCTCCAATCTTCTTTAAAAGACAAATTCAAGTCCTCCATGTCTTAAAACAAAACAAAAAAATACTGCCACCCCCAACACGAACGCAAGACCAAAACCGTAACCCAACTGTGCTCTTAAAAAAAAAACAACAAAACTTCCTTATGTCTCCCAAACAGCTAATTTGCAGTCCTTTCCCCGGGAAGCAAGCTGACTTGAATGGATGTTTTCTCCCACGCCAAGTCATTGCCGCAAACCCACCACCTCTGCAAATCAGGGGATAAGTTGGTGTTCTGTGTTTTGGGGATCCCAGAGACACGGACACCCTGGTCCCATGGGACCTTCCCAGACATGTAATTCCCCCAGATGCAAGTCTGCAGTGTGCTTGCGCTGACTCTGACATTCCCAGATCAAATGCCCACACCTCAGGGACAGGATGAGCACAGCTCAGAGTTAGGAGCATGAGGGGTGACGGTTATTTCAAGTCTGACAGTACATCCTGTGCCTGAGGACGTGGGAAGTCTGCACTCTCTTACATCGCTGCTTTGTACAGCCTCTTCGTGTGGCAGTTTCACATGATCTGCCCCTAAATTGACAATACATAGCTCTCTGGCCTGGAGAGTCGATTCGTAAGACTTTCCCCTGCAGATGAACCGGACAGGTTATCTATAAACACACACACACACACACACATACATACATGACTCTTTCTTGCGAGGTTGTTCTTGTTCCGAGTATCGAGAGACTGGGAAAATCTGAGTATCCACCATTGCAGGGCACAGCCACACGATGGAATGCTGTGCAGGAATGACATACGGGGAAAGTGGATTGGAAAGGATCAACAGGGAATGGTTTTCAAGACATATTACTGAATTTAAAAAGCGAGTCAGAGAACAAGATATATAAGTACATGTCCACGTCCACCCTATGGATTTATCCGTACTCCCATATAAGCTCGAAGATGCACTGAAAACCTCTGCAACAACACCCGAGAGATCGGCAACAGTGGTCACTTCTGGGGAAGCGGACTGGGAGGCTAGGGGTCGGGTGGGAGGAAAGCTTACTTTTCACTGTGCAATCTTTCTGTATATGGTATATTCGGAATACCAAGCAGGATTTGGTGAGTTGGAACATGGAACTCAAGAGAGGCAGCCATAGACTCAGGTCCTGGACATTGGTGGTGAGTCGGTGCCATTGGGGTTGGGGGGGGGGGGGGCGTCCCTGGTCTGTTCCATCACCAGGAGAGAGGTACAGGGATGGCGTCTCCATGTTGGAACAGATCTGGGGAATTATGGAGCCTTCATTTCATCTTCATTTTGCAAAGCTCATTTTAATGAGCTAGTTCAGCCGACTGTAGAGCACTATATCCATCAAGCAGACAGAAAATTCCAGGGCTTGGGACTAAGATTCTTGAATTCCTTCCATCCATGCGCTGCTCTGTGACACAGAAATCCCCAGAAATGCAGCTCGCTCGCTACCTTTGCCGGGCCCCATCATTGGAAGGGCCATGTGGTGGTCAAAGGCATGGGCCTTGGAGCCAGAAGGACCAGGGTTTGCGGCTCACCTCTAACACCTATTGGCCTTGGATTGCTCATCTGTAATATGGGAAAAACAAATTACTTGGGATAATTAAACAGGAATGGATTTGGTGGCACAATACGTGTAACGTGCATGGCACTGTTAACTATTATTTTTAGAGTTGATTTAGATTACACCTCAAGGAAAATGAACCATTCCGGGTAAGATATGCAAAGATAATCATGGCTGAAGATGGCCTTATTACTATAAAAAGGAAGCATTTCACCCGTGGTATCCGGAACATTCCTTGAGAACCATTAAAAAAATATGGCACATTTTTCTATCCCCAATTAGCCTCCCCCTCTTTTAGTTTCTGTTTCTTCCTCTCCTTTTCTCTCCTTTCCTTACTCTTTCCCTTCCTTTTCTTCCACCCAAGTCATTCACTCGCTTAGTAATTATTGCATAGCTCCCACCTGGGCCAGCAAGGCTCTCAGCGCTAGGAATGTAAGAATGGACAAGACAGCATCCTCAGAGCCCACAACTTGGAGACCAAGGTGGGTGTAGAGAGATATTAGCAACAGGTATACTGAATGGAACAAAATAGAAACACAGGGTCCTAACAGGAGCATGGACAGGACAGCAACAGTCTGGGGGCTGCTGGTCAGGGAAGGCTTCCTGGAGGAAGAGTCATGATACAGAGTTGGCCAGGTGAAGGAGTAGGTGCTAGGAGTGAGGGGTGGAGGAGAGAAGGTACTGAGGATGAAGGGAGCAGGCATTTGAGGCACCAGACAGAGTCCACTGTGGCGGGAGAAAAAAGTCCTCTAAAGCTGGACAGGTCATCAGGAGCTGGATCATGCAGGTCATTTGAGAGCCAAGGTAAAGATTTTGAACGTTATGCTGAGGGTGACGACAAGCCTTTGAAGGGTTTAGAGAAGTTCCGTGGTCCGATCTGAATTTTACAAAGTTCACTCTGGCCACTGGATGGAGAATGGGTGGAAAGACAAGGCTGGCTATGGGGAGTCCACTTCGGAGGCTGGTTAGGGTTAGGGTGGTGAAAGGGGGAAAGGAGGGAGGTGGGTAGATTAAAGAGATATTTAGGAGGTTAAGTCAACAAGGTCTGGTTACTGATTAGATGAAGGTGGTAAGAGAGGAGGAGGTGTCCATGGGTGTTCCCAGCTTCTGGCTTCCACAGGCAGACAGAATGCCAGGGTGTGGAAAAATGGAGTGAAATAAAAGATAAGAATAATCATTTGAGACAATTCTTCTTCTTGAGTAGAAATAACTAATTGCAAAGAGGCAACATCTCCTTGTTATTTCCACAACTCTGAGAAGTAAGAGAGAATTACAGAAAATACACTTGATTCGGCTCATTCCCCAGCAGTGCCATTTACTGGTCGGTCACTTGATCTTAGACAAGTCATTTAACATTTTGAATCTCAATTTCCTTTTGTTGAAATTGAAAAGGTAAAAACAACTACTTCCCAAGGTTTCTGTGGATTACATAAGAGGGATGGTGCAAAGAACACTTTGTAAACTGTAAATGTCAACTGTCGTGGTGATGTTGAGTCTGTTTGTAGGAGGACATCAAACTGCAGCTCAGTGTTAACTTGAGACTCAACCAAGTTTCTCCCCTCATGCCTGAAATCCTTGGGTGCCCTGAAGAGGACAGCCAAAGGTGCTCGGAGAAGGAAAAAGAAGAATGGTTATTGTAAGGGATCAGGGATAATATCTGCTCCCTTAACTTGAAAGTTCCCTGTGAATAGATCAAAACATTCATGTAGGCTTGAATCGGTTACAAATAAATTTCAGCACATTAAATAAAAAACGCAAAGTACGATGGTAGTAATAACTCCACACGTGTCAGATACATCAGCATTAACAACACCTGCAAATGGGTTAAACTTGAGTAAAAGATCGAGACTCTCAGGTTGGCTAAATGCATGTGTAGTTGCCCCATGTTAGCATGACATGGAGGGCAGACAGGAGGGAAATAGCTCACCGTGGCAGGAATGAGCCTCGTGTACATCTGCTGGTCATTTCCGCTTTGGTATGAGGGCTATAACTGCCCCTCTTCTTAGCATATCTTAGCACCTGGTGCGCACAAAGTGAATGTTTGTTGCATAAATAATCAGCTATCGACAGTAATATCTTTCATTGAATTTTTATGAGTTAGGTTGAACTGTATGATATTAGATGATCAAATTCACCAATGTCCTACTATTCAACCTAATATTTTGAATTTTTTTAAGTTTATTTTTTATTTTCTTATCCTCACCCAAGGACATGCCTATTGATTTTGGAGAGAGGGGAAGAGAGGGAGAGAGAGAGAGGAAGAGGAACATCGATGTGAAAGAAAAACATCGATTGGTTACCTCTCCTACATGTCCCAACTGGACCAAATAAGCAGTGTAGGTATGTGCCCTGACTGGGAATTGAACCTGCAGCCTTTCAGTTTATAGGACAATGCTCTAACCCCCTGAGCCACACCAGCCAAAGCTGAACATTTTTATATGTAAGCACTTTTGTGAATTATCTAACTTTATTTTTGCAATGATCATATAAAGGACATGATAATATTATTCCCATTTTATAGATATAGAAACCGAGGTTCAAAGATCTTAATTAAGTCATAGACGTCTATCCAGCTAGTGTCAATGGTGGGGATTCAAACCAAGTTTGAACTCACAATCTTTTCCTTTAAAAACAAACATACTACACTGTTTGTTTTATTAGCCCCAATAATTTTCACTGTCAGATACTTTCTAAGTACAAAATCTTAGAACCTATAAGTAGTGACAGTTCAAAGTCTTTTGCTCTTATCACCTTCCTAGTACTACTGCATGTCTTCATTTTCGTTGGTCTGATCACCACCTAAAATTCGACAACAGTAACTGGCAGATGAAAGTGACCCTAGGGGTTTTCTATTCCCATGGTTCATAACTGGAGTCTACAGACCCCAACAGGGCTCAGGGCTCCCTAAAAATCCTGGAAGTGTGTGCCCAACTTTTGTGACTATGTGTACATGTGCATTTCTGTGGGGAGGGGGCCATGGCATTAATATGGTTTTCCAAGCACCCCATGACCCACTAAGCAATAAGAATCGAAGTCACTGGGTTCATCCTACATTTTACAGATAAGGAGTTTGAGGCTCATGGGTGGGGAAGGACTTACTGAAGATTTTTAGAAACAGGCTCAAAATTAGGATTTAGGTCTCTTACATGATTTCTTCTCAAACTCAGGTTACATGCTCATTTTTGTTGCCTCCCTCGGCAAATCAGGGCAGTTACTCAGGGCCCTACATTCAACAGTAATTCTCAGCTCAGGATGTGAGCGGCAGCCTTCTTGGCAGGTTCCCTTTCCATCCAGTTAGACTGTTTCTTGATTATTCAAAACTAGCCCCAGGAGTCACGGACCTCCTCCACCCTTCCTTCCTGGTGAACCACCTTTGGTTATTACCCACCTCTCCAGGATTGATAGTGGGGGGTCTGAGGCTCCCACGACAGGCAGAGGGAGGGAGTAAATTGCCACAAAGTTGTGCACGCAATTCCAGGATTTTCAGGTAGCCCAGAGCCCTGCAGGGGTCCACAGGTCCCATACTAGTTGCTTGTCAGGGTAAATGTTTAAAAGATCAATTTCATAATGAAGGTAAAAAGCTGATTATACTTATTGAGTGTTGATTAAGAGACCCATAAATGATCATGTCACTCTTAAATAAAAATAAGGATCATAGTATTAGAGACCCCTGCTCCAACTCCTTCATTTGTCCAGCTTTTTTTGAATAACTACTTTATTCCAAACACAGAGCATCTTAATGAACTATGAGACTGTACGCTCCTTGATGACAAATACCATGGTTCCCTTGTTTACTGTTGTACCCTCGGTGCACAGCGAAGTGCTTGGCATATAGTTGGTGCTCAATAAACCAGAGTCTCAATCTCCAAGTCTAAAGCTATTGAATGAAGTAGCCTGGGTAGGAGGTGAGAGGGAGCAGTGGAGACCTCGGAGAACTGGAGAGGCCATGCCACGTCTAGAGCACCATTTCAGACAGTGGTTGCTACGCAGGAAGGCGGGGCTGGTATCAGTTCACTGCCTGCCGAGCAGCTGCAGGGAGACAATACCACGGCCCATTACAAAAGAAAGAATGAATAAGTGAGTCTTCACACACTTCGGTAACAACACTTGGGTTCAGAAAAAGGACCCAAAGAGAGAGAGTCTCAACCAAGTTTGTAAGATGACCACTGATGACCATGGGCTACTGCCTGGCTACACAGTGTGGTTCATGAATCAGCAGGCATCCCTGGAGAGTTGTTTAGAAACGCAGAGTCTCAGGCGCCACCCCAGACCTATCCATCAGGCGCTGCATTTTAAAGACGATCCTCAGGTGATTGGTGTGTGGATTATGGTCTGAGAAACCAGTTGGCCTCTAAATGTCTGTGTTACTTTTTTCTGCAGTCCTGCCAATGCTTCAAGCAGAGCACTTCAGTCTAGAGAGTGTGATATTAGGCCGAGCCTTGTAAAATTGCAGACAGTCGACTATTTTGTGACCTACAAAAATGGCAATTTCAAATGAAATTTCAATTCCAGCCCAAACTCCATACCGTTCTGCCCAAGAGTGCTGAGACCCAGGCTACTGCTTGCTCGCTCCGGTAAGATTCTCAGGCAGCCTCTGTCAGCGTAGAGATGGCTTCCATTTGGTGACCACAGTGAAAAACTGGGAGTTTCCCATGAAATGCAAATTTGGGGGTGGGTTTTTGTTTTTGTTTTTGGAATTTGGAAGGTGTGTTCGTGGTCTGCCTACCTGAATGTCAACAAAGAGCTGGAGCAGGGGGTGGCACTCCCAGGTGACCTCCCTCCTCACTCATTGGTTTCTTGCCAGAACCCTGTAGGCATTTATTTGACTGTGGGATCCCTGCTAGGTAGTGAGGTTTAAAGGGAAGCAAGAAAAGTCACCTTGAGGAGCTGTTCCATGAAAGAACAGATGTGCTCAGTGATTCGGGTCCTGTCGCAGGTGTCCCCTACCCACACAATGGAATGTTATTCAGCCATAACAAGGAATGAAGTCCTGATACCTGCCTGCCACGGGCTGACCCGGCCCCCAGCTGCCTGAGAGCCCTCTCTGTCTGCCCCAGCTTGTACCCCACGGCTGCTGCTGGCCTGACGTCCTTTCCCCCGGGGCTAGAGCTACTGGGAGTGGGACAGCCTTTCACACAGTGGTCATCCTTAAATCCTCACCTGCTTCTTCTCTCACTTTGGTGTGTTTGCAAAACCCCTTCCCAGAGTGACACCTTTCTCTGGACATAGAGCTTTTCCTTTTGATATCAAACCAGTCCACGCCTACTCATTCCAACAAGAGCTGAACGGAAACCAGCCTCCTCCCTCCGCACACAGGGGCACAGTCTCAGGTTCACACATTGTCCTAAGTGCCTATGCCTCAGGGCCAGCTGGACTGGCCGGTTCTCTATCTCCTGTTGCACCAGTGCACCTGGGAAGCCCCTAGAACACAGGTGGCAAACACAAGGTCGGCCAGCTTGTTTTATATGGCCTGGCGCCTTGTTTCTACCTGGCAGCAGTGCCAAGTTCCTTGCCCCTAATTAAGGAGTAGTTTACATTTGCACAGTCCTAAAATTACATTCGGCCCTTTGAAGGCAACCTCGAGGCTGATATGGCCCCCGGTGAAAATGAGTTTGACACCCCTGCCCTAGAAGATACCCCTTCTTCTGCATTGAGTGACACATTTGCACCCTATTTAGCCTTACCCAACAGTGCTCTGCAAATTTCCCTCCGAAACAGAAATCACGGGACAAGGAGAATGACATCACCGTGAACAGTATCTGAACTGACATCCCAGGCACGGAGGAAGGCTCATGGGGGAATGTCGTGGTTATGATGGTAGGTGCTGGGTTCAGATCCCAACTCTGCCATTTACTGACTGTGCAGCTTTGGGTAAGACATTCAGCACCTCTGTGCCCATTTTCTCGGTAAAACGGTGATTAACAACACTTTTGGGGGCTCCTGCAAGGATTACGTGAAATAAAGTCCTATTTCCCCAGCTGGTCTTATCACCTGCATATCTCTATCCACTACGTCTTGCCTGTACAGTTATTTATCCACTATTTTTCCTTAAAGTTAACTCACTTTTTTACCTTTAATACTTACTAACCTCATCATAAGGAATAATATCCATGAGATCACAGTATGAAAGTGCTTGCTACATTTTTCTATTATCTATGAAAACAAGTAAGGAGTAAAATTAAAAAACGGATAGCACTTCGCCCCCCACCAGGAGAAAGCATGGAACAAACTCCATGGGGGACGTTCTCCAGAACAACTGACTGGTGCTTTTTGAAAGTGCCCAACCCGTGAGAGCCAAGGAAAAACGGCCAAATTGTTACAGATCAGAGGAGACGAAGCAGAAATAAGCACTATCAGTGGCGTGGCCTCCTGGATTAGATCCTGGAACAGAAAAAGGCCCTTAGGGGAAAAAATGATGACATCCAGTAAAGTCTGTAGTTTAGTTAATAATATTATATCATTGTAGTTGAGTTAATAATATTCTATCATGGTCAACTTCTCGTTCTTCATCATTGTACTATGGCTATGAATGATGTTTACATTACAGGATGCTGGAGAAGGGTATAAAGAATCTCGCTGCACTGCTTTGTAACTGTTCCGTAAGTCTAAAATTACTTAAAAATGAAAAGTTTTTTTAAAAATGGGTACCAAGTCAGCAGTCTCTCACTTTGCCCCCTCTCTTCAGCACCTGGCAACCACACCTTAGCTTCTCTCTCTGTGGATTTGCGTGTTCTGGCTTTTCCACTGGAATCCTGGAATGTGTGGCCTTCTGCGTCTGGTTTCTTGCACGCAGCAGACGGTCTTCAAGGACCACCCGTGTCGTAGCGTGTGTGAGTACCGCACTCCTTGTTACGGCTGAATAAAATTCCATGTGTGGGTAGGCCACATTTGGATTCTCCATTCATCCGTTGAGGGACGTTTGGGTTCTTTCCACCTTTTGACGGTTGTGAATAATGCAGCCATGAACATTCACATCCAAGTTTTTTTTAAACACTTGTTTTCAGTTCTTGATGGGTACAGGCTTTCCCTTGGGGAGGACGGAAACGTTTTGGAACTAGAGAGATGTGATGGCTATAAAAACATTGTGGATGTACTACAGGCCACTAAAGTGTACTTAAAATGATACGTTTTATGTGATGTAAATTTTGCTTCAATGGTACCACCAGCGGAGTGTCTACCACGTTTTGGAAAGCCTGTGCTTAGGCGAGTCCAACACTTCACACGGCACCAGGCCCTCGGCCTGTGTGCGGAGGATGTAGGCTGGTGTCATCATCATTGCCAAAGCCACACCAGACTCCCGGCGCCCACTCCAGGGCTCTTTCTACAACGTCACAAAGTTCCTCCAAGTTTAAACTACTACTCTCCTTGAATATTGGAAATAAAATTCCAGGGTCCCCGGGGAAACTGCCACTAGAATGCCTTGCTTTGTCACCCCAAACCGCTGCGTTCACAAGACGCGCACCTGGCTGGGACGACACAGCTGGCCATCACCCCCAGGTGTGTGCTCAGAACACCACAGAGCGAACATTCAACAGACACCATACTGGTTACTTGTTGACTGAACACAAAACCTATTTCAGCAGCTTGTTCAATAGACCTCACCTCCTCAAAAGAGTGACTGCTTTATCTACCCAGGACTCTACCCTACAGTGTGCTGGTTAAGTTGCAATGCCCCGTTCACTGGACTTTATAATGCCCGCTCCCATTTCCTCAAAGTTCCCTGGGATGTATTTCAGTGTTTGAAGTGAAAGGAAATGCCTGGTTTGTTGTGAGGATTCCATGAGGATCCTATAGCATACGCCAGACAGGGAAGCACCCTTCTGCTCAGTGCTGAGGAATTGGGGTTGGTTTTATCAACCATTATCAGCGAGCTCTTCTTGCCCCATCTGCACTAGTTTCTCTCCACCCTCTGCCTCACGATCTGTTCTCCACTCTTTTCAGAACTTATATGGGCCCCAGGAAGAGGCTGGCCTCTATGGCTATCAATAGGCTCCTTGCCCTGTGGTTTCTGATTGGGTTTGGCCAATGGGAGGCACAAAGGAGATGAGAGAGAGGGAGGAGAGAGGTTGCTCCCTCTTCCTCTGCTCACGCCTGTCTCAGCACTGTGGTCTGGAGAAATCTGCATTCCTCTCTGAGCACAGCTTCTGCTGGGAGGCTCCCGCCATCCCCTATTCCTTGGGCCTTGGTCATACTGTTCCCCCTTTCCCTGCTTCATCAGGCTGGGGTGGTCAGCACCCCCCTGTTGCTAGTCCCTGGGCACTTTGCCCTCCCTTGTTAGTGCCTTAACCCCTGTCCCAGCTACAGGTGCTTTCTGTTTCCTAGTTTGACCCTGATTGACAAATCTACCTGTCTGTCTGTCTATCTTCTGACATACCTACCTTCCTTTAACACTGGACCATTTGAAAATAAGATGCTTCAGCCCTAAATTCTTAAGTTCCCATTGAACCTGGGGTCTCAGGATGAGGACTTTCAGAAGCAACCCTAATGGTCAAGGGTGTAGGATGTCTAAGTAGAATTATCCCAAAGGCCATCCTCACCCTGACTGAGAACCAGGCAGAGCACCCAATATGTACCAACCACTTAATGGTCCCACTAACCCAGTGAAGGCGAGAAGAAAACCAGGAGATTTAAAGATAACTTGCCCAAGATTATAAGAGGCAGTGGCTGGACTTGAATCCGGCTTGGATGGGCTCCAAACCCCTGCCTCCTCCCCGTCCCCTCCCATCCAGAGGGGTCTGATAATGACATCATGACAAGTCAGACCCCTGTACCTGGGAGAAAAGCTCGCTGACCCCAAGAAGGACGCCAAAGCTGCAGTTCGGAATCTCCCCTCAGAACTCCAAGGCATTTAGGCACGCCCAGGCCGTGAAGCCAGGGGAAGAAAAGGCAACTTGAGAAGATATTCCAGGGACGAACCTCCAGCTCATTCCTGAATTCCTCAAGAGACCCAGAGCCTGTTCTGCTGCTGACAGAGAGAACTGCCGCCTGATGTAATGCACCACGGAAGAGGGCTCAATTGGGATGCTAAACAGCCGTAAATGACATTGTCACCAGCCTTCATAAAGCACAGTGACTCACAGCCTTAATTAAAATGCTGAGGGAAAATGTAAAGAAAGGCCGCCGTAGAAAACAGTGACATTCTGCAAAACTGCAGGATTACTTCTTCCAGGAAAAGCAGTGCTCATGAGTGTGCCTGTGTGTGCGGGTGTGTGCATGTGTGCACATGTGTGTGAAGAGGGGGGGCAGAGACAGGGAGACTGAATATTATTCTCTGAGAAATGTGGGCAATTTTAACACAGAGGAAAGTCTCACTGAAGCTATTCTGGTTGGCCAACTTTTTGTTATGAAATATTTACAGAGAAAATTGAATAGCACAACACCTATAAACTTCCAACCAGATGGATTCGATGGCTGTTGGCATTTGCTGTATTTGCCCTGTCTGTCTGTTACATCTGTTAATCAGCTGCTCAGTATATCCACCCTCTCATCAACCCATCATTTCTCTTATCTATCTATCTATCTCCCCTCTCCCTCCCTCCCTCTCTCCTTACTTATCTTTTATCTACCTCTGCCTCTCCCTCTCTCTCCTTCCCTCCCTCACTCCTTCCCTCTCTACCTGCCTACCTACCTATCTTTTACGTTGAACCATTTGAAAATAAGGTGCTTCAGCCCTAAATTCTTAAGAATACACAGTCTAAGAATAAATATAGTCTCCCACAAAACTCACAGTACTACTGTTGTATCTAACAAAGTTGACTATACTGGCAAAATTGTGCCAAATATCCAGTGAAGGTCGTTTTTAAAACAATGGTAACCTGAGTAGTAAATCTGATCCCCACTGCCTAGGAGAAAGAAGTCGATCTATCGCACAGAAATTGGCTGTCAAGGGTTCTTGAGCGGGAAGATTTTTGGCTTCCTAAGAGCCGGTTCTTGTCATCAGCCTCAAGATGAAGTGTACAGGGTACACTGCTTGCCTTAGACACCAGACCGGAGCCAGACGAGAAATCCACCACGTTGGTTTTGAGAGATCCCTCCCCAACACTAAATCTTCACCATGTCATCCAATATAATCACCCGTTTTAACTGCAAAATGTGCCTCCTGGTGACTTCTTGCTGTTTTTGAAATGCAAACACACCTTTAAAAGCCTAATAAGGTACTATCATTCAAAAAGAAGTATCTTAACTTCTGAAGGCAAGTCTTGAAGAAGGTGCCCCCAAGAAACCCTGGGCATGGGAAGCAGCAGTTAAGGAAAGCACATATATTTACATGCAGGAGTTTTTGCACATTTGCTAAAAAAAGAATAACCAAAACACAATAAAAATATCAAGTCAAAAAAAAAATCTATCCAGTCTCATTACTTTATACTATGCTATGTGACAAATTAAAGGGATTTCCTTTCAGCAACTATCGTATCGGGGGAAAATGACAGACGAAGGTCCTTCCAGCTAAGATTTATCTTAGTAAACTAGCACATAGGTGTTAGTGACCCTCTGCATTACGTGAAGTCTGATACCTGAATGTAATTGTTTCTCATTTTCCATATTGAACATGTTAGAGCTCAGAGACTGCTTCAAAATTCAAAGAGAAAAACATGCCCAAAATATGTCAGTTGCTACCGAGCATTATTCCGATTTATCCCTGTAGGTAATATCTTCATGCTTAAAATTCCTGGAATGAAATACAGCACAGTGTGATCTGCATGGCCCTTTTAATGACCAAAGAGGAGGGACTGACCCCATCATTCGTCCCACTGTGTTCCAGTTATTGGCAAGTGGCTCCCTTTCTTGGACACTGGGAGTTAGTGAGGGTAGCGATGGTGTCTTCCACTTCTTTATGCCCCAAGCCTCTCTTACGGGGGCTGGCTTGACACTGGGAGTCGGGGCCAGCTTGTTAGATGCAGAAGCAGCTTTCCTGCCTTAAAGACAGCACATTCTTTAGCTGAGAAACACTGGATGCCCACTGATATTACGTGAAGCTGGGCAAGCTTTGTGAGTTCACAATCTCCCTTCTTCATTTCCACCTGGAAACAGATTCCAGAAAGGCCACCTTTTTAACCCCCATGGCAGCCATTTAGCCATCAGGTTTTGCAGGAAGAAGAGATTCTTGAGAGTTATCTAATGCTGGCCAGCAAAAGTTCCCAGCAGAAGCTGGGACGCTTTTCAGTTAACCCCTGAAAATGTGTGACATTTCTCTCAAGTGCCCTTAGTCCAAGGCTCCCAAAGCAACTTGGATAGCCCCAAAGAAGGCCCTTGTTTCCTGGGGAACCCCAATTGAGAAGAGGCGATCTTATAATGGACGTGACAGAATATGCAAATCAGAGGTGAGGACAAAGAAAACCCTGCCCAAGCTGGAAACGGAAACTTTGCTCCTGCAAACGACTCTGTGTTTTCAATCCTAACAGAGCAGCTTTTCTCTTAGGAACTGTCGTCAGAAAACACAGATGCAGTTGATAGACAAGGATTGGGCAAACGTTTGTCTCGTGTAAGGCACAGAATGGTACGGTTTAAGATGCCTTAGAGGGAAGTAAGTCTGGGGGCTGCAAACTGAACTGTCTTGAAGGGCCAGGCAAGATATAAACAATATTTAATGGTAGGACCTGTGACCTAAAGGCAACAACAACAAAAACGACAAAAACCAAACTAAATCAAAATGCAAAGCCGTAGCAGCCAAATAAAACACACCTGCAGGCTCGCCAATGGAGTTGCCCTTGGGTTCCAGCCTTTTTGTTTCACAGAAGAGAACATCAGGAAGTGAGTGAGCAGAAGGGGCACAGCCCCCATCAGTTGGCTAACTAAAGGGGTCTCTCCCTTTTGCATTTCTTTTCTTTGTTCTGATCATTGAGATTGGCCTGATGCTGGTCCCTCTCGAGTTACACAACTGTGATCTCGCTAACAACCCCACGCAGTGGTTATAGCCCCATTTTATGGATGACATGCCTGAGGTTCAGAGAGGTTAACTCACTCAGCCCAAGTCACAGATTCCACAAGTGCCCGAGCCTGGCGTCAGGTGCTTCCCCAGATGACATCCTCTTTGGATTTTCAGCGTGGTGCTCTGCATTCCAACCTGGCCGCACTGAGCCAGTTTGGCACTGGAGACCCTGTCACTGAGAGCGCACTACAAATCAGAAGGCGACCAGCGCTGATGCTGCTTCCTCTGAGACATGTTCCCGATACCCGCATCACTCATCCTGGGTGCTGTGGCCACATTTCACCACTACCTCTCTTGGCAAAAACTTTGCGCCTGCTACAGGGCTTGACTGGTGTGCACTGCCCCACCAGACCGCAGGCTGCCTCAGAGCGGGCTCACGCTGCCTTCACCTGGGCACTTGCCCCTGAGGCCCGACGCAGGGCCTGCTCTTTCGCACTCACCATCACACACTTGACAGATGCACTGGCGTCTGCCACAGAAGCCCACGTAACTGCCGCCCAGCTCCAGCTTACTGTCCCTGAACATGGCTATGCCAACCTCCACGCCCGCTGGACCCTGTTGGCTATACTTTTATTGGGGGTTTGGGGGCATTTTCTGTTGACAGGTCATTTTCATTTAATATGGTCAAGCGGACTCAATTTTCCAGGCTTGCAGGATGCTGCTCATAATTCTCCCTCCCTAGGAATGGGTGTGTGAGCATCATAAACATATGCAGAACTTGGAACGGTGGGGGAGGGCAGCTCAGCTGTTGAAATGAGCTCGAATCAATGGCTTTGATGAAACCAGTGGTAGTTAGACAGGGTTTATTAGCTCCTGTGATTACTTGATTCCTAAAGTTATACCTGACAGGCCACTTTTACAAGGAATTTCCTCTTTGAAAGGACAGATCAGTCAGCCAACAGGGCTGAAGCCTAACGTTAGATGGGGACCTGTGGCTGATGTGCAGTGAAGTCAAGGTGGAAGGAATCATGCTCGGTCTCTCTGAACACTTTGTCCAACCTATGCCAACCACCAGGAAGCAGATGGAATTAAATTGCCTTTAAGTTCGGAATCTATGGGGCTTCTCTATACTGAAGTAAGTGTGGTATTATCACATATGAGCACGGGGCAAAGAGTTAAGACACAGAGGTTCTACTGCTTTGTCAATACTGTGCTGTGAAACCTTCAGCAAGTCACATACCTTTCCTGGGCCGCGGTTTCTCCATCTGTAAAGCGAGGGTGATGGACAAGAGCTGAGGGGCATTAAAACCTCCTGGTGAAGTCTCATTAAAAATACAGAAACTTCCCTCCCCCATGGGGACACTGATTCGTCAGGTTGAGGTGGGATCTCTCTTCTTTTGACAAGTACCTTGGTGGATTCTGATGCTGACGGTCCACTGGGCTAACATGGGACAGTTTCTAGATTCGATGATGTCTACATGCTGTCGTCTACCAGAATGAGAAAAATGGTCATGTCTACCATCCTCGCAGCCTTCATACTGTTAACCACACAAACTGGCACAGACTCATGGTGGGAAGCACGTCCCTTCGTTCACGCAGGTCAGATGAAAACCGGTCCTGGAATACCAAATTCAGCTTCTGCACGATCTACTTTCCAGTAGAAAGAAGCCCCAGTTCTAAAGAGTACAACTGTTGCCTGTGGCTGTCAACCACAATCCAAGGCTCAGAGCCACAGAAACTGGGTAAGAGGCAATGCACCGAGTCTTGTCATAAGATACCCTAAAACATACACCCAAGAAAGCAGCACAGCCAAGCCTGTGTGTGCTCATAATACGCAGCTGAACTGACCCTCAAATCTCCCTCCATCCTTGAAAATCAGCACCCCCAAGCAGGGAAGTTTTTTGACAAATGTCTGCGTGGTACCTTGGACAGCGCCTTGCAGTTCAGCTCCAGAGACCCTCCAAAAGCAGCCTGCCCCTTCAGACCACTCCTAGCCTCTCACCTTTCCCCTGTGGGGTCCTCCTCAATGGAAAACTCAAACTGGGGCAAGGTGGAAGTTGTTCTGGCCATCTGGGGAAAACGAAGAAGAGGCAGGAAGAGCAAAGGGCAGGCTAGTCTGGAAACCACGTCCACACTATTGGCCCCAAATAGTTGCTACAGAAGACTTCCTTCAGGGGCGCTCTGTCTTGCACAACCCCCAACCTTGGCATAAGACTATTGTTTCCACAACAGTCTTCACATACATCATCACAAAATCTTCAAAACAACCCCTCGTAGGAGTTATTGTTCTCATCTGGCAGATAATGGAACTGAAGCTCAGAGAGGTTGCGTAAGCAGCCAGAGGTCACATAGCCATGAAGTGAGCTAAACTTGGCCTCAAGCAGAGGTCCTTACCTCTGGTCTCTCTTTACTGTGCTGCTTGCTCTTTTTCTACATGGTCTGGGGCTTTGGAGAAATCATGATTTCTGAAGACACAGCTGTGCCCCTGACTGATGGGGCAGCCTCTGGCTGAGTAGCTATGTCAGGAAATGAAGCTGTGGGTGCTATGAGAGGAGCACACATCGGAATGCTTACTTACCCAAGAGTGTGTAACAAACCCCAAAATAAGAAGCCCTAAATCAGGACTGAGGTCTCTGGTTGTGCCATTTACCAGCTAGGTGATGATGGGCAGGTTGTTTGGCTTGCCAAGTCTCAGTTTTCACATCTGCAAAATGGAATTCAGATCACTGTGCTGGTGACCTGGGGGAGTCCTGGGGAGTGTTCCTGTGGATGTTCTAGGAAGACCCTGTGTGTGGCAGGGCCCTGGAGATGGCCCAAAGCTGTGCGTCCTGAGGGGCTTCTGAAGTCTGTGCTGGCGGCACGAACAACGGTAGTGGTGGGACACCGTGTGGGGCAGAATGTCCCTTTGGAAACCTGCCAGGGCTTCCCACATCTGCCTGCTGAGATGCCTGGGGGCAGAGGAGAAAGGATGCCATCCCTGCAGACTGCGCACGAGGCTTCTTCCCTGTGTTATCTAAGTTCAAAATAACAATGGGGAGAACCAATGCTTGGTGAACCCACAGTGTTTGCCTAACCCTGATGAGAGATGTCGAAGGAAGAGGGGAAGCTTTCCTTCATTCCCCTGGGGACCAGCCTGAGGGGTCAGTCCCTTCCTCCCCTCTCCCAGAGTCCTGGAGGAGGAAGCCAGACGATGCTCCTTGCACACACTGGCCAGCACCACACCTCTCTCTGCACGGGGACACTCAAGGGGCGCTTCCACTGCTGCTGCTTGTGCGTTCTTCTGGAGCTTGAGCACCAGTGTGAGCTGGGCTATATAAGAGTTTCCTCTGCAGGGAAGAACCTGCGAGTCTACGTGAGGACCCGGTGCTACTTGGGTCCCACTGCAGGTGAGCGCAACCTACTGCAGCCCGGGAGGGGCAGTCCCCCAGTTCCTTTGGGCAGGAAACGCCAGACCATCAAATCTCCCAGACTGATCATGGAGCGTTAGAATCATAAAACACCAACAATGTATCCTGCAAACTGAGCACTCACTCTGGGCTTCACTTTCACATTCATACCTCACGACGGTACCACCATAAAGGTACGCACTGTTCTCCCCATTTTGCAGACGAGAACTCTGGCTTAGAGAAGCAAAGGGACTTACCGAAGGCCAAACAACAAGTACAGGATACACCTAGGATTAGAACACACGGGTGTCCCTCGCAAGCGTCTGCCCTAGCTCTGCTGCTTTCTCCTCAGAGCACACCTCTCCTCTGGGTGCCCACCCCGGCCGGCATGGTCAGAGCGAGCGCGCCAGGAGCCAAGAGCTGCAGCAGCACCGTTCCCTGGGGCTCGGGGCAAGGGTTTCGCAGTCTCCAGGGCGCAGACCCTCTGGCCCGAGGACCCATAGGGCAGCCCTGGAATTTGGATCTTGGAGGGACCCTGCTCCTACCCTTGGCCACCTGGACACAAACACATCGTGCTCAGTGCACACTGTCCGGCTTCGAATCCCAGTGAAGGGCACCCCTCGCCAGGCAGGGAGACGCACCGGGAGCCCTAGAGTCTCTTTCGAACGGGAGGCACAACTTTCCGAGGTTCGGGGAACCAGCGCTCTTAACACCCCAATCTCACCTGGCCAGAAGAAGTAAGAGGTGCAGGAGACGCTGCCATTACCGCGGGAGCGCAATAAGGATCCGCGCAAAGTTGGAAACCAGGCAGAAGAAACGTTCTCGGGAACAGAGCCTGCCCAGTCTCGGGCCCCCTAAAGAGTCCGCCATTACCGGGGGGCGAGCAGATGCCATACCTCTGAAGCGCTGGGCATACAGGAAAGCTTGAAGTTGAGGTTGGGCAGGTGCACAGATCCCCAGAGACTGGCTTTCCCCAGCCTCGGCAGCCCGCTGTGGGTGGCAAGCGGTGCCAAAGGTTCCGCCATTAACGTCTGCGCACCGCTCTGAGCGGAGCGCACGGCTGGAGGGGGCCCCAGGTCCCTGCAAAGTTAGAGCGGGGTGGGCGCGATGACCCGCGGGACCAGAGCCCCCTGCCTGGGGCCGCCCACGGGGGAGGAGAACGTGGCTGCCCAAACCAAGTTGGGACTCGGCAACCCCGCACCTCTCTCGGCAAGGGGGGCTCGCACCGGAGGCTCGCATGGGAGCGGTTAGCCAGAGGGGACAGGGAAAGGATTCCGGACGCCTGGGCCAAGAACTCACCTGCTGCCAAACCCGCCAGCTGCGAAGCTGTCTTTTCGCGCTGAGCACCCGCCCGCCCGCTGGTCCGTGCGCCAGCCCGCCTCTTCCTCCTCCTTCTCCTGCTTCTCCTCCGCCCAGTTCCGAATCCTCCCGTCCACGGCCCTGCGAGGCTGGAGGGCTCCAGTCGCACCCACTCGATCCGGTAGGAGCCTCGCGTCCTTCACCTTCCGCTCAGCTTTGTGCTTCTCTGATCCCTCCCCACCTCCTCTCGCCTAGCCCTCACCTCTCTCGTCCCCTCCCTTCCCTCCACCTCAGCGAACCCAAGTTCGGGACAGTGGCTCTGGGCTTCCCCCACACAGTGCCAGGCGCCCTGCACACACGCCCCTGGCTCACCCGGTCCTGCCGGCGCTTGCCTGCCGCCTGGCCGCCCCTCGGAGGAGCCGCGGCGCTAAGTAGTTCCTCGCCTAGTGGCTGGAAATGTGGCATAAATATGTAGGGACTGAGCTGTGAGCTCAGTGAGGGTCGTGAGGGGGAATTTATTTCTTAATGTCCCTCCTTTATCCTATCATCACGGAAACAAATTAGCGGTGACGTCCAACCCGGCTGGTTTATGGGTGTGGGGAGGAGACATCGCAACCCTCATTAGAAGAGCCGCTCTGGGCTCCAAAGCACACATCTTTTATATAACCCAATTTCCATTTTTCCCCCATCAGGAAACACACACGTCAGGACAATTTCTGGGAGCCTGGAGGGGGCTGAATGTAGTAGCCACAGGGGCAGCTCTCTCCCATAGAGGGGACCCCCAAGGGAGGCAGGGAAGGTTCTTTCTGTTTCTACGTCAGTGCTGGGATAACATTCCTTAGCGGGACAGTGGGGTGTGCAGCCTCTGGTGCTGGGCAGGGCTGGGAGCCCCCAGGGACCCCCAGGGAAACTGTTGCCTGAACTCTGGCCCTGGCTCCTGGGTGGGCGGATAGGGAGACTGGCAGCCAGTTCTGGAAATGCTGCTTTGTCCAATCTTCCCTGGAGCAGGACTTAGGCCTGGCAGCTGGGGAGGAGGGAACTGGGAAGGGTCAGGCCTCATCAGTGTGGCCTGGTAGACCTGCCGGCAGGGAAAGGCCAAGGGCTGGGCTGGGGGAGGGGAAGATGCAGAGAACCAAGCTCTCCTTCCTTTCTTAGGGGCCCTAACATATGGGTAACCATATAAACCCATCTCAAAAGCTGTCTTTTCCTGGGCAGATTGCACAGGATTTTGCATTTCACTGTTGCTGCTGCTCACACACTCGTGAGGAAATGGGGAAAACCAAGGAAAGAGAGGAGAATTCAGACACGCACACTCACTCACATATACTCTCTCAGCACCTGGCTCTGGGTGGCTTGCCCCTCCCAGCGTCACCCAGGGGAGCAAGCCCACTCAGGCTGGGAGCTGTGCCGGGGAAGAGGCAAAGAGGAAACACCAGCCCCCTTTGTCACTAATAGATGCTTTTCAGACTGTCTTGCACATCAAGCCGAGAGAAGGGGGTGTGACTTTGGGGCCAGGAAGTGGGGTGTGCGGGATGAGGAGGGGAGGAAGGAATAAAGAGTAAGCTGGCAGGGGTGCCTGGAGTTCTGTTTTGTCTTCAACATGCTGGAAGGAAGGTGGGAGAGATCCTCTCGGTCCTTGGGCGCTGCCACTGCCTGACTGCCCCACGGGCAAGCTCCAAGCCTCCATCTCCCTAGTGGTGAAATGGGCCTGGGGTCGATGTGAGATGTGTACAACGATGACACTGGCGAAGTGCTTGGCATCATGCCTGGCACATAGTAAATGCTCAGTGAACAGGAGCCAAAAATAGTAACGATGATGAGAGTAAGACCAGTGACATAAAGGTTGCATGGGGCATCCCAGGAGAGCCGGGTTGAAGCTAAGTCCTTCCAGCCTGAGCCCGCCCCCCCCCTGCCTGAACCGTTTCAAAGTTGAGTGTTGGGCTTCAGTGGTGTCAGACTCAGAACACTGCTCCCCTCAATTACCATGGCAACTGGGGAAAATCAGGAAGCCAGGGGGAAGGGAAGCTACTCTCCCACTGGGCTGGTGGTTCACCTGCTCAAAACAGGGACCATGCCTGCCTGAGTTTGGGTCAGGCCAGCAGAGGCCCAAAAGGGGGCACCTCCTGTCCTGGAGCACCGGCTGTTTTGAAACTGGGGAGAAGGGTCGTTGATACCCAATGGGCAGCCACAAGGTGGTGGGGGCAGGGCCGAGGCTGGACTGTGCCTGAAGAAGGCAGAGCTGGTCTGGGTTCGGGGAGGAGGGTACAGAAACCCCAGTCCTCTAATCTTGTTCTCAACATCAGTTGCCCTGATGCAACTGAGAGCAAAGCACCAGTAAAACTGTAGTTCTCGAAGCAGAGCTTCGGAAAGACAGGGCCTGCAAGCCCAGGTGGGAGCCAGTCATCACAAGGTTATGTGTGCAGGTATGAGAGAGAAGGAGGGAGAGGGAGACAAACAGACAGACAGAGACAGAGGGAGTGAGAGAGTTTGGCAGAGAGGCACAGAAAGAGGGAGAGGCAGGAGTGAGACTCCCTTCCCTCACTCCAGTTGTTTCCCTAGGGCTAGGGGACTAGTAACAGTATGAGTTGTAGCAGTAGGAAGAATAATTGGTAGCTTGTATTGAGCACTTAATATTCTTCCTGTCTTGAACCAAGAATTTTATAGGAACATCTCACTGATTCATCATAAAAAGTGCAAGATATGATTCCTTTCCTTATCTCCATTTTACAGAGGGGAAAGCAGAGGCTCTGAGAGGAGGTGACTTGCTCCAGGTCACCCCGTAAATCAGTGGTAAAGGAAGTAGTAGGACTCTAGTCCTAGTGACCCCAAATCAGGGCTCTTCCTGCCTCCCCATCACCAGGGGAATGATGATTCAGAGCTGTCTTTCAGGGTGACAAGGGAGGGTCTGGCTTTTGGGGAGACCCCTTCTTTGCTTATGCTGGGACATGACCCCGGGGGTCTTCAACAACTGGTGCTGAAAGGCCAGAGACTCATAGCCATGTGATGGCCCCTAAACAATGCAGAGTGACAGTGTCCCCAAAGCTCCTGGACACAGTGGCTCTTGAAGTCTTTCCCCTTAGCAGCTGCCTGGGCATTCCCTGTAACCTGATCCCACCAGGACCCCCCTGGTTTTCAGGGGAAGGTGTTGATAATGGCACCCCTCCCTGGATTCAAGAAGCTGAGAGTGTCTGGGTCCCAGCACAAAGCAAGCGTCCCCTAAACAGTCACCATGATAACAATTATTCTTGGACCTTCTCTTGGGCTCACAGCCTCCATCCCTGTGGGGATGGCCTGTGGAGAAAAGGCCTCTCCCAGCTGAAGAAAGGCTGCCCTCTCTCCCCACTCCCTGCCACCAGTCCCCACCAGCAGGGTGGAGGTGGCCTCTGGGGTGGGGGTGGGGGGGGGTGGCACAGTCTCTAGCACAACCAAGGGGAGGAGAGGGAAGAAGAAGGTTCGCCGATGTGGCTGCCACCGAGGGGGTAATACATTATCCAGGGCTAATGAAAACATAATTATCTTCTTTTGGCTGCAGAGAAGGGCTAATTTAATAGGCTGCGATCGAAAGGCATCTGCTGAATTCACCCAGCAGTGAAAACACTTGAAGGGCTTGAGTGGCGGGGACAGCAGGCACGGTGCAGCTGTCCAGGCCCTGCAGCTATGTCAAGGTGGCAGCTGCCCCAGGGGAGGGGGACATGAGGGGGCAGGACAGAAGTGGCAGAGGGGGTGTGGTAGCCAACAGGATTCCTATGAACAGACAAACTGGGCTACTTTCCTGCTATGTGATCTTGGGCCACTTCTTTGCTTCTCTGAGCCTCAGCTTCCTCATCTGTAAAATGGGTTTAATCCCGCCTCCCTCCCATTGTGTGGAATAGACGAGAAATGGGTGAGGCATCCTGGGATATTCTCAGTAAGCATTTAGCAAAGCTGTCCCTTTTCTGACACTTTGCAGGGCCAGTGCTACTTAGAGATCTTAACACAGACGTCCCCTCTTTGGAGAGGCCCCTCCTGCTCTGAGCTCCCACAAAGAACTCACAACGCACTTGTAACACAACGCACTTTAGAATACATACTTCCTTAATGCAGGACAAGGGCAGGCAGGTCTGTCTCACTTCTCCCTCCAAGCCAGTGCTTCTCAAAGCATGTGGCCTGGACATGGGGCTCAGCATGCCCTGGAAACTTATCGGAAATGCCAGTCCTTCAGACTGATGGTCGCCCAAGGGACTGGGTGGCAAGGGTGAAGGGAGGGAGAGGTACGGATGGGTGGTTACAAAATAGTCGTGGGGATGGAAAGTGCAGCGTAGGAAATGTAGTCAATAATGTTGCAGTAACTCTGTATGGTACCGGGTGGGCACTGGGGATATCAGGGGGGACATTGGGTAAAGTGTATGATTGTCTAACTGTGCTGTACACCTGAAACTAATGCCAAATACTGAACGTTAAAAAAAGAGAGAGAGAAAGAAAAAAATGCCAGTTCATGGGCCCTGCGCCAGACCTGCTGAACCGGACACTTACACTGGGGTCCAGGACCTGTATTTCACACGAGCTCTCCAGGAGGCCCTGATTCACATTCAAGTTTGAGACCCTCGGCGGCAACCAAACACCGAACTGAGGTTTGTTGAACTCACGTGTGATCCCACTGGGCAACAATCACTCTCCCTCAGTAGCCGTCAACGGTATGCTGAACCGGGCGCATGATGCCATTGGATGCCCTCAGCCTCTGTCCTGAGTCCAAGGCCCACGGAGGGTGTTGAAGACCCCAGCGGGTGTCTTCTGTGTGCCCCCGCCCTTAAGCAGTTGCCCACACTGCCCTGACCACCCCTCTATTTCTGGAAAAGAATCCAGCTTTCCACCCTGGCCCTGGGGGCTTGGCGAGGGGAGTCACTCAGGTGTGCTTGTGCAGCAGTGTGCCCACTGGTCAGTCTTGCAGTCGGTGGGGGATGGGGGGTGGCCGGCAGCACCACGGAAGGGTCCTTGGAGATGGCCGTTCCCAGTCCGGGCATTTCATACATGGGGAAGCCAAGGTCCAGGGAGGTCCAGTGACTTATCCGAAGGCACCAACCTGTCGGTGGCCCATCACATCTCTGTCCTGGCTCCCAGATCAGGATGCTGGTTCTGGGGCCTTTAAGGGGGGAAGGAGGGTCACCACAGTGCCCTGGGGTGTTGCAGGAAGGAAGGCAGCAGAGCCAGGGAGCAGAGTTTCCAGGGAACCTAGAAACATCAGGAGGGGTGGGGGTGCCACAGTCCCTGGGATAAGTGCTGACTAGTCAACCTCTCCCCCACCACCCTGGAACGTTCACAGAACTCTGGCAAGGAAGGAAGGGGGAGGAGCCCTTGGAGGCTTAAAGAGACAGCCTGGGCATAAGAAAAAGCACTAGATTTGAAGCTGGAACATCTGACTTTCGGTTCTGGCTCTGCAACCCATGGGTTGCTCTGGGTCTTAACCAAAAGACTGCAAACTCCCTGAAATTTCGTGCAAAATCAAGTACGAGTGTGTTTTTCTGTGGTAGAGGGTTCTTAGTGCTCAGTGGTTTATGAACTGTGGCCGCGAAGGGGCCTGAGGTCCTGAAGAGGTTAAGAGCAACTGAACTAGATAGCCTCTCAGGGTGCTCCCACGGACAAAAAGGGAGGCAATTCTTTCCTGAGAAACCACCCCGCTGGCTAGTTTGCAGGTACCCTTTGCTCTATGCATCCAGGTCCAGCAGAGAGGCAGTTCCCTAAATGACCGACAGATGGCCCTAAACCTTCACTGTAGCCTTTCTGTTTTCCTGAGACCAGCCAGGTAGGTCCCAGCTTCTGTGTTCTCGGCTTTGGAGACCCTGCACCTGGGTCTCCACCTTGCTGAGCTGACTTGAGTGGGATGAGGGTGCTGGGCCACTCGAGACTGTCTCTTCTGGGTGCCACCCCACCTTGCAGTGTCTGTCTATAGAGGGGGAATCGACAGGGATGTGAGGGGGGGGCATTAGGGTGTGAGTGAAAAGAGGGGTGGGGGTCTGGAGCACCCGAGGGAACCAACTGAAAAATAGGAAGGAAACTGCTTATACCCCAATTTAGTCCTTTCATTCTCCCCTGCACCCCCATTACAGGGCTCCCTAATTACGTTCCCCATCTCAACTCAAGTCACTATATCTCCAAATCCTCTAAACCTGGAATGTCTGATGGGTTGTCACTCTGGGGTGTGAAGGGTCAACCAAAGTATTTGCATTATGAAGTCAATGGCAGGGAGCAGCAGCCAGAGTGTCCAGGGAAGAGATGAAGTGGGCTGAGTCAGACATCAGGGAGTGGTGGGGCCTGTAGCTAACTAGAGTGCATGCCCCACCGAAAGGCATCCACATCCAAATGTTTTCAAAGCAATGTTCCACCAAACTAGACCAATTTAGCTGCCAGTGTGAACTTGGGCCAAGAAAACAGATTGCAGTGCCTGTGAGTAGAGGTGTTTAGTGCAAGGTCTTAATCAGAACGTAAAACGTGGTCCTGAAATTGGCAGATGCATAAGCATTGCCTGAGAAGGAGAACGCCAGTTCCTGGAGGCTGCTTCCAAAGATTTTGAGTCTGAAGGTCTCAAGTGGGACCCACGAAGTTGTATTTTTAACAAGTTACTCGGGGGAAACTGAGGCAGGTGGCTTTCTGGTCCCCAGTCAGTTACTCTTCCCAGTGAGCTGGCTGGGTCCTCATTCTCAGCTGACAGATGCTTGAAGTTCAATGACACAGCTTCAGCAACAATGGCATCGCCCTCCCCCGTCAAAGCAGAGACCTTTACAACTGTGCCCCACCCCCAATCACAGCACAGACCTGCAGAGAAAAGGTGCCACACCTGGGCTTATGTCTAAGAATTAGGAAAATTCTGAGACCAGTTCCCGGAAGGGGGTCGTGGCAAGGTAGCAGAGAGAGGAGCAGGTAAAATTCCAGTCAGTGTTCTGGAAAGCTGCCAAAACCAGGGTCACGGTATTTGACTTCTCATCCTCCCTCTACTCTGCGATGCTGGGCAGGCCCCTCCCCTCTCTGGGTCTCTGTTTCCCTATCTGTATAAAATTCAGAGAGTTGGACTGGAGTGTAAGCTTGGTTCCAGGACCCCCTTGGGCTCGGCTGCAGTATCTTGGGGGCTGTGGGTTGTGCAGGTGGAGGGAGGGAACTGGGAAGGATGCTGTGGACCCCTGCTCCCTCCCCTTCATTCAGAGTCGATCTGTGTTTATCTGTGTGTCCAGCTTTCTCATTTAGCTTTCATTTGAGAAACCAGCTTGAGAGCAACTGGTCTGGGAACTGTCCATGGAATCTTCGATTGCCCATTTTATCATTCAGCACCCCTCTCTTTTTCCTGAGCCACGTGCCAGGCACTGTGCCAGGGGCTGGGGCAACTGATGCCCCCAGGCAGGATTTCTGCCTCCTGTAGCACACAGTCCAATGGGGAAAGCCAGACAAGCTCACAGTTCATGAACAATGGTGACCCAGCCAGCTAGCATGCTGACACCCTGTAGCCTACACTGTCCCGGACCTCAGAAGGGATCCTGTTGGCTTCACCCTGACTTGTAAGGCCTTAATGAGAGAACCCACTTTCTTCCCCCCAGCTGACAGCCCAGAGCTCCATTAGCTTCATATGTTTTGGCATTTGATTTATTCAAACTGACACTCCAGCAAACTGTCTCCTACTCTTGCCTAACTGTGTGGAAGAGGGGAGCATGCAAGAATACGGTATGATTCAAGAGCTTTGGATTCAGTCCTGGGGTTTGCCACTTCTAGCTATGTGACCTTAGGCAGGATAATTACCCTTTCTGAACCTCGGCTTTCCCGTCTGTCAAAATCGGGGATGATGACATTCCCTACCTCATGGGATTGTGCTGATGAACTGAGGTAACGTACGTGAAGCCCTTGCCACACAGTCTTTGCCACATAGTACATGCTCCATAAGTGATAGCTCCTCCTCTTTTTATTATTATTAATTCGGGCATGGAGCTTGTCTCTCTGTTGCAATTAGAGCTCTTGTGGGGTATGAGCCATGTCTGAAACCATTTCTGATGTTCTCCAATAGGCCTAGCGGTTTGCTAGCACATCCTATGCACTCAGTAACCAAATCGGGACAGTTCCTCTGCAACAGTGATTCTCCAAGTATGGTCCCCAGACCAGCAGTGCCACCCGGGAACTGTTTGAAAATGTAGGTTTCCTGCACCCACCCCTGGCCCACTGACTCAGCAGCCCTGGAGGTTAGGTCTAGCAATCTGAGTTTCAGTGAACCTCCAGTGACTCAGATACATTTTTGGCTTTGAGAATCACTTCTCTACACCAGTGATTTTCAAACTTGTTTGAGCTGGGACTATATTTTCAACAATGTTTTCCAGATGGAACTGTATGCAGAAGCCAATATATATAATAGGTGAAAAAGGAGCTGTTGAGGAACCATGAGGGAAGGGGCAAGGCCACTGCCTGGCCTGGCCTCCTCCAGGGAGCCCCTGGCTCCCAGGGGCTTTCTGACTTCCAGGAACACAACTTAAAAATCATTGCCTTGCAGGTTTTAATCTTCTTAGCCACCTATCCAACTGTCCACCCCCCCAACCCACCCATCTGTCTATCCACCCACCAACCCACCCATCCACCTATATCTGCTGGAGACCACGTATCCCTTGCACTTCTGCACATTTTGCCGGGAGATGCACAGATGCCTTTTTTCCAGACTCTCTTTGCATGATGTCTGTGTAACAGCTTTGGAAGACAGCAATAGTGTCTCCCTTCAGAGCAAAGGACAGGCCTGCTTATTGTCCTGTATAATGAAGATACTGACTACCTCCAGAGCAAAGGGCAGGTTTGCTTGTTGTCCATTATAAAAGATTTGGGTTCCCTGGGTTTAGGATCCCTCTCTCCTGTAATCCAACCCACGACACCTGGCCCTCTTTGCGTTGCCCTGTGGGAACTGGGGTCTGGGGAACTGGCACAAATGCTGGTTCTCTGGTTAGTACTATCGCTGTGCGTAATGAAACCCTGGGTCCTGGAACCTTGTGTCCTCTGCTGGCATCCACGAAACTGTGGCAGGGAATTGTGTGTTGGCTACTTCATGCCATGTGAAAGAAACTTAAGATACCGCCCCAGCCTTAGAGAGCTGACAGTTGGGTTGTCGATGTGAAGCACGGAGACACCGAGAGCTCTAGCTGTGCTGCAAGGCAGGAAGCGGGAGACTTTGGGCAGCGTGAGGCGTATGGACAGAGGGGGTGGAAGGGGGTTTAGGAGAGGCCATATCTCAGGGGTCCACAGGGACCCCTGGGGTCTGGATGCCCGCCTTGTCACTGGATGTGATATCAGCTTTCTTCTGTCCCTCCCACTGTCCCGGTGCTGGTCAACTTGTTCTGCATTCACTCCCTATTGGCTCTGCTTCTCCAACTGACCCAGTGCTCCTTGGAGCAGGGACCCCATTTTCTTCGTGTCTTGGGCCCCAGCATTCCACCCAGTGTGTGGCACATAGTAGGTGTTTATTAAGGGTTGGCTGACTCACAGGAGGACATTTAGGCGGTGTTAATGGTGACAGTAAGAAGTACAATGATAGTAAAAACTTGGGTAGACACTTAGCAGCATGTTGGCACTTACTACATGGTAACATCACCCCTATATTAACTCTCACCCACATGGTAAGTGGCAGAGCCAGGATTTGAACCCAGGAAAACTGGCTCTAGGGTCCATGCAATTAAATACTACATTATGGTTAGGGATGTTGAGAAGGAAGGAGGAGAGGAAGCAGTTTGGGCACAGGAAGATGGGGGTAGCAATGGACAAATAAGCTGATCATCACTTATTCAAGACCACCACGGTTACCATTTTTTGAGCCCTTAATATAGTCCATGCTAACCCCTTAATCATAGCCACCCTGTGAATTGGGTGTTACGGGCCTGCTTGGGGGAAGCGGAATCACAGAGACGTAGCATTACCTGCTCCAGGACACACAGCTAAGCACCAGCGGCTCCAGACTTTGAACCCAGGTTTACTGGACTCCAAAGCCTACTGATCTTAAGGCTGAAGTGAAGCCATAGAGGGCTGGAAGGACCTCACGGCAAGAAGGCCCATTGACCAGACTTGGGGCCCACATTGGCTTGACTCAGACCTGAAGCCAAATAGAAGACAAAGAGATAAAGAGGACAAATGACAGAAGTGGGGGCCCTTCCTGAACTTTCCAGCCCAGGGTGTCCACATCTCTGTTGCTCCCCACCAGCTGACATTATAGAAGACAAAGAGAGTGGACATGAAGCCAGAAAGACTGAGCCAAAGCAAGACTCTGCCTCTTGCTTGCTGTGTGGCCTTGGGCAAGCTACCTAACGTTTCTGAGCCAGTATCTATCTGCCTTTCAAAAGCTTTGAAAAACCATATTAACAAACAGCTATAAGGCACCTGGTATTTAGTAGGCATTCAACCAACATCGATTCACTCATGGATTCACTCAACAAACATTCACTGTAGCACCTCCTGGCAGCGCCCCACTAGCACCTCCTTGGCACCTACCATTCCCGCACATGCTGATCCAACTTCATCTGGCAGTAGCTGCAACTCCTTTGCAGAAGAAATATCAGGGGATTAGTGTAGCCCCCAAAGTACCCTCAACCAATGGCTGACAGGAGGTGGGGGTATGTACCCTTGAATGGGGTACTGTGAGCTGTGTGGTTTATTGAGACTGGGTTTCAGGACGGCCCTGCAGGATTCAGCTCCTATTCTGCAAAGGTAACTTGCCCGTTAACACACCTTTTCCTGGCTCCTTCCCTTTCCTATGTCACCTCCCCACTCGCCTCTGGTGTTTTCTGGGATCACCTCCCAAAGAAATTGCTTGCATGTCAATCCTCATCTGAGTCCAGTCTGCTTCGGGGAGACGGAAACAAAAACTAAACTAAGACATTGACTCAAGTCCTACTGTGCACCACACCCCACACTCCATCCAGTGCCTAGGTTCATGATTGACTGGACAGACACGGCCCCTGCTGCCAGCATAACGTCTACAGTCAGGCCCCAGAGGGAACAGAAAACAAAGAATCCCATAGAAAATTATCGTAGTCAGTATAGGAGGTCCGGCCTCGCTCCCCCTGCCCTCAGAGAATGAATGTAACAACCTTCTCTTAGAACACAGCCAATTCTTCCCAGGATTGTAATTATTTTTCCTGGACCACCCAACAATAAGCATTTTGAGGCCAGAATCCACATCTCACTGCTCATGTTTTATATTCCCTATTAATTCCTGGCCCGGTGCTTTGTATTCTTCCCCCTGATAAATATTCAGGGGACACCCAGTGCACATTCTAGGCTGTGGGGACCCAGCAGTGAGCAAAAGGGACCTGGTCCTGGCTCTCACAGGCTGCCAGCCTGGTCGAGGTGGCTGACTATAAAACAATAAAGACATCTGTAATAAAAAATAATCTATGAGTAAGCAAACCCATAACACAATGTCAAATTGTGGCAAATATTGTGACAAAAATAGCAAAGCAAGGGGACAGAGAGAGGACTGGGCTGCAGGTAATTTTAGATAATATGGCAGAGAAGGCCTCCTGGAGGACGTACATACAGTTGGTGCTCAATAAGGGGCTGGTGGAGACAGGAAGGAAGGCTTTAGGCATCCAGACAATGAATAATACCACGGATGAGGATAGCCCCTTCAGTATAAAAAAAATGACTTTTCTAAGCGCATCAAGGAACTCTGACCCCTCTCTGAGTTGACGCCACAGAAAAGGCATCAATGACTCCATTCAGAAATCTGTTAGGTCAACACGCATACCATTCCTAAGCCAATTAACACCCCCAGAGAGGAGAGCAGCCTTGATATTTGATCAATACTAGTAGGAGAGCTGCCAGAATCAATGAGGAGCCTTCTGAGGTCTAAGGAAATCACTTGGCACTGGAAAAACCAGGTCTGTAGCAGATTCCGCAGTGAGTTTTGCGACTGAGAAGTGGCTAAGGCCAACAGCAGCGAAGACCCGCCGACTGCTGACCTGCTCCGGGCACCATGAGAGGTGCACTGTAGGGGCCACACTGTTTAAGGCTCACAAGGACCCATGAGGTGGCTATTACTATAGCCCCATTTTCCAGGGGAGGAACCAGAGGCTCAGAGACTCGTGCGGTGGCAACGCAGTGTGTCAGGGGCGATGATGGCAAGTGATGAAACAAGCACAGAGGAGGGAGTGCCTACCCAGCCTGCCGCAAGGAAACTCCTTCCCCGTGGGGGTTTGCCTTCCAGGCTGAGGTCTGGCGAAGATGGGAGCTGGCCCAGCGAAGGTGGGCAGGAGCTCCTTCCAGAAACGCACAGAGGCATGGAAGTGATGGCACACTCAGAAACCCCTGGGAGGCTGTATTCTGCCAAAGGTGAAATTAACTCCTTGCCTCATTTTGTGGGGCTCAGGGATTTAGTGAGATGGAAGTCACTTTTCTGGGGCCATGGTTAAATTCTGGGCTGTTCCACACTTCTGGAAATGCTGTGAGGAGGGTGCGGGCATCTTCTGAATGATTCTGGACGATCAAAAGCTGTGGTGGGTTAGGGCTGACCACATCATCTGGCATCAAGAGCAGCTCATCTCCTCCCCTGGGCTGCAGCCCCCACCCAGGCCCTCAGGCAGGGCTCTGAGCTGTGTTTAGCAGCTCGAGCAAGTGTCCTGCGTGTAGAGTCTCAACGTCTCTAACTGCCCGCAGCTGCCAAACTGCTTCACATGACCCGGTCTGTCCTCCTCCACACCCATTCTCCAGCCTGGACCACGGACTCCCTGGATCGCTCCACCAGCCCCAACGGGTTCCCCTGCACCCTGCAATCCAGTCTCCCTCCCAGCTCAGAGACATCTTTTCAAAATGCAAATCTGGCCACGTCACCTCCTCCTCCGGAGCCTGGAGCACTTCAAAGTCTCCAGTGCCCTCTGGATGAAGCCCAAAGTCTGTCGCATTCCTTGGTTCATTTATTCTTCCCACCTGACAAATGTTGATTGAGCACCCAGGGATGACCCTTCCGAGGCCTGATGAGGCATTAGCTCTTCAACTGACTTGGTTTTATTTTTGTCTTGATAGGAGTGAGTACTGAGGGGACACCTCTCGTTTTTGTGGGCCCAGCATTCATATCCCTACTCTGGCAACTGCACCTGCTCCCTCACATGCAGTCTTGGGGCTCTGGTTCCTGCCCCTAGGGCTAAGTAATCCAGCCTTTTCTGGAAATCTCAGAGCCAATACATCCCTCATTTTGCTGGAGTTTTGCCAGAGTCAGTTTATGGATGGCACTTGAAACCCAAGAAACCCTAATGGATGGGACCACCTCTCATCTTTCAGCCTGAAAAGGCTACGGGATAGCTGTCATCTGTTTACCTCGCCAGCCCACTTGCCCCCCTTCTGTGCCCTGCCTGATGCCCTTGGAGGCTGACTCAATCAACAGAGTCCCTTGTCTCTGGTTATGATTGGATTCAGCCCACAGAAAGTATCAGTACAACTACAGAGGTGAGGGGACAGTGAGGCTAGATATATTTCCTCCTAGGCCCTCCCCCATTTGCTAGAGAAGCAGTGACTCTGTTCCTCTTTTGAAGGCAGTCCTTCCCACACCGCTCCCTCCCCCTACCCTCGAGGCTCCCATGGTTCTCGGGTCTGCACTACTCTTGACCCTGGCCAAACCTTTGTAAACAGACCCTTCATTAATCTCCCCACCCTGACACAGTTTGAATGTGTGTCCCCTTGCTTCTTGTCATTTCCACCATGATCTGGGGCTGCTCAGGGTCAGGATGAGATGGGGAGCAGTGGCAGGTCCCTGAGGACTCTAGGAGATGGAAGGGGGACAGACAATCTGGGGAAAGGCAAAGAGAAACCTCCCAAAGCATCCTGAGCCAGGGGTGCTCAGAAGAGATGCGGCTGGGAAGAGCTCTGTACTATGGGCCTACTGCTTCCTTCCCGCGGGACCTTGGGAAACCCATTTCCTCTGAGCCTCACCTTCTCATCTGCAGAACGGGAATAGTAGAACCTACCACAGCACGTTGTGCTGGGGAGTCGATGACATTATGTCATTCATTCATTCTTTCTCTCAACAAATACGTCCTGATCCCCTACTGTGTGCCTGGCAGTGTGTGGACACAGCAGTAAAGAGAACATTGTTCCTACCCTCCAGGAGTTTACAGCCTATGTGGGGAAAGGGACATGGAAAAGGAGCCACACAAATAAATATCCAATTATTCACTGTGAAAAGCCCTCATAGGAGGGACCGTATTATCTGGATTAAAAAGTCCTCTCAGATGGCAAATGTTTCAGTGAGTCTTGGAGGATGAGGCAGGTCAGCCAGATAGGAAGGGTGACCCAAGTGTAGATCACAGAGGGGTCAAGGATAGAGGAGGTTGTTGGAGGAACTGGGAGTGATGGGGGAAGCAGACGAGGTGGGATGGGTGGCCAGGTCCAGGTGAATCACAGCTTTGTCTGACGTTGGGAGGGGTATTTTATTCTGAGACTGAGGTGAGACATGGATGGCCTGGGAGTTAAAGACTGCCATGGCTTCTGTAGGAGGAATAGACTAGAGAAGGGATAGGAATGGAATCAGGAAGACCAAAAGGGGACCGTTGCTGTCACCCAGGTAAGACATAAGGGTGGCTTAGCCTGGGGAAGTGACAGTGAGGGTGAAGGAAAATGAACTGAGGCAGAGGTAGCCCCACTGTCTGCCAAAGTTCCACTTCCACAGCATGTACCTGTAGCTGGGAAGAAGCTGCCCAGCCAGAGACTACATTTCCCAGTGTTCTTTGCACATGAATGAGGTCATGTGACTGGTTCTCACCCTTGAAATGGGAGCAAAAGTAATAGCATCACTTCTGGGCTGAGGTGGTGAGGAACATGTGCGTTTTCCCCAGCTTCTCTCCGTTGGTTAGAAGCAAAGGCCTTAGGGATGGTGGAGTCATAGATGGGTGTTCCCTGGGTTCCTGGGTCACCTTGTGGATGCTCAATTAGACTTTATTTGACCTAAGTTTACATTTTCACTCTCTCGAGTCACTGAGATTGTAGGGTCTCTCTATGATAGCAGCCAGCACCACCTCAACCAACCACTGAGCAGATTAGTTAGGAGAAAGACCCAGCAGGACTTGGTGATGGGGTGGCTGTTACGGATGAGTGAGAAGGGGGTCAAAAATATCTTCTAAGTTTTAGCTTGAGCAACTACGGTGATGAAGTTGATGTTTCCTTGGCTGGGTGGGAGGGATTTGGTTTTTTGTTTTTGTTTTTTTGGTGTGTGTGTGTGAGAGAGAGCGAGAGAGGAGAGAGAGAGTAAAGAGTCGAGTTCAGAACATGATGTTTGCAATGTGATGGATTTGAATGGAGATATCAAGTGGAAAGTTTGATAGAAGGCTTCAGAAGAGATCTGAGCTAGTGACACGTGTAGGCATCTGTGGTCTTATAGATGGTACCTGAAGTGCATCATAGTAGGCGCTCAATCATTGCCCTCTGAATCAGCATGGGAATCGTCTCTCCCTCGCTTCTAGTCAGTGCTTGGAAGTTGGTGGGCACAAATTGTCCAAAAGTGATTGAAAAGCCTCCCCCACTCAAACCTGACAGCCGAAGAACCATCTATTTCTTGCTGTGCCCTTGTATACCCATTGAAGAGGCTCTCTGAGCTCAGAGAAGCCCGAAAATCAAGCTATTCAAAGGCTGAATGAAGGTAATTCTAAGGATGCTTAAAGCTGCCTTCCTGCTGTGTTAGGTAAAACACTCACTCAACTTTGATGCAATGAAAACCACTTGAGTCTCTGCTTTTTATTTCAAGCAGCTTCATCTAACAGGCTGGGGTTTGAAAACGGAGTGTGAAAAACACGAGGCTGGACTTCACCTGCCTCTGGATGAGGCCACTTGTCTCTCTTCCTGGGCTACAGGTCTTTCATTCCACGGGGGTTTTGGAGGGGCTGCTGCAGAGGAGAGGGCTGCTGGGCGGGCGGGGGGCAGGCAGCTTGGCTAGGAAGAGCCGCTTGGCAAAGCTCAGAGTTTCACCCAATGGCCTCCAACTCCAGGGTAGAAAACCCTAATGGCCTGCAGGAACCAACTGGTTAACGATACAGAAAAATGACCCACACGAGGGACCTGGGGGACCTGGCAGGGTGGGTTAAGGGCTGGATGCAACGTGACTCTGGCTGACTGTTGCCATGTGGAATGAAAGTCCAGCATGACTAGGTCTTTCGCTTTCCAATAAAAAACTCAAATTCAGATTCCACATGAAATCTGAGTTTTAAACAGTGGTCTCTAAGTTTAAACAAGCGCTCTGTGGGTCAAAGAACAGGTGCACAGCACCTATGATACCTGTGCTTGAAACCGGTTTGAAACCCGCAGGGAGTTACGGGGTGGGCGTGGGCCTCCTTCCTGAGAAACTGCCCGAGGGGGTAATATGTAATCATTTTGGAATTGTTAATGACCTGACACAAGTTCATTGACTCAGCTACATAAATTGTGAACCATAATTTATGCTTCCTTTTATCCTCTCTTTGGTGAGGTCAACATTGTAGGTTTTTCAACAGGTGAGGAAAAATATAAAGACAGATTGTGACTGCCGGCGAGCTTGGCTCTGAGCGTGAGGGCTGCGTGTTGTCTTGTTTACCCATGAATGATCGAATCCTCAGGCCTGAGCAGGTACGCAAAAACACTGTTGAATAAAGCAATGGATGGAAAGGAATGGGCAAATAAAAGAAACAAGCACAGAACCAGATTTGCATGTTTCAGGGTGTGCAAACTCTCAGTGGCCCTGTGGTCCCTCAAGGCTCACATTTTGGTGCTGCTACATTTAAATTATCCTCTAGAGAGGACACCTATAGGATGCTGGTGCAATGCATGATGGTCCCCCCAGAGGCACACAAACTTAGCATTGAGAAAGTCTGTGTAGCTGGTCTGGACCTCTCTTCTCACTTCTCATCTCACTACTAGAATCCTTTTAAGCCATTAAGCTGCAGCTCCAGGCTTCTCTACAAACGAAGCTGTCACTGACCCACACAAGATAGCAGCAACAACATTCCCATTTAATGAGCAGCCACTACACTGCCAAACACTGCCCTCGGTGTTCATAAGGGGTTTTAGTAACTCTGGAGTCCTCTTTCCTCTGATAACATAGTCCACTCCCTTAGCCATAGCGGTAAGTACAAGACTAAGTCTGGCCAGTCACAGTCCTCATATCCTTCCCTCAAAGTGATTGGGCTGAAGAGTGAGCATGTGACTCAAGCGGGATCCATCAGAGCCTTTGCCTGGAACTGATGCCCTGTTACTGGGCGAAGGAAGCTCTCTGTCTGCTGAGACGGCTATAAGCTGAGGCTGTGGGCGGCACCATTCATGCCTTCTGGAAAAGGCTCATCTGTAGGGGAGAGACAGAAGAGAACAGAGGAAACTAGGGAGGCAATGCATTCCTTTCTACATCTGTCTGGAGTTGGGTTGCTGTCCCTTACAACCAAAAGATTTCACCAATGTGGCCCTTCACATATTTTGTCTTACCTAACCCTCTCAACAATTCTGTGAAGACGGTATTAATAACTCCCACTTTATAGATGAGGAAATTGAGGCTCAGAGAGGTAAGGTGAGTAGCCCAAAGCCACACAGCCAGTAGGAGGCAGTTCTGATGACTCCAGACCTGCCCTATGTTCACCATGCTACTCTGTCTGTCCCGAGAACCAGCATTCTGGGTTGGAGCTTACATAATATTTTGTGTTGTTAGTCAAACTGCTATGGGGCAGAAATGTCTTCTACAGAGAAACTCACCCTTTCAGGGCCAGAAGGAACTTGAGAGGTCAGCTGGGGCTCTCTGGAAAGAGCAGGGGACCTGGAGTCAGAAAACTCAGCGTTTTTATGATGATAAAGGAGATAAAGAATATGGAGGCATTCTCGAAACATTAAGACCTGAGTGAAAGTAAGACACCGGTGCTGTTCTTTGCCCACGTGATACTTAATGCTGGGTCAGCCTGTCCCTCAGTGCCCCTCAAAGTGGAGCGCTCACTGACTCTTAAGGCATTTCTTTCCATCCTGGGGCTGTTTGATCATGACAAGGATTTTTCACATTCCAAGCTGAAATATTTCCTTCTTGAACTTACGTTTATTGGTTCTATGCATTCCATTCATTCATCCATTTCCTTCTTTCCTTCCTGCCTTCCTTCCCTGTTTTCTCCCTTCCTTCCTTCTTTCTTCCCTCCCTTCCTTTTCTTTCTTCCCTCCCTTCCTTCTCTCCCTTCTCCTCCCCTCCAATCCATCTGCAATTATGTGCTGTTTAACGATGGGGGTGCATTCTGAGAAATGCCTCATTAGGTGACTTTGTCATCGTGCGAACATCACGGAGTGCACTTACACAAACCTGCACGGTCTAGCCTACCACCCACCTAAGCTGTACGGTAGGGCCTATTGCTCCTAGGCCACAAGCCTGTACAGCATGTTACTGTACTGAATACTGTAGGCAATTGCAACACAGTGGTTAAGTATCTGGGCACCTGAACATATCTAAATGTAGAAAAGACACAGTAAAAACATAGCATAAAAGATAAAAAGTGGTACCCTCGAAGCTGCTCTGGGCGAGTCTGTGAGGGAGCGGTGCGTGAGTGCGAAGGAGGCCTAGGGCACTGCCGTCCGCTGCCATGGGCTTTGTAAACACCGTGCACTCAGGCTACACTCACTTGATCAAACGGCAGGAGAGTAAATCCAGCACAGAGAAAGAGACGCAATCAGGAGACAGGGCAAACACAAGACGCAGGAGGCTGCCGCTGGCGTGAGGAGGCGCACGGTTTCCCTGCCAACTTTTCTTTGTGAGTAGAAAGAGTACTATGCAAAACTCTAAAACAATGGTAAAACTGCAGTATAGTAAACACATATATCAATTGCACAGCTGTTTATTATCAAGTACCATAAACTATAAAAATCATAAACTACAAATATCATGAAAATTGGTTGTGCTGTTTTAGGATAGCTGGCAGTACAGGAGGCCTGTTTACACTAGGGTGGTCACAAACCCGTGCACAACGCGTTGTGCCGTGACGTCACTAGGTAATAGGAAACTCTCAGCTCCGTGATAACCCTGCGGGACCACCGTCGTATGTACATGAGGTCTGTGGCTGACCGAAAGGTCAGCATGCAGCGCAGGACTGTACTGTAATAAGCACTGAAGATAACAGAAGCAGCAAGAAGACACGGTCTCACATCCACACCAGCTTCACCCCATGCAGCCCGTCCATTCTCTCAGCAGTGAGAGTACCATTCGGAAATACATGTATAATCCTGTCACCCCCTTGCTTCAAGTTCCTCAATGGCCTTCCAAGGCCTTCAAGGTGGAATGAGTTACAGACCCCTATCTGCTTGGGTCTCTGCTCCCCTCTCCAGCCTGGCCCCTCCCCTCCTTCACACCACCTAGACTTCAGCCAAACACAGCAACTCGCAGTTGCGAGCCTGAGCCATTGTCTCCCACACCTGGGCCTTTGCACAAGCTTTTCATTATGGCCGGAATCCCCTTCAACCCCTCTTTACCTGGTTAATTCCTACTTATCCTGCATCTCTCTCCTACCTCCTGAGCCTGGGTCAAGCGCCTGCTCTGTTTCCAGATCCCTGGGATTCGTGCCTCCACCCTGGTACAGATCACACTGTCCTTGACTCCCAGCTCTGGTCTGTCTTTGCGCCCTGGTCAGGACTGGCTGGCTCTCCAATGCCTATCAGAGTTGCAATAGAGTTCTGATTGACTTCTGATCTGTCCTTTCACCTCTGCCTCCTGTCCCCTGCTGCAATCCCTGAGGGCTCTGTGAATTACAAAGAGAGGCACTGGCTCTCCACAGGCGGGAGCGAGGGTCTCTGGGAGGGGTTCTGAGAGGGCACGCCCCTCCCTGTCTGCATTGCTCTAGGGTGCCACAGTGCCGGAAATGCCACCATTAGCAAGTCATTGTCTAAGGTAAGCAGTGCCCCCTTCTGCGGGTCCTCAGGGGAGACCCCACAGTGACCATGCTGCACTTCTGGTGTCAGAGAAGTGTCCCTGTGTGTGTGTTCCATACTCTAGTACTTCCTAAGGGTCCCAAACTCCGATTTGCCAACAGCAATGCCACCAGGAGCCAGGTAAGAGGCTATTTCTATAAGGCTGTGTGGTACAATGGTTACCTTCTCTGACTGCAGTGTCCAACTTCCTGGGTTGGAATCCCGCCTCTGCTGTTTCCCAGCTGGGGATCTTTGGCCAATTCATTTAGCTTCTCTGTGCCTCAGTCTCCCCCTCTGTAAAATGACCTAGATGAGAAGAGTACTAACTCGGGGTCCGCACAGGCACTCAGTACAATGATGCCAGTGAGGCTGCAGTAAGAGTTTGAGCTCTAAAGTGAAATGGAAAGTATTTTGCTTATCCCGAAGACCTGGCCTCCGGTCCCAGCTCCACTGCTGACTCTGTGGGTGGCTCTGCGCAAGCCCTGTCCTTCTTGGGCCTCCCCCACTATTCCTGGATTCTCACACCCGGGTAGGCCGGCTTTGCCAAGCAGCTGGGAAACAGCTGTCGGAAGCCCAGCCCACACCTGCCCTCTCTGGGGAGGGGTTGGAAGGCTGGCTGGCTGGGAGGTGGGTCTGGGCCACTCCAGGGCCGATTTGCCTACAGAAGCCCCGGCTGGCGTGAGCAGAGAGCGGGCAAACTGAGGGGCCACAGGAGGAGAGATCACCCATGATGGCTTTCCTAGGACTGCCTGGTTTCAGCCTGGAAAGGTCCATGTCCTGCGAACCCTGTCAGCCCTGGGCAGCCAGGGCCACCGGTCACCAAGCACAGCAGACACCCTCTGAACAGCATCAGAACATTCTGGGGACAACAAGGTTGATAAGGTAACAGACACGGCTCCTGAGGGCTCTGGGGGGCTGCCCCAGCCCCCCGGCACTGCTGCTGGCCTTGGGGCAGGGGAAAGGAGAGGAAGGGTTGTTGCCCTCTCTCTTTCTGCAGCTCTTCCTCCAAAATGTTGGCTGCCCTGTGAAATGGCAGCTGAGACTTTTCCAACCGCAGGGCTTTATCTCTCTGCCTGGACCTCCCTTCCTCCTTTCCTTTCCTTGAAAGAAACCCTGCTAATGGCTCAAGATCCAGCTCAGAGGTCAGCCCCCATTTCTGATCTCCAGGTGGCAGAAGCCCTGCCCCGCACGCCACCCCAGGACTCCATCCTGCTGCTGGCGCCCTAGGCCAGTGACCGACCGAAGTGCCTCCATTTCCTTGTCTGCACAACAGAAGCAGCCAGAGAAGCAGCGTAGTAAGGTCCTCAGGACAATTACATGAGATACTATGTGTCAAGTTCTTAGACTATTGCCTGAAGCAGGGTAAGCAGTTGATAAATGCCAGTGACTGTCACAGGGACGGAAGCAGCCTGGAAAAATAGTAAGTGATGGTGACGATGATGATTTGTGCTTCTGCTGTCCCCCTCCCTCCGCTGGTCCCTTTCTCTCACCTCCTGAAGAACTGGGCCCGGACATGGATCCGCCTCAGGCTGGCCTGAAGCTCTCCATACATGTTGGATGTATGATGTCAGGCTACAGATTTCAAAAGTTCCTTTTAAAGGACTCGAAAGTCCCTTTGGCAAGACAACGAGAACAAGAGCAGCCACCATTTGTCAGCAATGACCGTGTGTCCGGCAGTGTTCGGGGCGCCCTGTAGTCCTGTTGCCTCTCTGAACTCAGACAAGAGCAGCTGGTCTCCTGTAGCCTCGCTCTACAAAGTGCTCGCTGCAGGCCGGACACACCACGAGATAGTCCAGCCTGCTGATTCTCGGTGGGAACGATATTGATCCCTGCGGGATGTGTGGCAATGTCTGGAGACATTTTTGGTTGTCACAGCTGGGGGTGGGCTGCTACCGGCGTCTAGAGGGCTGAGGTCAAGGATGCTGCTAAACAGCCTACAAAGCACAGGGAAGCCCCTCCCACACAGAGGTATCCAGAGCAGTATGTCAACAGTGCCAAGGCTGAGAGACCCTGTCCTACGTGTGTTACCTACTGTTTCATCCTCCCGATGGCCCTGGGATCAGAGACGGGGAAACAGAGGCTCAGAGAGTTCCAGGCGAATGTCAAGTAGAGCCAGGACATGATCCCTGGTAGATCTGCTGCCAGACTCTGCTCTTTTCGCCTCTGCTCTGGGAAGCAGACTCGGAGCGGGGAGCAGAGCCAGCCACACTCCACCGGAGGGGAGGACCCTGCTGGTTAGCGGAACACAGCCCTGTCTGAGGGTCACTGGAGGGTCGTGTCAGACCAGAGCAGCCTGTCCAGAGCCCAGAGCTAGCCCACAGGGAATTCTTCTGGCCAACCAGAGCTGCCACCAGATGGGAGGCTGAGTAGTATTTAATATCTGACCATCTGCAGCCAGCAGCCCCTGAACTCGTCTGGCCCCCCTCCTGGCGTGTGGATGAGGAGGCTCTTCCGGCAATACTGCGACCCTGCGTGCTCGCTCGATTCACTGCTGCTCCTGGGAGACCTGGCTGCGGAAGACAGTGTCTCACATGCTACAGACACATGCGCGCACACGCAGCCTCTGTCCCCGGATGCCAGGAGCTCTGGTGGAAACCGGAACCACCCATCTCTCTGCCCCATGCCTGCTCCCCGCTCAGTGACTCTCCTGAAGAGACTGGTAGTTATGGAGCTACAATAGAGAGCATCTCTTTGACCCCTATGCCAAGAGGAAGGGAAAACACCAAGATTTCAGCTCGTGGAGGCAAGATGCTTCCAGGGAGGACATTCAGAGGTGGCACGGGGGAGAGTCTCGCTCGCCTATGCCCAGCCCACCCTAAAGCTTTAGAAAGACCCGGTCCCCTCTCCCTCAAGCTCCTCCTTGATCTGTTTCCAGAGAAATACAACCAGCTCGCTCCTTGGGGCTCAAGGGGGTCCTCAGGAGTTGCAGAATCATTCTAAAGAAGCACATCTCTCAATGGCAGTGGGAGCTACCAGGTACCAGGCACTGTGACTCATGTGTCATCTTCAAATCCTCATGACAGCTCTGGAGGTGCTGATATAAACCCCATTTTTTTGACGCTCAGAGAGGTTAAATTTTTCTCCCAACGTGACAGGCCAAGAAAGTAACACTATTTCGGGGGTTTTAGTACATTGAGAATTGCCACGGATCGTGCAGAAAAGTCTAGCATCGAGCTGGCCTATGGTAGGCACCCCAGATTAATCCTTGCCTCATGGCGTCTTAGCGAGCTCCCTGCAATGAGAGACAAGCACTGCTCCTAATCCATCTTGCACCTGGCCACCTCTCAGGTGTTGGGGGGCAGCCTGTTCTCTTGAGGTGACTGAAATGCACCTCATTGCTGGGCATGGAGTTAAAACCACTGACTCATTTGGCCAAAGCTCTCTTTAGACATAAGGCCAGGGCCCACTTCACATAGACTCTGCATCTGAGATCAGTTTCAATGCCCGAATCTGCATGTTCCGGGCCTTCGCCCTGCTCAGAAGCTGCAGGCTTCCTCGTTTCTCTAAGTGATTATTAGCCCAGTGTGACCAAGAAGTGTATGCCAGGCACAAGGAAGACGGCATGATGGTGGCCTATCTCTGCCTGGCGTGTCCCACCACACTGAGGACAGCCACCGTCCGCTCAGCTCCCACTCTGTACGGGGTGCTTCGCGTGCCCTACCTTGTCTTACATTCACGGTGGTCCTGCAAGGTTGGGCTACCATCACTGCCATTTTGTAAGCCTGGGAGCTTGGGGCTTAGAGGGGTTTGTGGCTAGCTCAGGGTCCTACTGTTGATAGTGGCAGAGGCGGGGTGGGGAGCCAGGCCTGGCCGGGGTGTAAGTGCCCATTGACTTGGGAAGGCTGCCTTGCCTGGGGCTTGCTGGGGTCAGGAGGGACAGGCCCACCCCCTTTGCTTCCTGGGTTACACCACTTCCTGGGTACTTTGCCCCCTTTGGGGGTCCAACACAGTAATGATCCTGCTGGGAGCAGCTCTGCTTCCCTGACTTTAACGTGTGCAGACAGTGCTGGCGGCTCGATTTCTCCGATGAGACCAAGCCAGACAGGCTAAGGAGTTTGCTCCCGCAGGCCCAGAACACCCAGCCTGCCTCGGGGAAGGAAATCGCATTACAGGTTGATTTGCAAGGTTCCCCTGGCCAGCCAGGAGGCTGGCTTCCTGACCCCAGTAATCAGATATCCAAACCCCCAAGTTCAGGGCAGCCCAGATGGTCTGTGGCTGGATCCCAAAGGACAGTGGCCTGACCTTTGTTGAATGAGATGCCAAAGAGGAAAACACGGTTCACATTCCAGCAGCTCCTCCCGGTTTCTGGGCGAGTGACCTCGCTTCTCTGAGCCTCAACTTCTCACCTATAAAGTAGGGACGGTAACAGTACCGGGAAGACTTTAGTTTTGCCTCTTTGTATCCATTTTCCCCTCCTGCCGGCAGCCCTATTTTTTAAGGAGGCATTCTACCTCTTTCTCTGCTGCATAACCGTTTGTTCGGCTCATCCCTAGTCAGGGCTTAGCTGCAGGGCTGTCCTGGGGAGTATACAGGGCAACGCCAGCAACGCAGCCAACCCAGCGCCTGGAACTCAGCAGGGACCCAAACTGTCCCTTTGGGTGCCCCTGATGACCCCTGCCTCCTGGTAGTCACATCTACATCCTTTTGAACCCCTCCCCTTTGAGTGTGGCTGGGACCTCGTGACTTGCTTCTAACGAAGAGAACACAGCTAAGGGGAGGGGATGTCACTTCTGAGATTAGGTTCCAAAAGCAGAGGCTCCTGTCTTCTTGCCCTCTCTTGCCCTTGCCTTAGTGAGGATTAAATAAGATGAGGCAGAGCGTGAACCCAGCGTGGCAGTCTCGGAGCCCTCGCCCTGGGAAAGCTGGCGGCAGGGAGCTGTGAGCTGCACACGCAGAGGCCCCCGGAGAGGAGCTGAGGTCTCCAGGCAACACCGAGCGCGGTCCCCCAGGGAGCCAGGAAGTGGATCCTCCCCAAGTGGGGCCCTGAGGTGACTGCTGGTCTGCTTCCTTTCGGGGCCTTTAGGACAATCCGTGGGGACTGTGGTGTGAAAGGGTCCTGTAGGCTCTGAAGCCTTCTAAGGTACAGTGCCCCCCCTTATCAACACGGGATACAGTCCAAGACCCCCAGTGGATACCTGAAACCACCGCTAGTACTGAATCCTATACAGTGTGCTTCTTCCTACCCATACGTACCTATGGTAAAGTTTACTTTATGAATCGGGTACAGAAGAGATGAACAACAATAACTAATAATGAAATGGATCAATTACAACAACATACTACAATACAGTGAAGGCGGTCTCTCACCGTGTCTTACTGGACTGTACTTACCTTTCCGCGTAAAGGGAGCACTTTCTGGCTTCTCTCTGGCTTATCTACATCACTACTCTCGCACTTCGGGGCCATTGTTAAGTAAAATCGGGGTGACTCGAACACGGGCACCGTGACAGGGTGACCAGAACCGAGAACCAAGATGGCTACCAGGTGACCAGGGGGTGGGCGTGGCCCGCAGGGCGGAGACCCTGGACGTCCGTAGGGAGGAATCTCGTCCGGGGCGGGGCGGAGCGAAAACACGCGAGATTTCATCACTACTCAGAACCACCCACCATGTAAAACTCAGGGGTTGTTTATTTCCGGAATTTTCTATTTAAAAATTTTCGGACTGCGGTTGATTGACGGCAGGTAACTGAAACCGTAGGAAGCTAAGCTACAGAGGCGAGGGGACTCGTGTACTTGCTATTTTCTGTTAGGTATTCCTCTGGCAACTGCCAACAGCAACCTCACCCCCAAGTACTCTCTATGTGCCAGGCACTTTGTTAAACCCATTTATCTACTTGTTAAAAAAAAAAAAATTTCCTAGATGTGAACACTGAGGCTTGGCAAGATGAGACTTGTACACGGTCACATAGCCAGTATGCACGGCCAGTCCGGGCTTCGACCCTGGGTCGGCCTGGCTATCGCGCACTTGCTTCCCGATAGGTCAGGTCAGGCCTTTGGGGGAAGGCTTCTGAGAAGCCTTCTGCTCGCTCTAGGGAGCACCCGTACCCTGTGCCAGGGTCAGTGCACAGCCTCCGTGTGTCCTGCCATGAGTCACCCAAAGCTGGGCCTGGTCGCTAGAGACCCAGAGATTAGTGGGCGTTTGGCATCTTCCTCTCAATCCAGAAGAGTGTTGGGGCTGCTGCCGTGGAGGCAGGGGGGTGGCCAAGGTGGCCCACTTGAGCTCTAGACGGCTGGGTTCCTCTCAACCCTCCTGGACCTGAGCTCAGAGGCCCTGGCCTCGGGCTTCTGGCTGTGGGTCCCTGGGGGCTCCTGGTGGGGTGTGGCCCCAACATGTGCAACTGAAGGACAAAGGTCCCCTGCTGTCAGCCCCCTCCCTCCCGAGGGAATCTCATCTGACCCAGAGGTTCACGGTTGCCGTGACCACATCCCTGCTCCCTCATAAATCACACTCACGTTCACATTAACTGATATTGCAGAGGCCGTGCACTGGGCTAATTGTTTGCAAACAATGAACTGTAGGCTCTCTTGGCTGATTAAGGGCATTAGAGTGGGAAGCAGTGAGGTTCTGTTGTATAATCGATAATTAATGACAGGCCTCGGGGCTGCCATCTGCCCGGATGGGATTCAGAAGCTCCCACATGGCCTGATCCCCCAGCGGCTTCTGATGGTCTCCAACCCCAGACCACAGGAAGGGCGTGTCTCTGGGATGGAGCGGGTGGAACTCTCCTCTGTGGAGATCCCTTCACCATCCCTCATTTTCACGTGGCGATGGTATGACAGAAAGAAAGGGCCTCGTGGTGGACTTCCGGGCCACCGAGGAAGCAGACCACAGTACTATGGGCTGGCCAGACCACGATAAGCGTTATTCTTACTACCGTTGGTATAGGGCCACCTGCCAGGGACAGAGCTTGTGGCTTCCCTAGATCTCATTTAATTTACACGCCAACCATGTGACGGAGGCACTCTGCCCCCTCCCATCTCACAGGTGAGCAAACCAAGGCTGAGATGAGGAGCGGGAACCTCAGCAGGAGACAGAGCTGGGCTTTAACTGCGCGGAGTCTGGCTCCGAAGCTCATGCTTGGAGCCACCCCTCCCAACCGCCTCACCAGCAGGTGGTGGTGTATCTCGTATCATCTCTCAGTTTGGAACCTTTGGGGCTGGGTTTTAAAACTTGCCTCTGCTTTCCAATTGTTCCAATTTCAATTCATTTCCAGGTCAGCCCTTCTGCACAGTCCTTATCCAGGGCCTCCTCTCCCCCCTCCCAGACTTCGCACTTTCTCACGATGGACGGCTGTCGGGGCAGAGGGGAGAAAGCAGGGAAGTAGGGCTTACTGAGTATTGGCACCATAGGACTCATTTTGCATATATGATCGCATTTAATCCTTTGGAAAACCATACGCTGTAGATGTGATGTTTTTGCTATGATAATGAGATTATGAGGAAACTGAGGTAAGTGACTTGTCCAAGGTCACACAGTGTACCGGTGGGGAAGCCAGGAGTGGTCTGACCTCAGAATCTGCTCTTCACTGTGACAGGTGGCCTCAGGACAATTCCTCTAACATTGCTCTGCATCTTTTTCTAGCAGTGCATTTTTCAGAAGGATGCTCAACATCCCCCTCTGATAAGGTGTGGTAAATGTCTGGCATGTACGCACAACCCACCATTCCCACGTCCCTGGCAGACATTACTAGTGGATCACGGCACACGTCCCTGCAGAGCCTGTGAGATGAAAGCCAGGTGTTACTCCATCACAGATGGTTATTTTGAGGACAAGGCAACATTTCTGAGCACTAATTGCAGGACCTCAGATGACTTCCCAATAACATGAGGGAACCCCAAAAGCCCTCTGACATGGCTGAAAGCAAACCCAGCCTAAAGCTTGGCCTCCTCCCCATACACAATTATTTCCAAAAGTTGCCTTTTCTGGGTTACATATGACCTCAATACCGCTAAATTGCCATCCTCAGCTGTCACTCTCCTGAGACCCTCAACACAAGGGAGGCAATGCACCCTCATGGCCAGACCCAATTTTAAGACCAGAAAAACATTTTGGCAGAGAAGTAAAGCAATGCGTAGCTGCTGACCACCAGGACTGCTGGCTCCTACCAGCCACGCCTTCCAGGCATCATGTGCAGCTGAAATAGGCAGATGGCGGGTTCACACCCTCGCTCATCCATGGTGACCCCAGGCCCTTCTCTCCTGCTCATGAAAACTTCTTAGTAACCAAAAGTGACGTTTTTACAGGGACCTCCCAGAGTCTGATGTGTTATTAGTCAGACCTTCACACACTTGGGTGCTCTAGTATCGCTTGGTTGATTCTGTTCCGCCCTGGAGGTGAGAACCACAGCCCTAGGCCACGTGCCCTAGACGACCCCACTCTCCTCCAGTCCCCAGAGTCTCACCCTCCGTGCCTGGCACAGAGGAGCACACCGCTGAAGGAGTGACATCCTGAGTCCTCTGTTCCCCAGCCTGTTCCCTCCCCAGTCTGCAGAGATGTCTTCTGGGGTTGCCTGACTGTCTTCAGCTTATCCTTTTCTGGAAACAACACTCCATTTGCCTTTGGGGAGCAATTCTCTTACTCTTGTTGCCATGAGATTGGCTGAGGACCTAGTGTCCTCCACTATAATGTAAGCTCCCAGAGGGCAAGAACTCTGTCCATGTTGTTTGCTGAGGACTCCCCAACTCTTAGAATGGTGCCTGGGGTATTGTAAGTGCTCAGTAAAGACTTGACTGGTGGGTAACCGGGGACTTAACTCTGGTTATGTGGCCAGAAACAAGAGCCTCTGTTCCCACTGTAGCTGTTAAACTGCTAGAAAAAAAAGCCTTCCTGGAGGAGTACCTGCCTGAGAAGGAAGATGGCACAGAGGAAAGCAGGTAAGTGAACAGAGAAAGATTCCCAATGACAATGATCACCTGGATCCAGCTGTGCCTGAAGCCAGATGAAACCACTGTATGAGGTGGCTCTTTTTCCTGTTATTCTACTAAGTATAATTCATTGTCTTAGGTGCTGGGTAATATGTAGGTAAGTAAAACACTCATGGGCCCTACCTTCATAATCTAGAGAGGAAACTACACAGCATAAAAGCAAGCCCATGAACAGAAGCTGTAATTTTAAGCCATGATAGGGTTATGAAAAAAATGACATAGGATTCAGTGAGAGAGAATGATCAGGGGAAATTACTCTAACTTAAATCTTAAACCTGAAGGTCAAGAATCAGTCCCCCTCTCACGTGAGGGTGGAGTGTTCTTGACAGAGGAAAGAGCATGTGCAAAGGCCCTGAGGTTGAAATAAGTATGGCATGTTTGAGGATGCCAGAATCCCGACACGGACAGTGTGAGGGCCCACATGGTTAGCGATGAGGCTTGACAAGGAGACATTAGCTCATCCATTGGGCTAGAACTTAGACATCAAGGTGAGGCACTGAGATTTTCTATAATGTGCACTGAGAAGCAACAGAAAGATTTGGAACCAGGAAATGATGGTCACCTTTTCTCTAGACAGATTCCTCCTGTTCCTCATCAGACAAATAGATTGGGGGAGAAGGGGTGAGAGGAAGAAGGGGCACCTGCTAGGCAACCTTTTCAGGGCTCCAAGGGAGAGAGGACAGGGCTTGGGTCAAAGTGGTGGAGCTGGACATTGTAAGGAGTGAGCAGATTTGAGATCAGCAGTCTGGCCGGCGTCTCTGAGGCCCTCTCACGGCACCGACTCTTTCAAATCATTGTTGCAGATCAGCTACGGGATTCTGACCCGCCTCCTGGCCCCAAGATGCAGTCATTTCCTGCCACGGTCTTCTAGGATCACTCCTTACCCGCTACTCTCTCTGTTTCTGAAGCATGCCGTGACTTCCTAATCGTCCCCATTTCAGTTCTTCCTTGTTCTTGTCAAACACCAATTTAAAAAATGAGTCCTCATTAACTCCATGCCACTCCTCAATTATAATTAGGCCCATCTCCCTGGCTCTTCCTTTCTCTCTCTCTCTCTCTCTCTCTGCTTTGAAACACTAGGGGAGAAAAATATTATCCTTTTTTTGACATTTTAAAAAATCTCATTTGCTAGCATAAATGCTATTGGTTGCTCTACTGTTTCACGGGTCGCTTCCATGGCCTAACTGAGCAGCCTTGTGCTTCTGCCTGGTTTAAATGCCACATACAGATCACAGCTGGGGACACTGAGAGGCTTCAGGGGGCCTCGGGAGAGGTAGTATGGCCGACAGTGGCCTTTGATGGCTCCTGGGGCCCCACCTCCAGGCCTCATGCCTCAGCCTCCCACACTGGCCAGCTCAGGTGGGACTCAAGCCAAGGCTGCCCTATTGGGGACATAAAGCTACTGCTCACCCCACAAGCAAAGCTGGCCTGGCTCTGAGTCACCCCCTGGGAAGTAATCCTAGGTGCTTTCAATGTAGCAACTCCAAGGACCAGCAGGACAGCTGCTTTGAAGCAGCTCACTTCATTCAGTCAGTCAACAAACATGGGCAGCATCTCTACCAGGTCACAAGGTACCCTTGGAAGGGAGGCAGGATAGCCTAATGGTTAAGGGCAGGCTCAGATTCGAAGTACCTGAGGCTGCATCTTACAGGCTGTGGGACTGGGGGCAAATGTCTTCACCTCTCTGAACCTTGGTTTTTCTCATCTGTGAGATGGCAGGAATGGGAACACCTCCCTTCCAGGGCTGTTCTGAGACCTGAAACGGAAGATGCAAAAACCCTCGAGGGCAAACAACGAGAACTCAGAGGACCGAGGGGGAGGCCGAGTGGACTGCAAGTGTCGATGGATACCATCCCTTGGGCTCTCTGGACTGAGTTTTTGGATGGAGAAATAAAAAATAAACCTGGCCAACCAACTATACAGAAGGGGCCTATGGCAGAAAGAGAACACAACATGCAGTTCTGTCTTTTGAAATTCAAGAGGAAGTTCAGGAGGATGGTGGCAGAAGTCGGAACTGTGGTTGCCTCCATGGACAGGTTATTGATTGGGGAGGAGGGGAGCGCCTGTGAGGGAGATTGCAAGATGCCCTGGAAATGTTCTTCATCTCGATCCAGTGACTTTACTGGTGACTACACGGGTGCATATTCCCATAAAAATCCACCACGCATGCACCTTTGAGGTTAGTTCATTTTACTGAGTGGACGTTATACCTCAATTCAAAAAGAGGGCAATACATCAGTAGGGGATCTGGGAGAATTTGCAGAAAGGGCTGCGGGAGGGGAGAAAGGGAGAATAAAAGCTCAGAGACCAGACAGAGCACCTTGAACCCCAGCCACGCTACTGAAGGCGTGTTTTAGGAATGACTGATGGAGAGGGAAGTGGCATTGGCCGAGACAAGGAATGAGAAGTGGCCAGCATTCCAGGATGTAGGAACGGCATTCGCAAAGGCACGGCGGCATGAAGAAACACTTCGAGTTCTGGGACCTGCACAGGCAGCCTGGTCAGAGCCTGACCAGTGTGAACGGAAGCCCGCTGGGTTTTGAGCTGGTGCGAAGGCCACGTTTGCTGGGTCCCATGTTTGTCTGGGAGCCAACGGCCTGGGTGGCACTAACCTCCCTGTGCTCAGGAAAGGAGGAAGCTATTCCCGAAGCAAGGACGGCCCTAGCCCTCCTCACTTATAACTGAAAACCCTCCCGAGACCAAAGGGGCTTTAGCGTTAATGCCTCAAAACCTGGAAGTGCCTCAGTTCTGGCAGTAAAACGGGCCCTGGGTCATGATTAAACATCCGCGGTACACTTAGTTATGTGTCCAGTTTAGATTCAATAAGAGCGCTCCTGGATTGTGTAATAAAATACAAGGAGTGTGTTATCAGGTAAGGTCTGATCTGTATTTAATTAGACGCCAGCTGCAGATGGCTTCAGGGAATGGCAAAAGGACATGTGGGCTGGATGATATCGTTTGCAGCGAGGTCTGTCTCTGTTCCTCTCCAGAACATCGGCAGAAGTGACCACTGGAATATAAAAACCAGTGGGAAGCCTTTACTGGTGATGGAAACTAGGAAGCCTGGCATCCGCATTGTCCCGAATAGCGTGTAGGTGGGATTAGACTGGAGGAAAGTCTGAACGGACCCATGGAAGGTCATGTGTGCAGGAATAAAGCACTGTCATGCCAGTGGAAGAGACCCCCACACTACCGTCGGGAAGTGGGAGTAACACACAGGTTCCTTCAAATCCAGCCGGCACGTCCGGGAAGGGTGCCGTATGGGCCGCCATGTTGTAGGGAATCCCAAGTGGACGCTGGCCTGGGGCCATGCCTGCTGCCACCAGGGGAAGCCACGATTGGCGAGGAGTCCAGGGCCTCAGCTAGTCCCTTGATTTCACCGGAACTATCTCAATTTTCTCCTTATCCCCAGCACTGGACCCAAAAGGATCAGTAGGATGCACAGTCTTAGAAAAACCCAACTCAAATCCCTACCCTATAGCCAGCAGAGCGCTCCCGTGGGAGGAATAAGCAGACAGAGGAAAACTGTTAAACTTCAGAAAAGATGAGGCATTCACGAGGATGGGACACTGTGTCCTCACGGGGTGGAGGGATGAAAAGAAATCAGAGGAAACTTTGCCACAATTCTAATTCGTCCCCCTAATTCCGAGGGGTGCTGCACCTAAGACCCTGTGGGAAGCATTCACGGAAAAGGCAGATCTGCGATTAGGTACAGCCGTGAGATGGAAACACAATCACTGAGCTCCAAACCACAGTGCAAGCAGGGAACGCCAGACAGAGTACTGCAGGACGCACAAGCTCAGTGGACGGAGAGAACGCTCCGGAGAACGGCAGTTTTGTAGCTTATGTCGTACATCAGAATCAAAGGAGGAGAGGTAAGGTGGAGGGTGGAAGAAAGCAAAGTGGGAAATAACTGACTGTTGTTTCTCTTTCCTTCCCTCCCTTCCTCTCTCTCTAAAATCAACAAACCTCAGGTGAGGATTTTTAAAAATTTAAAAGAGGCTCTTGGCCAATGCTAGTATTTGAACTTGAGTGAAACAGGTCCGCAGAGTTTCCGATAAAACCCCTTGGGTTTTCCCAGGGAAAATAAACCGGAGGATTGATGAAGAATCCCCGGGGGCTTGTCAGGCTTTGGCTACTGATGAATTACAGGAAACCTGGCCCAAGGCAGGAGAGGCACGTGTCTCCTGTGAGCACCTGGGCCTCCCCCTGCTTCAAGGACAAATAATGGAATAAGCTCCTTCTTCCTCCACTGTCTCATCTGAGCTGTGTGACAGCTTGTGAGGCGGGCAGGATAAGTACACTTTGCCTTTAATATCAACGAGGAAATGAGGCCCAGAGAAAGCAGGCAACTGCCCAAGATCACGTAGCTAAGTAACTGACAGCATCTTAGAACCAGGTTAAGGCTGGTGCCACCATCCGTGAAGACTCCACATGAATAGCTGACCTCAACCTGGATGGAAAATGCCATTGTGGTAGATAACAAAAATGGCGATAATACTTGGGATGGAATAGATTCCCCACCCCTTGGATTGGGGCTGGGCAGTAAATTGCTTTGATGGACAGAGTGAACGGATGTGACATTTCCCAGTTCCCAGAGTAGGCTTCAAGGGTCCTTATAGCTCCTGTCACTCACTGAAAACTCTGCTGTTGCCACATGTGTAAGCTCAGACAAGCTTGTTGGAGGAAGAGAGACCAGGTGGAGCAGAGACAAGTCATCCCAGCTAAAGGCCTCCTCGATCAGCCCACCCCTAGCCAAGGTAGTAGCTAACTGCAGACCCAAACTGCCCACTTGCAGAATTATGAAGTTCGACAGTGACTTCAAAGCTGCCTGATACATCAAAAGGACAGACGGTTTCAAATGTCATCATTGACCCAACCTCAGTCAGACTTGGAGCGCCCACAGAAACAGGACCTTAGCCCCCAGTGAGGCCAGAAGCTCAATCTGCTGTCTCACGGTCAGTCCTCTGGGGGACCCACCTGTCCTGCTTCCAAAGCGGAGACCTCAGATGCTTCTTGCACAATGAACAGACAGGCGTATTTGCATCCGGTCTGACGTGACCATTTTACGAGCCCTTGGTTGGTTGACTAAATCCAGCACAGGGTCGAAGAGCGTGGACAGACAGACAAATCCAGGCACAACTATAATACTCAACAGTCACTCTCCCATTGCAAGCCTCAGTTTCTTCATCTGCAAAATGGGGAGTAAGTAGTAAGAATCCTCACCTCGGAGAATTGCTATGAAGCGGAAATCACATACTAATATGAACTGCTTGGTACAGGGGCAGCAGAGAGTCATGTGTGAGATACTGTCACTTCTCTGTCATTGCAAACTCCGAATGTCAGGCCGCCTAGCATTTTGACCGCTCTTGTATTTACCAGGGGAGGATGTGACATCCTCACACTGTCATAAAAAGTTAAAAGAACTGGAGAAACTCATAGCCCAGGGTTCCCAACCTCAGCACAATTGACATTTGGAACCAGATAATTCTTTGCAGTGGCAGTGCGGAGGTCCGTCCCGTGCACTGTAGGGTGCTTAGCAGCGTCCCTGGTCTCTACCCACCAGATGCTAGGATCAACCTCCTCCTCAGCTGCGATGGCCAGAAATGTCTCCAGCACTGCCCAGTGTCTCTTGGGGGACAAAGTTGTCTACCTAGCCACCCTCTGATGCCCAAGAAACAGGGCGGAACTTCCTCTATCACAGAGGACAGCAAAAGGTGGAGAGGGGCAGCTAAAAATAATGACCTCCCAACCAAGGATCATAAATCACAGCAGAGGCAGCTCCCTCACCCAGATGATGCCATCTGCTTCCAAGGTGGGGCAGGAGGCAGAGCAGGGAGGGAAATGGCGAGGGCAGGAAGACATGAGACCAGGTGGGGAGGGAGGCTGGTCTGGAAAGCCGAGATGCCAAGACAATACTGCCTTGGTTTGGGTTCAGACCCAGAAGCAGACCCTGTGGTGAATTGACTCCAGGGATTCAAGTTCCAATTCCCGAACACATCTGAGTGGCCTTTCTCCTCTGCCTCCCCACCTCTCCATCCTCCGTTCTCATACCACAGGCTCCAGTCTCCTCTGGCCAGTTCCTGCTCTTCCTTCCTCTTAAAGCCCCCTTCTTGCCTTTCCTCACCTAGCTCATGTTTACTCATCCTTCAGGTCCCAGGTTAGAGCTGCCTCCTCCAGGAAGACCCCTGGCTTCCCCAGGTTGAATGGGATGCCTCCATCATGTGCACTCCCACAGGCCTTGCTTGATCTGCAGGGAGCAGGAGCCCCAAACCCAGACACCTGATGTTATATCCGAATATGGTCACCAAGACATAGCTATAGACTCTCAAACAGATGACATTCATCAATCAACTTTTAACTTTTACCCTCGACTCAGGCCATTCTGCCTGCGGTGCACTATGAATCAATATTTTAAAAAGTCCTGTCATTTCCTTGTGACAAGCATACACAAATGGCGCCATTGTGGGTGGGTGTTAAATGCAGTCTCAATACTTGTAAGCATTACACATACAGTAGAGAGTTTTGTCAGCCGTTTTGAAATTTCCTCATTTTCCCACGAGCCTCAGGAAATGAGGGTGGTCTGGCGGTCCGGTCTGCTCTCACTCAAACGCTGGGCTTTCCTGTTGGCTAGGATGGCCTTTCCAACCCTCTCCGCCCATTCAGACCCGCCCTGCCCCCTGCAGTGCCCACAATGGGCGATTTCCTGAAGAAATCCAGACTCTGCCCAGGACTGCTAGGGTGGGCGGGACCAGGGCGGAGCCTCCCCCTCCCCCCCCCTCAGGGTCTTGGCAGAAGGACCTTCCTACTGGAAAGAATGGCTGGGCTCCACCCTGCCCAGGCCTCCTACCTGCTGAGGCTGCTGAGACGCTTCAAGGCACCACCTCCTCCACCTCCTCCACCTCCTCCTCAGGAGCCCAGCGGACCCAGAGGGCACCTCTCTGCTCACCCTCCCAGAGGCCCGCCCTGCTCCAGCTCCTGGAAGCCGGGCACTGAGCTGCTCTGACCCCGTGAGCCCTCCCCCCAGGGCTCTGGGCCATGAGAATCAGTCCAGGTGTGTCCCCGGGGCCCTGTTACCCAGGCCCAGTTGGCCCCATGATCCTGGGGCTGCTTGTGAGGCCTCAGTGCTAAGCTGAGGGTAGGGGACAAGGTGTCGCTGAGAAACGGCTCACTCCCCACTGGGCGCCCTCGCCACCTGTCTACAACTAGAACGGAGAGCTCATTAGATACTCAGGTTCCAGGTCCCACGGGAGGATGATCTCCAGGAAGTTTCTAGAAATTCCTTGCTTCCCTCCTTTTTTCTTTGTTTCAAGGCACACCAGTGATTCTCACAGTTGGGCAAGTTGAGGCAAGAGTGAAGGAAAGTTCTGGAAAGGAGTCTCTGGGGGACCGGGAGCCTGGGGGCTGGGCCAGGCTGCCAGGAGAACAGATGGAGAAATTCAAGGACAAGTAGGAGGACTCGCAGATGGGCAGCCAGCCAGATGGTTGGGCAGGCAGCAGCCCGTTGTGTCCCCTGAGTCTTCACCCACCTTGTGATTACATGTTTGTCTATTTGTTACCACTGGGGACCTCACTGGAATATCAGCCTCAGGAGGGCACCAGCAGTCTACCCTGTCGCCAGCGATGTCCCAGGCCTAACACAGTCCCTGGCACATAGTAGGTGCTCAATAAATATCTGTGGAATAAATGAGTGAATGAAATGGATGCATGAAACAAAGGATAGGCAGACCTCAGATAAGTGGATAAATGGTTGGATGGGATGGATGGATAAATGGATGGACGAATGGACAGGTGGATGCATGGACGGACTGACAGACGGGCAGAGGACAGAGAGGCGGATGGATACAGGGCTGGTGTTCCAGGGAGCCTCCTGTGCAGTCCTCTGGCCTATCATTCCATCCCAAGAGACCCTCTGACCTTGAAGTTGCTCCCCTTCCCTCTACCAGCCTGGCTTCTCCCTGTGTCCACCCCCAGACAAAGAATATCTACTCGGAGAGAAAAGCTGCCCCTGGGGTCCTGCCAGAGCGCTCCACAGGCCAGGCCCAAGCTGTCCGGAGCAGACCCAGAAGCCTCAGACCCAAAGCGGAAGAGCGCACTGTGACCCAGACCCTTTGTCAGTGCGCGGGGCCTCCAGATGGGGAGGGAGGTCCGAATTTTCCAAAAGGCCCAAAGAATAAAATAACTGCACATTCCTACTACCCGGCATTAACCTTGGCTAACATTTTGGCCTTCTAGCCTTTTTCTAGACATTTGCTTTTTTTTTTCCCCCTTAAATAGATTGTATATTTTAGAGCTATTTTAGGTTCACAACAAAACTAAATGGGAAATACAGAGATCCCCCATATGCCTCCTGCCACCCCCAGCACACACAGCCTCCCCCACCACCAACATCCCCCAGCAGAAGGTGCGCTGGTCAGGCTGATGAACCTGCACTGACATGTCACCGTCACCCAGAATCCATGGTCTTCCCAGGCTCACGCTTGGTGGTGTACATTCTATGGATTTGGACAAGTGTGTAATGACAGGCACCCATCGTCTTGGTATCATATGGAATAGTTTCAGGGCCCCAAACATTCCCTGTGCTTTGCCTAGTCCTTCCTCCCTCCCGACTAATCCCTGGCCACCACTGACTTCACCGTCTCCCTGGTTTCCCCTTTTCCAGAGTGCCCTATAGTTGGGATCCCACAGTAGGCAGCCTCTTTAAATTGGCTCCTTTCCCATAGTAATATGCACTTAAGCTTCCCCTGCGCCTTTTCATGGCTTGTCAGCTCATTTCCTTATTTCTCTGTAGCGCTGAAAATTATTCCATTGTGTGAATGTGCCACACCTTATTAATCCATTCACCTTGAGGTTGCTTCCAGATTTGGGTCATTATAAATAAAGTTGCTATAAACGTCCGTCTGCACATTTTGTGCGGACGTGATATTTAAACTCGCTTGAGTAAATCCCGAGGAGTACAGATTGCTAGATCGCAGGGGAAGCGTATGTTTAGGCACATACGTTTTCAGATGACATCGTTCGCATGTGGATACACTGTTCCTCCAAAGACACGCTGGCATTTATTGACCGCCTACTATTTGCAGGAGGTGTTTCTGTGCTTTTTGCACAAATATCTTATGACACCCCCACAGCCGCTCTGAGATACAGATATTATTAGCTCCATGTTGCAGACAAGGAAACTGGACTGGGAGAAATTAAGTAACTGGCCCACTAACACAACCTTGGGGCCAGGACTTGAACCCGAGCAGTCTGATGCCAGAGCCTATGCTCTTAGCCACTATGCTGGGGGGGGGGGGGAATAAAGTCATTTAGGTGAAGCTGAAGTTTCCTGTGACCAGGACCACGATCTTGGTCCCTACCAGCCTTCCCTAGCAACAGGACAGCAAGGGCATGGCTGAGGGGTGGCCCACCCTGAAAGCAGGCAGTGATGAGCTGTGCTGTCTGTAGAAAAGTTGACAATCCAATCAAACGGACTCAACCAACCTGCTTTTCATTACCACTGTGCGCTGCCCATGCTAACCAAAGCTAGTGACCAGATACTCATCCCTGAGAAAGTATTTTGTTTGTCTAGATTCCAGACCATTGATTGCTGCATTGCATTGTCTTGAGGTTTAATAATTAGCTTCCAAATAGCCCATGTTTATTATTTATTCTTTAATGAACACACCATTCTACCTGGAAGGGAATTCAGAGAACTAGCCCACCCCTCCCCGCCGCCAGCTAGGCACCGGCCCCTGACACAGGCGGACTCAGCTCCCCACAATTGTTCTGCAAGTTCAAAAGTGCATAATGGTTTAGAACTGTTCACAGTCACTTCCGGCTCAGATTGTGTCTCCAGCCTCTGGGATGATACAGGTTCTCATGTTTCAACAGCAGATTCAAAATAAGCAGGGACTATCGAAGTAAAGAAACAGCACTTTTGTTACTTCTGTCATTCTCTGCCGCCCCTGGGAGTGGCGTTTCAAATTTATTTATATTTAAAAAGCATGAAATGGAGTGCCAAGGACTAGGAAAATAGTTTTGTTTTTTGTTAAGCACAATTTTTTAGTTCATTTGTGAACTACTTTACTGAATTTGAACATATCTTTAAAATGGAAATTTATTCTTTTAACATTATTGGCTTAAAACCAAAGAACATATGAAAATAATACTTATTATCACGGCATTGTTACTGAAAATAACTTTGTCACGTAGAGGAGAAGGTGTTAAAAGATCTGTTCTAGGTATTAAATGTCCTCTAACCTCTCTGCTCACTGCGCTTCCTGTGTCTCTTTTCAGTCTTGCTTTACACCGAGACACATAAATACATACACATATATCGATGACGTACATAGAGCATTATTTTGTACATGTACAAATAGTTAATACACATGAATATCATTACTGTTGCTACCTTATTCTGTAACTTTCTTTTCTCGCTCCACAGGCTGTGTGCAGACCTCACCATAGAAATGCGCGTAAACCGGTGCTGTTTTAAGCAGCTCTGCCCATCTGAGAGACTACACTTCCCCTTCCTGACCCGGTCCCGATGGGCATTCAGGCCGCTCCCAGTTGGTTACTATCATAAACACTCTGCTCTGAGCAGGAGGCTCTCCAGGCGTGGCAAGGTCAGGGGCAGGCAGAGTGTGCAGTTTAGAAGGCCCGTCACGTGCCCTCCTGGAGGCCGTCTCGCCGTCAGCTCCTGCCAGTCCGGGGTTATTTTCACCCTTGCCCTTTAGCTGGACGGCCCAGGGCCAGGTCAGCCCCGCGTGGCTTTTCATCTCACATAGCACTCCCGCATGGGTCCCGTGACCCCGTGGCCATCACCAACCCGGCACCACGAGGCTTGTGATCTGGGCTATGTAGGCAACTCCCCGACCCCAACACACACGCATGCATGCACACACACATGCATGCACACACACACTCCCAGCCCTCGGTCTCTCCATGCCAAGGAGCGATTTCCAGGCCCGATCGTATGACTCTGCCCCGTGTTCCCGGCTGGCAGCCAGGGCCGGGGATTCCAGGGGTTCTCATTGGCCACACTCATAGCTTTTCCTTCTCCCTTCAAACACTCTCCTGGCCATTGTCCGTGCCTGTGAGGAACACCAGGCACACCCCAGTTCAAATCCTGGACATGGAGAAACTTGCTGTGTGGCCTTGGGCAACACGCCTAAGCTCTCTGAGCCTTGGTCTCCCCAACCATACAAAAAGGATCATCACCTACCTCACAGGACAAGTAACAGAACCACCCATAAAGTCGACTCCCCCCTGCCCTTCATATACCCATCTGCCTCCCCAGCTAGCCGGCATCATCTTTGAGGATGGGGACAGCATCCTGCTCCCTGGGTCCCCAGAACATGGCCTGAAGTAGGTGCTGGGTCACTGGAGAATTAACAAGTGATAAATGAAATAATTACAGCTACTGTGTTGGGTCCTTACTCTGCTGGGCACCATTCTTCTTCTTCCTTTTTTAAAAAAGATTTTATTTGTTTATTTATTTATTTTTAGAGAGAGGGGAAGGGAGGGAGAGAGGGAAAGAAACATCAATGTGTGGTTGCCTCTCACACACCCCCAAGTGGGGACCTGGCCCGCAACCCAGGCGTGTGCCCTGACCAGGGATTGAACCCAAGACCCTTTGGTTCACAGGCCGGCACTCAGTCCACTGAGCCACACCAGCCAGGGCTGGGCACCATTCTTTACGTACATTTTCTCATTTAATCCTCCTATGGCCAGAGGAGTAGCCGCTGTTATTTTTCCTGTGAGGTAGGTGATTGTCCTTATTTCGTGATTAGGGAGAGCGAGGCTCAGAGAGCTTAAGTATGTTGCCCAAGGCCACACAGCAAGTTTCTGCAAGGCCAGGATTTGAACTGGGACGCCCGTCCTCTGCTGGTGATACTCTGTAGTCCCTGCCATCTGTCTAGGTTAGGTTCAGGAGCTTTGAGATGAGACAGGTGCCATTTTTATCCTCAATACTTCAGCCACACTAGAAAGCCTTAGGCTGTTGCCATCTTTTGCTGGGATTACTGCCCATGCCCCTCACTGGCCTCTGGCCTGCTCTTCACTGCCATAGCCAGCATGATCTTTCTAAAGCACAAATCAGAATTTATTTCCCCCTCCCCATTGCCCAACTGCCCTAAGTTGTCTGACGCCCTGCTGACCCCTTGACCCAGACCTGCCTTTGTCTCCAGGTTCAACTCTCTTTACCATCCACTCCCCCCACCCCCACCCCCACCCCAGCCTCCAGTCCCAGCGCATCAGACTTAGGCTAAAGTTTAAGATCTGCAGCTCTGGGGACGTACAACTGGGGGAGGGGGTGTAAAGGAAAGCAATTTCTGAATATTCTCATTTAAAAAGGCAAAACACATCGAGCACTAGATCTTTTCCAAACCCCAACAGCTCCCTCTTGCTCGCCTGTCACTGGGATGTTTTCTTTCATGGGGCGGAAGCATCCTCAAAATGCCCAAGTACCTCACTGTTCACTTATTTGAAGGAGGAGGAGGGAGGAGGAGGAGGGAGGAAGAGGAGGGAGGAGAAGAAGAGGGAGAAGAGGGAGGGGAGGAAGAGGAAGAGAGGCAGTTCTGTCACCTGTGTTCTGGTGACAGATGTGTCCTTATGCTCAGGTTCCAACCACTCATTCAAAACCACACACTCTCCTCCCCTGCCGTCCTGTCTTTTTCATATCTTGTCATCTGTCTGTTGACCACTTAGAGAAGGGGTGACAGGCTCCAAGCCATTCCTGCCCTTTCCGAAGTTGCTCTGCAGTCCCCTCTTTGTTATGGGTTGAACTGTGGTCCTCCTGCCCTGCCTCCAATTCATATGTTGAAGTCCCCACCCCAGGACCTCTGAATGTGACTTTATTTGGAAATAGGGCTGCAGCAGATGCAATTAGCCAAGATGAGGTCATACTGGAGTGGGGAGGGGAAATTTGATATGACTGATGTCCTTATAAAAAGAACACCACGTGAAGAAGCAGACAGACATGGCAGGCGTAGAGGGAAGGGGATGTAAAGACAGGGAGAATGCCTCCCTGAGGCACCCAGAGCTGAGTAAGAGAGGCTCAGAACAGAGGGAACCACGCCTGCCGACACCCTGATCTTGGACTTCCAGCCTCCCGAACTGGGGAGTGGTAAATTCCTATTGCTTCGGCCACTCGGTTGGTGGGAGTTTACTATGGTGGCCCTAGCAAACTAACACTTGTTCAAGACAGTTAAGATCCCACAGCCCACGCACACAGCGGGTTGCCCCTGCCTCTCGAATTCCAGAAGGGGGGCCATGGCACCCAGAGAGATCAGTCATGCGCCTGGGCTCCCTAGCGTATCCGGGCCTGAGCAGGGTTGACCTTGGAACTTTCCCAAGCTGCTCTTCCCTCCTTTCTGCTTTGACACATTCCCACGCTCCATGGGTGGAGATTCAGAGGGGAACAGAGTGTTTACTGCTAACGGCTCTAACTGGCAGGGGTTGGTCATTCAGGCAACTCCTGCGGAGGGTGGCCAAGGTCCCAGGAGGGGCCAGGGACTGAAGCCACCCACTTCGGTGGGTCTTGCGGCCTCGTGTGTGGGAGGACATGGCCGCCAGGCTGTCAGCTGGCTGCTTCTCTGCCTATGAAGGTCACAGTGGGGAAAACCCACAACCACATTCCTTCCAGGAGACAAAGCCACTGGGCAACCAATTTCCGATGACTCCGAGGCCCACTGCTTTCTCCTAGGATTGGACAGTCTCGAAAGTGCAGGAATGAGACCAACCATCTAATTAAAGGGTGCCCATGAGTTGTTGTCCCGCCGTTCTCTGCCACTGTGAGAAAAACGGCCCACATGGCACCAACCAGGAGGATGACTCTTGGAATTAAATGGACCCAGGTTGACATCCTGGCTCTGCTACTTACTGAACGATGTTGGGTGAGTAACTTCACCCCTCAGAGCCTCAGTGTCTTCATCGGGGAAATGGGGATTACAGGTGGGATTGCTTTGTTTGGTGAAAATGCTAATACACGTAAGAGGCTCCGTGCAAAGCTCAGATCGTGGGAAACCTCCAAGCGATGGTGAGGGTTGCTTTGATCAATTCCGAGAGACTTTGAAACCTGATCATGTACAGTCCCCTGGGTTTTCAAACTCCAAGATCACTACAGTGTTCATGCGGGTAACTGCGTGACTTACACCTCGGCCCTGAGGCCAGGAGGGCTGAGCCTGAGCCCACAGTGGGGTGCCCACCTCCTGAGACGGCTTACACAACTTAGGGTGAATATACAGTTCTCTTTAGAGAGAGGTTCTGGCTGTTATTAGAGTCTCAAAGGGGTTCCCTGTCTGCAAAGGGATGATCTATGAGAACAGTGTAAGCAGGCTGCTTGTGCCCAAGGGCCAGGAGAAGGGAACCAGCATTTGCGGAGCCCTGCTACATGCCAGGCTGGCTCACGCTATCCGTAGATTCCCCATTGGGCAAAGGAGGCACCATGATTCTTGTCTCCCAGGTGAGGAAACAGAGGCTCAGAGAGCTCACGCTGAGACAGACACTGGACTCGGTCACTTGCCTGTCCCACGGCTGGCAGAGGCGTGGGGTTCCAGCTCGGGCCTGCCTGATCCCAAGCTGGGTCTGGTCCTTGGCACTCTGCTGCCTCTGGGGAAGCCAGTGGGGTGACTCAGAAACACAGGCCTGCACCCAAGCTGTGCGCCATGGAACACACCACACCACGGCGTCAGAGGCCACGGGCCAAGCCCTGTCCAGTTCTGCAAATAACCATGCTCAGGCGCACAGAGAACCATTTCCCGGGGTAAATTCTCTAGCCTGCCTCCAGGAAGAGCGCATTTCCCTCTCTGCCATGTTCCCCCGGCACCTGGCTTAGCCCACTCCTGGTCCCTCTCTCATGTTCTGCTTTATGCTACGTCAAGGCCACACAGTCATTAGAAGCCCGGGTCCTGGGGGAAAGGAGACTGCCACTTACCAGCTACGTGACCTTGACTTATTCAGCTGACCCCTCTGGGCCTCACTTTCCACATTGATGCCTGAAGCTGAACGTCCCTACCTCACGTGACAGGGCAGACTCTTTGTCCTGTACTTTCTCCTATCAGGACATCTGCTCATCCCTCTCCATGTGTGTCCTCTTCTCCCGCTACTCCGTGAGCGGCAGTGGCGTTGGTTGCTATTGTCGTCATTGCGTTGGCATCACGGGCTGAGGGCACGTTAACACCCACCTTTCCCCCCACTTTGAGCTCTGGGAAGGCCGTGTTTGCTCATCTCCACACACCCACCACCAATCGTAATTGCTGGGGCACAATGTATTCTTAGAAAATGTTTGTTATTGAAAATAAACTCAAAGAAAGCCCTGCTTACACCATTGGTAATAAACATCTAAAATTCAGAGCCCCCAAAGACACTCCATAACAGTGCACGTTCCAGGAAGGGTCAGAGACATTTTGAGTGACTATCCGCCATGGGTTAGAGAGAGCTGGGGAAAGCTGGGACAGGAACTGCCCCTCAGGGCTGCACGCAATGGGGTCGGTCCAGTCACCCCATGCAGTTTTAGGATGAAAGACCTGTGAAATTTGTTCCCTGTGGTCTTTCTTATTATTTACACATTTATTGGGGACGAGAAGATCATCTACCTTCCATCCTTCAACCAGTAACCTTTTCACCCAGCTACATATCTATCCCATCTTTCCAGTTATCCAGCCAGCCAACCATCCATCCAAATATCCACTCAATTATTCATTTATCTGTCCATCTGTCTACCTACCCATCCATCTACCCACCCACCCAAATATCTATCCAATTATTCATTTATCTGTCCATCCGTTCCTCCATCATCCTTCCATCCACGCCCACCACAAACATAGTCACTGAACACTTTCTAGCTTTCGGGCACTGCGCTAGGCACTGTTGTCACCTACCAGTGAATCACATTCTGCAAGGGGATGCAAGCAAGTAAATGGCAATCTCAATTCAGTACAGCGTGGGCTGTGAGAGGAATGTGCACAAGAGGCTGAGGGAGGCTCCAAGACCTAGGAGGGTCAGGTGAGACTTTCTGGCAGAGGTGACGTCTCAGCTGAAGCAGGAAGGAGATGCAGGGGTTGCTGTGAGGGGAGAAGAGCCTTCCAGGCAGAAGGAACAGCATGTGCAAAGGTAAGGGCAAGAGAAAGGACACCGAGCTGGGGGGTTGATAAGCTGTCTGTGTGGATGATGGAAGGGAAAGCTGGAAGGAATGAGAGAACTGGCTAGAGTCGTGGGCCTTGGGTTGAGTTTGAGTTTGGGCTTTGTCCTAGGAGATCGGGAAGCCTTGGATGGATGTTAAAGAGACTTGAGTGAAGAGAGCAAGCTTTAGAAAGATCTTTTTTTGCAGGAGATCTCTCGCAGAAAATGGATTAATTCTTTGAACAAGAACAGCACGTGGGAGGCCAGTCATCAGACTCAGGAATGATACGAAGAAGACTTTGAAAGTCAGTCTTGCTGTCTCCTTGCCCAGAACCATTTCATGCCTGGCTGAACATCTCATGATGCTGCGGGGAGGGGAGCTCATCATTCAGACAGCCATTAATAGTCTCCCTGAAGATGCTTCCTTGAGGCTGTAGTGGGGAGTTCAGCCCCAAGACCAGGAGAGAAGACCTATAGTGCAAAATGATGGGCAAGGATGGCCCCTGGTAGAAAGAGACTTGGACTGTATCAGTCCACTCCCTCCCCTGGTCCTGGTGGAGGCTGGGGGGCTGCTTGCCCAGATAGGCAGCCAGGTGAGGGGGGTACATCTTATATAAACTGCTGGGGTAGCAGAGAAACCTGACCACATCCCTGCTTTCCAGAAGCTTATAATTATAGTAGGTATACTGGACCTAACATAAACAAAAAAGAGTGAGTTATCAATATTGAAAACTCAGGAAAGGGGGAGAGGAAAGGAAGGTAGAGGACCAACACCTCATCCAAATAGCAAGGAGTCAAAACATACTGCCTGTACTGGAGGGAATAAGAAATAAGAGTGAATGCATGTCTCAAAGTTGCCAAGGTAACCAACGCAGAACCAAAAATAGTGATAGACCTCTACTGGGAGAACGGGGTAGGAAATGTCAATAGATAAGGGGTAAGGTCGGAATATCAATAAATATCAACTATAAGCATGGGTTTGAGAGATTTGGAGATAACCACAGAGGAAACAGAAACACGGAACCACTGGGAAGCAGCCAAGAGTAGGAAGGGATGGGGCGGGGAGCTGCTTTCCAACGGAAGGCTTTCTCTCTCCTTTGGTTATTTTTTAACATTCAAACAGAGAGTTTGCACATTCGAACAGAGGTAAGACATAGCTAATAGAGTTCGTGGAGAAAGGCAAATGCAGAGCAGTTAACAATATTGGATTTGGAGCGAGGGGTCTATGAACACAACACAGAGGGGCCGTGAACTCAGATGGGAAAAATAATGACATCTTCACTTTACTGAACTCTCACTGAAGTTCAGCATTTGCTTTTCTCACGAGGAGAGGCAAAAAGCCACGGCGGCGTTATCTGACCTGTGACTCAGTCACCGATAGAAATCAGAGGCGCTTTCATATCACCCTACAATTGTTACAGATACCTCGAAATATGTATTCTCCTCACTATCTTGAAAATACAGCTTCTGTTGGACGGACTCCTAGCTCCTCTGGTTAGTTAACCCACGAACAGAGAAACACACACATTCCCATCTCACGTTTGTTTAAAGATGCAATTTTTCTGTAATGACATTTCAATATGATCGGTTCCTCCACAGGCCCATGTCATTTTCTGTGCACTGAAAACACATGCTTCCAAGGAGGGCTCTGCAGGCCTCACCAGACTGCCAAGGAGTGTGCGGCAGGAACCAGGTTGAGAACCGGCTTTAGAGAAAGGAGGGCAGCTGCGGGGTTAGGGCCTTTGCTGGCGTCTTCGCAGGGAGCAGGTGGAGGGGAGCCGCCCCAGATGGATGGAGCGGTAGACGGAGGCACCGAGGACAGAATGCTGCTGGTGGGCCCTCAGGGCAGCAGCAGCAGCAGCCCCAGCAGCTGTAAGTCACTGAGCTCACGAGGCTCTAGGTGCTGGCTGAAGCCCTCTGCAGACATGACCGTGCTTGACCTTGACAATAACCATAGAAAGGTACCACTGTTATTCCCCCTTTACAGCCCCAGAAACACAGCCTCAGACGCGTTTAGACAGTTTGAGGTCCCATAGCTGGTAAGTCACAGAGCCAGGGTTCACGCTGTGGTCTCCCAGACACCCGCCTGGCACCCTCCCTCAGTCATCCACTCTGCCACGGGCGAGCGGGCAGCAGGGCTGCCTCTCACGGAACTGAGGGACGTGCCCCAGGATCAGACGCATCGGGGAAAGCCAAGCCCAGATCCCAGCGAACATGGGAAAACCCAGCTGAGGCGTCTTCCTTGCCCAGCTGCCTGCTGGTTTCTTCCTAGGCACCCCAGGGCTCTGGGGAGCCGGCTGTCTGGTCTCCCCATCAAGGCCCAGCTCCTGCCTAAAATCCCTCTAGCACAGTGATTTTCAACCTTAAAAAAAAAAAAAATCTCATGGCACACATATTAACTAATTACTACACCTCTGAGGCATACCCAAAAATATTTTTTGCTGACCTGACTGAAAAAGTAGGTATAATTTTGATTCATTCATGCTGGACAGCTATTGTCGTCTTGGCTGTTGTCATTTTTTTATTTGGCAGTCTAAGGGAAAAGAGGTCAGTCCCCCTGACCAAAGAGTAGGGTGTTGCAGGTTTTAAAAATTCCCGCCGCACGCTTGTTGAAAATCTCTGCTCTGGCACATCATTCAGGTCTTCGGCCCCATTTTAGCCCTGAGAGCCCTGCTGGCTTCGAACCTTAAGGCCACCATAACCTCCTAATGGGGCTCCCCCACGTCACTGCCCACTCCCTCGACTGCTGAATGCACATGAACTTCAGTTCCCAACACTGGGGTCCCCAGGGATGGTTCATAAAAGGTTCATGTTATAAGCGTTACCGCTGTGGTTGTACTTGTACGACACGGCCGTCAGCCTCCCCTGGATGCGCCGGCAGCTTTCTTATCACTACGAGTGGCCACCCATTTCCAGTGACCACTCTGGTAGGATGGCTCCTGAGCTGAGCTGTCCCCTTTTAATTACAGCTTGATAACGAGAACAGCCGTGGACATAACACGGAGATGAGCGTCTGAGTGCCTGGTGAGGCCGATGGCTGGGACGCCCCGCAGTGAGGATGGAATTCCCAGCGGTGAGAGGGAGGGGAGAAAATCCAGTCACCTTGGGCTCTCCGAGGCCGGGGCCAGCGGAAATCCCGTGGTGTGCAAAACTGCATGGTCCATGGCGGACATGTTTTGAATTCATATCTGATGTGTTTTGCAGATGGGATTGTATTTAATTTGTGAGTTCCTTTTCACTTTAGAGTAATGTAAGTGTGAAGGACTCATACCTGCCACATTGAAGCAACAGCATCATAAAGATATTTCCCGGCAACGTTGAGAGAGAGGCATCTGTGAAAACATGTGCCTTCTGAAAGTACTTCACATCTGAGCCCTGGACTGTGTGGCTCAGTTGGTTGGAGCGTCATCCTTTGAACCAAAAGGTCGCAGGTTCAATTCCCAGTCAGGGCACCTGCCTAGGTTGCAGGTTCAGTTCCCCATGGGGCAGGTACGGGAGGAAACACCATCAGCTCAGCTCGCGGGGTCAAGTGCGCAGAAGAAGGCACTCTGTTCCCCAAGTCTATGGGAACTGCTGGCCGACAGCTCTGCCAGCTTCCTTAAGACCGAATTTGTTTTCTCTGCTTTGGGGTTTGGCTCTGAAAATATTTGGTCTTGATTTGCGAGCGTTTGTTTTCCTTTGTAAGCATTAAATGTCTCCTGGTAATACGTTCTTCTGGGGGAGTCGTGGTAAGCCTTGTAAACCCATTTTTTTCCCCTAACTGTGTTTTCTTGAATAATAAACTCCACTTTGATTTAAACATTTTTATAAGAATTTCCCTCTTAATTGAAAAGTGATTTTTAAAGTGCATTTGGTAGAGGGGGCCAAGGGATATGTTAAAGTTATAGCCTCATTTATTCCTAATGAAGTGGAACAGAAGGGGAACCCAAGGGAGAAATTGAATAAAAGAAGAAAGTAACAGAAGCAAAGGACAAAAGAAATAATATCATGAATTGTGTGGGCTCTGAATAGGCACCTTGTCCTGTGCAGAAGCACTTGAGTTAGAAGAGGTGCAGAAATCCGTAGTCAGAGCCCATGTCTGGCCAGAGGCCAATGGCTGTGACCTGGGTACAGCCACCATCTCCCCCGGGCCCACGGACCTCAGGGTCCACATGTGTGGAGTGGGGCGAGGCCGTCTGCACAGGCCACTGTGAGGCCCCCGGGATAAAGAACAGGACTATGCAAACTGTAGAGGGTGGTGCGCGGGAGGTGGGGTTGTTACTCAGCTGGGGGCGGGGGAGGGAGGTTGGGCTGAATGAGCTTGGAGACTCTCTGCTGAGTACGGAATTGGAGGGAAAATTACATGATACATACACACTGGCACACACTGGCACACCCTCAGGCACATTCACACACACGTTCACAGGTACAGATGCACACTCACACAGTCCTTCACACTGTCTCCCACGCACTCGTTCTCACACACCCTCACATGTACCCATACAGGTACCACATGTGCAAGCTCATTCATAAACACCCTTACACGCCCATACATGCACCATGAAGTACACACATTCTCACACATATACCCCCACACAACTCGTCACCCCCCCAGATGCTGCCTCACACACATACACACTCACACACACATACACCCTCAAACACATCCTTGCAAACATGCAAACTGTCATTCGCACACACCCTCACACCCACACTGTGCTCTTCCAACTCAGTGGTCTCTCCCTGAGATCCATGCCCCTTCCCTTCCCAGCTGGATCCCATTAAAGCTGAGCATATGCTCTGTCCATCCACCCCCACTCCCGGCCCAGCCCACAGCCTCACAGCCCCGCCTCCAGGCCTCTGCAGTGGGGGGAGCACCCCCGTTGCCCAGAAACAGCACAATGCTTTCATCCTCCTGAACGCTTGGTGATGTCCCTGTTTTTGCCCCCTGTCCTTAGCACTCGATGGCCCCACCATGAACTTGGAGCTCCATGAGTATAGGGGCCCCTTCTGTTTCATCCACAATGCATCCTCTGTGCCTGGTGCAAAGTTTGTGTTCAAGAAATATTTAATGAATGGATGGATGTTTGGATGGATGGATGAATGGATGGATGGATGTTGGGATGGATGTTTGGATGGATGGATGTTTGGATGTTTGGATGGATGGATGGATGGTTGGATGTTTGGATGTTTGGATGGATGGATGGATGTTGGGATGGATGGATGTTTGGATGGATGGATGGATGGATGGATGTTGGGATGGATAGATGGGACCTAGAGAAGGAGAGGGTCTGGGCTTTGGGACTGAGGTGCAGGGGCTGGGGGATGTGAGGCCTGCCCGACTCTCAGCCAAGCCCCAGGCCCTTCCCGAGCCAACTCTGCCTGATCTACACATCCCACGTTTCCTCCTCCTGCAGGACCCACAGGATGGGTCATATTTGGACCTGCCACTGGCAGTCATCTCAGGCTCATTTCCCGGAGCTGCCCGCCTCTGGAGTTTGCGGGAGAGGACCTGGCTCACTCAGGAACATGGGCACCTTAGAACCTGGGCCAGCCTCCACACGCCAGCACTGCCATCTGCATCATCCCAGCAGTCACCACGTGCCGGCAGCCAGGCTACAGGACTCGCACACAAATCCTACCGACCCGTCTAGGTGGGAGACCCAAGGAGCATCTGTGGCCCAGAACTGAGTGAACAGAGGCTCTGGGAGAGAAATAATTGGCTGGAGGTCAATAGACAGCAAGTGGTAGAGATGAGGTTTGAACCTAGGACCCAAACTCTTCAGTTCCTTGTCTCCTGACTTCCCGCATTGAGTCTGGCGCTCCTTCCTCGGCTCCCTCTGCCCTGTGCTTCTCCACTGAGGCAATTCACCCTCTATATGATCCTCAGCTGCCCACCACATAGCTCCCTGGCTGCACCAGGAACTACTCAGGGGCAGCGCTGGAGACGATTTTGGTCCCTTGCCCAGGTGGCCATTGCCAGGCCAATAGGCCCATTCACCAGCTGCTGACCTATTTTTTTCCTGGAGAATTGCCTTACATAAGGACATTGGCTTGCTGGGAGAATTGCAACACCCCTCACCCCATTTGGGGACAGCCTGAGTTGGTGCCTGGCTAACATCAAAATACCAAAGGCTTGCCCCCTCGTGGCAGGTGGGGTCAGCTCTGTCACACAGCTCAGGCTCCAGAAGTCCTTGCACGGTCAGGCCGCGGCATCTCCAGCTGAGCCCCCAGCCCTGCTGCGCCCATTCTAGAAAGCGCCCCTTCCAGACACCACATGCGCAGGATGTCACGGGTCAGGCTCTGCTTCCAGAGAACCTGAACTCACCTGTTCGTGTGGTGACCCAGACCAAGTGGCCTCTAGGAGCTTCCCATGCATTTACTGATGAACAAGCCACACCTCCTGCCTTCCATCCAAGCCTCTGCTCCACTCCCTTGGGCCCCCTGGGTCAGGCCCTGCAGAGAACCGGTTCTCAGCCAAGGGGAGGAGCATGGTTTTCCATAATCACCACAGCATCCCTAGTGCCTAGACCAATGCCTGACACAGAGCCGGAGCCTAGCAAATATATGTTGAATGAATGAATGAGTAAATGAGTGAGTGAATGAGTGACTGCCTCGTCTTCCCCCTACCCAGATGTCTGCCCTCAATTCCTATCCAGTTCCCCTCCAAACCTTCAAGGCCACTTCAGCCATCACCTGCCAGGGATTCTCCCCTGCCCTGTTCATGCTGGCTGGCTTTGACTTCACACCAAAGTGCTTTGCCAGCTGCGTGCACACCTCCGGGCTTCCCTGGAGGACCTCAGAGGCCCTCAAGAGCAGGGGATCAGAAGGAGGCTGGTCTGTTTAAGACCCCCACCCTAGCGTCACCCAGAACCTTTGATCCAGTTCCATGAGGTTGGTTTGAACATAGTGCTCCGTGGCCACGAAGACTAAACAGCCCTCCGCTGTCTTGCATTTTACCCATCCACCTGCCCATGGACACAGAGCCGGACCTCCCTCAAGCTGCCCGGGCCAAAATTTCTGTCCCCATCTAATCAGGAACTCCTCGAAAGTTTTAGCCTAAGGGTTAAAAGCATGGGCTTTGGCATCAGAGAGGCCTTGGCCACATTATTGGCCCCTCTCAGCCTCAGTTTCCATAGCTGATCAATGGGCCAGTAACAGGGGGTCCGCCTGAGAGCTGAGCAAAAATTCCGTAACACGCTCAGCACAGTGCCTGGCTCGTGGCAAATGATAAACGGCACCTTCTGCTATTTATTGCTTACCCGAGTAAGCACTTGGGACTTCCTTGATAATCACTCGGAGCTATCACACTGCCCTTTGTAACAGGAGTTAAACCACGGGTGTGTGTGAGGCCCATCTCATCCTGGCGTGGATATTTCCCAGAGACCGGAGAGGGTACAGCTGTGGTCGGGGCCACTGGCTCTAGAGGAAGCCACTCATTCCAGGCGCTCAGGCAGCTGCGTGGCTTAATAGGGCCCTGGTCTCTTGCTGCAAAGGGACCAGGGAAGGGACCCCAATGTCTCTCTGCTTCTTTAAGCATCTGGCTTTCTTCCAGATCCAGACTCATTGAGTGCAGACAGCAGGGAAAGTGGTTCTCAGATTCGCTGGTGTGTCTGCAGCCCACACGGAGCTGGGTGCACAGTGAATGCTTGATACGTGCTGCGGGGTGCAGGAAGGCATAAAGAATGAATGGATTTGAGATCCGCCATGAAACTGTGGGTGTCTCTCCATCAGCGTTTTTGAGTGAATGAAGGAGTTCCAAGTTCACTACCGTATTCCCAGTTCAGAGCCCAAGCTTTAGCCCGGAGAAGGCCCGAGATGAATATTTACGGCAGAAATGAGCTAGATGCACTATTTCCCAGAAAGCAGCTGAGCTTCAGCTGTGGTTGCCCGCCACCTTCCACTTGCCCCAGACTCATGGACACGGGTACCAGGGCCCAAGCCCTCGAGTTCAGCCACTGGCCTGGCTTCGCCTCAGCCACATGGAGATAATGGGGCCTGGAGAACAGAGCAAGGGTCCCAAGGGGGCACCACGTGGAGACCCTCTGGCCGGCCAGCCAGGGAGTTCACGGGCGCTGCCCTTGGTAGACACCCACCCCCAGACGGACTGTGCTCGAAAGAGCAGACCGCAGCCATCCAGCGAGGCTGCCAAGGAGTCCTCGTTAGCACGGCACTGGCATCAACACAACCACACGCACAGATGGGGACACGTGGCCGTGCCTTCCTGGACACCGGCTTTCTGCCCGTGGCCCATCGTTCCTCACCAGTCAGCATGTTGGAGCCACGCTCTGAAGGGGCCACCCAGCTGATCCTGCTTAACTCCCAAATGCACCCCAGGTGGCACAAATACAGGGACACGCACCCAGCACTGCTCCATGTCCCCAGGCCCCGCCAGCCCCTCCCCCAACACACCTTGCCTCTGCCCGGAGCAGATGGTGGCCACAGACTACCTCATGGCACCATGAAAAAATAACAACATCCTCTGTCACAAGGGACCCCCTTTCATGGATAATGGAACCCCTGTTAGCCAGGAGCTGAGGCTCAGAGTTCCCAGTGCAAGCCCAGAGACAGGTGACCTCTCTGCTTGGAGGTACTGGAGCTGTCCCTCTCTCTGACCCCCCCACCCCCACCCCCGACTCTGTGCGGTGGGCAGGCAGCTGCCCCCTCCTTTGCCACTGCCAGGACTGACATCTCACTGGGAACCAGAGGTGGCTCACACCCTGCAGGGTTGCCCGTCAGTATGGCAGCCTCTCCTTAGCTGTTTCCTGCAGGGGTCTCGTGCCAGCCCACCAAACGGGCCACCCCACAGCACGAGCTGGCAGGTTGGAGGGCACGGCCCTAGATGCTTGGACAGGCCAGTGCACAGAACCAGCTCCACCAGGGACAACGAGGAGACAGTCGGGACCTACAGCCTCCATCTGCGCCGGCTGGTCCTTCATTTACCCATTAGGTCCCCTTTAGCCACGGTAGGGGGTGGCCCCTGAAGCTGTATGGTCCTGGGAGAAGGGTACTGGACTGGCATTAGGTCCCCTTGGGTTCCCTTCAAGTAAGGCCCAGGCAAAGGGGGTCAGAGATGCTGGGAGGCCCCATACGCCCCCAGGAGAGCAAACCGCACGATAAGCCCCTTCCCCAGGCACACCAGGCCCCGCTGTCTGGGGAGCAGAGCCCCCGCCCGGGTACTCACTGGCTCCGCAGAGGCCTCCCCTGGCGTGGCAACGCCGCCCCTCTCAGGCAGTGCTCCCCATCTGGAGAGGCCGGCGGCACTAATCAGCCACCCCGCGTGGTGCACCGCGTGGCTGGGGTTTAATTGACACCAGGTGGCCCCTCCCCAGGGGCAGGCAGGGAGGAGGCTCTGCTGGGCTGGGAGGAGAAGCCCTGGGTGTACCCAGGCCTGGCCGGTTCAGGCCTCCCCGGGGAAGATGAGGGCGGCCGGCCACTGCCCTCCTCCCCTCCCGCCACCACCTCCATGGCACACCCAGCCCCGCTTCCCTGGGCTCTGACCTTTCTTTCATTTCACAGGCGGCAGAGGCAGCGGCAGAGGCAGCGGCAGCGTCTCCCCAGGAGGAGAATGGCTCAGGTTTCCCCACCGCCCCGGCTGGTCGGGGGCAGCCCGGAGTGCCCGCTGGATCCCAGGGAGGGTCACCCCCTGTGGTCGCAAATGAGCCTCCCAGCGTCCTTTATCGGACACTTACTCCAAGCCGCGCCCCACACGACGCCCACACTGTCTCCAGTTAAACCTCTCGTGCCCCGAGACGTGGGGATTTATGAACCCCAGTGTGAGACGAAGAAACGCGGGCTCAGAGAGGCCAGCTGCTCCAGGAGCCCAGGCAGCTGCGTGGCTAAATAGGGCCCTGTCTCTTGCTGCAAAGGGACCAGGGAAGGGACCCCGATGTCCCTCCTCTTTGTAGGTCATCATTTTTTAGATAAGGAAACTGAGGCGGAGAGAGAGGAGAAGCTAGTTCTTCAGGCCACACAGCAGAGTGAGGAATTGGGATTTGCCATCAAGGGTGTTGGGCCTCGCTGCCAGGAAAACCAAAGAACACTGCTGGAATATCAGCCTTCTCTCCCGACTCACAGGTGTCCCTTCTTACAGCAGGGCTCAGAGTTTGAATCATAGCTGGGGGTTAGGGAAACATACATTAAAAAATTGGACCTGTGCTATACTTGCTGTGTGACCTTGAGCAAGTTACTCTACCTCTCTGTGCTTTGCTGCAGTGAACACCGAAGGGGTCACCGAGTTGAAAGGGCTGTGTGACTGGGACTCACCAGGCAGGATTGGGGAGGGCCAACACGGTCCCTGTTCTGCCTCAGTAGCCCTTCTGAGAGGTCCCCACCCCAGCCCTCTCCTCTCACTGCCAGAGTTCGCAGGACCCAGCAGTGAAGAGCACATGCGGGCCCTGTGGTCACAGACCTGGGTTCGAATCCTGCCTCTGTGCCTCACCCACTCCATGACCCTAGTTCAGAGGTCACTTCACTTCTCCAGGTCTCAATGTCTCATCTCCAAAATCTGCTGAAGACCATTGCCTCCCCACCCGGGGCTGTGTCAGGATACATGAGAAATGGCCCAGAGTCCGCCTCTCTACTCAACAACATTTACTGAGCATCTACTACTTACGGGCCACCGAGCTGGGGTGTAATGGTAGACAAAATCATCGTCACTAAATGAACAGACAATAAATGAACAAACACACAAATAAAAATGGCATGCCTTAGAGCAACCCCTCATCAAACAGAAGTTACTACTGTTGTTTCTGTCCACTTAGTCAACAAAAGAACTTGGTGAGCACCTACTATGTGCCTGGGATTGATCTAGGCACTGGGCATATAGCAGTGAACGGTGTGGTCAGGCCCCCTGCACAGGAAACTAGCATATTATAGTAATTAACCATGACAGTATGTAGCAATAATGATTTTACTACCATTCCCAGGCGGGACAGGTGCCCACACAGCCTGCCTGCTGGGTCTCCCCCTCGGGATACTCCGAGGTGGAACGTGGGATTACAGAATGTTCTTAGGTGAAATCCTCAGTGAGGCTCACGGTCTTCTTTTGGTCTGACGTAAGGGCAGCCTGGCAGGCAGCTTGCCCCACTGGCGCAGACCTGGGCCCCACGTGGGCTGGGAGAAGCCGAGCCCGTGACTCAGCCGGCCTGGTGTGCCAAGCTGAGGAGGGAGCAGGCAGCTGGCTGGGCTGTCGGCCATGGGGCCTCAGCAGCCAGACATGGGCAGGTGACGCGGGCAGAGCCTGGGGCTTCAGGGTGACAAGGGAAGGGCTCTGAGGTCAGGTGACAGCACCCTGGCTCCTGGTGGTGAGTGAAAGTCACTAGTGAGGAGGACACTCTCATAAGAAGCCGTAAGAAATCGCGGAGTGGGCTGCCCCGTGGGGTGAGGAGCTGGGCGTCAGCAGGAGAAACGGGGTGGTCTCGTGGTACGACTCTGGGCTCTGGTTTGCTCATCCGTGAAGTGGGCGCAATGGCGGTTTCCCTGATGTGGCACTCAGTGTCTGCCCGATGGACATGTGGACACGACGGCAAAGCCTCTGCCCACGGTGGCCAGCACTTGGTATGATGGAGACACTGATTTTCAAATTGGACTTAATTTTAATTAATGACATTTCAACAACCACACCCTTGCAGACAGTAGGAAGCCCCTGGCAGGCTGTTGCCCTGGCGCCTCGGTTACCAGGCAGGGAGGGGGTCTATAAGATCCTTCTTGGAAGGCCACCTGAGTGATCACCAGAGTACCGAGAGCGAGTATAAGGGAACGGGGTGCTTTTAGCTATGTCTTGTTTATTCTAGAACTTCCAGCTCTTGTTCTTCAAGTGGAATCTGATTTTCCTTTTTTTTTTTTTTTTTAAAGAAAATCTCATTGGGATTGGAAGATGTCACATAGAAAAGAGACTCCGGATGGGGCTAGGACACAGCAGAGGTGCTGTCCACCCGCTCTCCCCCAAACCTGACGGGACCTGCGCTCCGTTACTGGGCTGCGGGCACGGAATCAGATGTCGATGGGAAAGAGAAAACACGGGGAGAAATCGGAATCCTCGGCGGCGTTGTTGGAGGCGTCCAGAGCTCTATTCTTACTGAACGAAAAGGCAGAGGGGAAGGAGCCCGGCGCTGGAGGGGACTTGATGCCAGAGCTTCAAGCTGCAGCCCTTGTCTTGGGAGTATATCTGTCCCGTCCATGTGGGGGGACAGGGAAGATGCTGAGCCCACAGCTTCCAGGAGAGGCGATCGCAGGTGCGTCGCGACTCCACAGCCAGCCTTTCCTGTATGAAACCGATCTCTCTCGCGCGCTTGTGAGCTGGCTAGAGCTGCTGCAAACCCCAAAGACACATGGGTTCCATGGGACCCCCTAATATGATGGCAAATTCCAGCCTTTCTTGAATTCCAGGCTGGGCTCCATGCTGAATGGCTCACACACATCATCTCCCCTACGACTTCGCTTCTAGCTAAGAAAGGGGATGCGATTATTATCCCTACATGATGCCTGAGGAATTTGAGGCTCAGAGATTTGCGTAACGTGAGTGTCTTCATTTGGGTTTTCCCAGAAGCAGACTGAGACAAAGAGCCACACGCATGCCATTTATCAAGGAAGCGTTCCCAGGGGAGATGGATAAGGGGGTTGGGGCAGGAGGCAGGCAAGGGGTAATTTGGGGCAAGGTCCTAGCCTCAGCCCAACCCTGCAGAGGCTCCGGAGTGTGAGGTCCACCTCCTGGGTTGTTCTGGGAGGCGCCGGGATTCGTACTTCTATACCAGATGATCATGGCTAAGGGCCGCTGGGGGGCAGGCAGACACAGCTCCAGCATCTGGAGGACAATGACGAAGACCCCGAATGGCAGCTCCCCTGGGGTCCAGGTCAATGAGTGGAAGAGCTGGGGTCAAAACCCAGGCATCAAACCACAGAGCCTGGGACTTGAGCACCAACAAGCCCCGGCCCCTTGTGCATGGACGCACCCTGGACCACTTCAGAGTGTTCCCTGGACTTTGCAAGAATGAGAAAATAAAAGGTATTTTAATTTTTATTCCTCCAGTTATGGCTGCCCTCAGTTTTTGGTGAGGAGCTAGCCTTGTATAAAGTCACGCTGACAGTCAGTTGGAGAGATCTTGTTTGGATTTTGCCTTTTTTTTTTTTTTTTGGATGTCTTGGGAAAATAAAAAGCTGAAAAAGCTGAGACACTATCAGTTTCTCTCAAGTTCCCCCTCCCCTCATTTAGTGGACCATCAGGCTGCATGGTCTGAGAAGGACCCAAGAATATATTGAAGTTTTTCCCGTGGCTGAGAGCAGCATTTCTCAGAGTTCCACGAACCCAAATCCTCTAAGATGCGTGAACACAGGGGCCAAGAAGTTGGGAGAACTGCACACTCAACCCCCTGCTGTGAGATACACGAGCATATGAAACGCTCGGGTAAGTCCTGAAGTGGAACACACACACGCACACGCTCACACCCCTTGGTTTCACCCAGAGCCCCTTCGCTTTCTGGCCGAGCTCGCTCGCCCGCCATGAACGCAACTCAGGAAAACTGGGGCGCTGGCTGCAAGCGCTGTTCTCGGGGCCTGAGAACGTGTTTACCCTTATTTGGCTTGTTAACGGCTGAGTTGTTATTTCACATGTCGGTAAACCCCAGGAGAGCTTCTCGAGTTATAAATGGCGCAAGGGAAACAATGGCCCGATGTTCACATGTGGTGGCCATCTGGAGCCCTTTGGGAGGACAGGGACTGGTGTAGCTGCCGTCTGGTAAAGGTGGGGCGCTGGCTAGGCCACCTGCAGCCCCAGACCCAGCGCCCCACCCCGGGATGGGTAATCCTGGATGGTCCAGGATGACGGTGGTTGTAGGGTGTGCTGTAGAAGCACAAAGGCCAATGTCGAGTGAGGCCGGCAGGTACCCAGCCCAACCAGAAGGAAGGGGTGGGGTGAGGGAGTGGGGCAAGTGAGGATGGGGGTCAGGGTGGGTGTAGCATGTGGGGTGAGGGTGGGAATTTGAGTGTTTTGGAAGTGGGCAAGTGTGGGTGTGTGTGGGTGTGTATGGGTGTGTGCGGTGTGTGCACACGTGAGCATGCAGAGGTCAGCACCCAGAAGGTGGGACCCCCCTCTGGGACCCACAGGCCTATGAGAAGAAGGTCTGAGCCAGGGGCTGGAACTCCCCCTTTGCCCAACCCCACTCGTACCTGGAGCTCCAGCCACTCACACGAGCCATACCTGCTTCAGCTTCAGCATGGCCTGCCTGGGCCTCCCGGAGCCCCTTTGCGGACACAGGAAGGGCCCAGAGGGGCAGCTTTGCCCCAGGGCCCATTTCAGGAGAAGGAGAAACACACTTGAAGGCAGCGTGGCGTCCCTGTGTCTGATCCCTTCCCATCAGCTCCCTGGCGACACCCAGACTCCCACCACCTGTCAGGCCAAGCCCCCAAATCTTATCCTGGCATTCAACGCTCTTAGCAAATGCCCCCCCATTCAAGTCCTACCTCTGTTTCCCAGACGCTCCAATCTAAAATAGGCAAGGAGGGCTTACTCCATGCTGCACACTTGTAAGTACTTCAGGTCATGTCCTGTCGAGTGTTCATCGCCATCTCAGGAAAGAGGTGCTCTTACTGCTGTCTTTACAGATGGGCAGCTGAAGGCTCTAAGATACAAAGTGACTTACCCAAGGTCACACAGCTGGTCTGCGGTTGCGGCTAAGACTCAGACTCAGATCTGTGGGTTGCCCACCTGCCCATGTGTACAGGATGCTCCCAGCTGGGGCAGGAAGGTGTGGGGGTGGCAGACCCCCTGAGGTCAGTGTCTCGAGTTTGTTGTCCTCAAAGTGAGGCCGAGCCCATGATGGGAGAACCGGCCGCCAATGGCGGCAGCACCCTTTCTAGCTGCGCACTCTGGAGCGCGAATCACCTCTCTGAGCCTCTGCAACTCCGGAGCAGTAGTCACTCCCCCTCCGGGGCTACGATGCAAGCGAGACAGCAAGTAAGGGAACGACTGCTAAATGGTGGCATCGCTGGCCCTCTGCCTGCCTGTAGGTGTTTAGTAGTTATTACTTGAGGTCGAGTGTGTCCCTGGGAAACTCATGTGATTTCTCTTGCCTCATTTGCACAAAGAAAGTGGATGGGTAGCTTTCTTCTTCCAGGGAAGCTTTTCCAACTGCTCCCTCTGCAAACACAGCCAGCACCCCGCTCCTTGCCCTGTACTTAGCCACTTCTGCAGCAGGGTTCCTTCACCTCGGCCCTGCTGACATTTGGACTGACAGTTGTCGTGGGAGGTCTGTCCTGTGTGTTGTGGGGTGTTGAGCAGCATCCCTGGCCTTTAGCTATTTGATGCCAATAGAATCCTCCAGTGGGACGTTGCCAGATGTCCCCGGGGGAGTGGGGGGACATCATCCCTGGCTTGAGAACTATGGATGCAATCGCTTGAATTCATTGCAACCTGTCTTCGCTGGGGCCGTCTAGCATTGCAGATTCTAGTCGTCTGGGTTGGGATCCTGGCTCCCCGCTCACCATGGTGTAACTCTGGGCACGTCACTTAATCTTTCCGAGCCTCGGTGGCCTCCTCCGTGCAGCAGAGTATTTGCTCTCACAGGTCTGTCGCAAGGATTAAATGAGAGGACAACAGCAATGTGCTGACGGGAGATGGGAAACGAACTGGGGAGGGTCCCGATCTGGTGAAGAGGAACCCAGGGACCAGACGGGTCTAAGAGGCCACGTCCCTGCCACCCCAGCAGCTGGGTGGCCTCATCCATGCCTGGTTTCGGGCTGCCAGGCACTTTCTCTGCAGCCTGTGCGTGGAGGTTAATGAGCTGTTCAGTTCCGATGACTTGCAAAGCCTCCCTCTCTCCCTCCCTCCCTCCATTCAACACCTGCTGTGCCTGATTGATGGTGGCCCCGGGGCCACAGGGGACCACAAGCCAGAACCGGTCGATCACTTAGTTCCAGGCCTCAGGGAAGACTTTGTCCCCTTCTCTTCTGCTTGAAATATGAGAGATGGGGATGGAAGGTTCTGGTCCAGTCTCACATCTCCTCCCCATCAACAGTCTCCCAGCAAAATGCCAGATCTGCACTTGAAATTTCCATTGGTTATTGGTTGTTTACACCAGGAATTGTGTTAAGGTTTTTGCCTGCTTCTCATTCTCATTCTAAAGTGAGAGCAAATGTTATCTCAAGTTCACAGCTGAAGAAACTGAGACTCAGAGTTGACGTCACTGCCCCACCAGGTCACACAGCGGGCCCCAGTGGTTAATAGCCCAGGACTGAAATTTAGAGGCCGCGGGAGACTTTCTCTTTTTGGACTCTCAGTTTCCCCATCTGCAAAATGGGGCAACTCATTCTGCCCACCCCATTTTTTATTGTGGGAAGAAATCACACTTGTCAAGGGAGGCTGACAAACTTAAGAGTGTCAGATACCAGTTGCTACTCTCTGAGATAGTAGGGTGAGCCGTGGACTCCCAGCAGGGAAGGGGCATTCTTGGGTGCAGAAACTAGGGGTGAAGTTTGCTCTGGAGTCACTGAGGCCGGCCCTGTACCACAACACAGTAGTAATAAACATTAACTCCAGCAACTAGCATCTGTAGAGAGCTTACTAGGGGCCAGCCATGCCCTGAGTATGGGTGTTAATTTGGGTAAGCCTCACAACACTGGGGGCTCAGAGAAGTTAAGCAACCTACCCGAGGCCACACAGCTAGCATGTGCTAAAGCTAGACTTTGACCCCTGGTCTGTCCACGGGCTCTTACTCCTGGGATGCGTGCAGGGAAGAATTTACAAGGACAGATGGGGCCAGTTCTTCCACCTCCCTGCAGCACAGTCTCGGGGAAGGAGCCGGGAGTTCGGGTCCTAGCTCATGGTCCCAGCTCTCAGTTCCTTCTGCACTGTGTGAGTGGAATCCTCACTGTTTAACTGGCTGGCTTTCCCGGTCAGAAGAGATCTTGTTGCATAAAGGTGTGTTGGGGAGTGAACTTTAGAAATTCAAGATACTTACGAGCCTGTCATGTTAGGTGCGGACCTGAAAGAGCATGAGGTTTGCATTCTCGACTTGGGTTGGGCCAGGACTTCATCCCTCTGCACTGGCTTCATCTTTCAGATGGAATTGGGTGTTCTAGGGATTAACAAGACAATGCTAAGTACTTTCTAGGGATTAACGAGACAATGCTAAGTACTTTCTAAGCTGGCCATACAGCAGGTACTCCCTATGCAGAGTCATATTTGTGTGTTCATGTGTGTGTGTGTGTACACATGAGCATACAAGCGTGTATTTATGCATTTACACCATGTTCACCCCTAGAGAGAAAACTCATCTGTGGCTGGCCAGACGGAAGAATACTAGGCCAGGCTAAGATAACTTGCATTACTGTTTAGCAAACATTCACTTTCCTCCTCCTCCCACACTGGGTGGAGTCTCAGCCCTTTCCCATTGACAGGCTGGCTCATGGGATTTGCTTTGACCACTGGATGTGGTTAGTAGATGTGGTTTGAGAAGACGCCTTGGATGTGTTTGTACCATTTGGCTTGGCTCTTCTGTTCTGGTGTTCTGCCACAGGAGGAGCATGCCCCAGGGGGCTTCTCCTTCAGCCTGTGTCTTAAAGACATGGACACAGACTTGAACTTGACCTGAAGTCTAAAGAGTAGCCTTAGTTTAGCCCAACCCAGATCTACAGACCCAGGAGCAAGAAAATAAATGCTAGTTGTTGAAAGATGAGGCGTTTGGGGAAGCTTTGTTACACAGCATCACTGTGGCAATAGCTGACTGATACACTGACCAGTGTCACATCTCAAGACTCCTCCTGTGCAACGGACAACAACAGAATGCAGACCCATTTTGGTGGCAGTGCGATGAAGTAATTCTCAAATTCTTTATTGGCATAAATAATTCAGACATTGGATTCCCACTAAACATTGCACTAAACACAAGAAACAACAGGCCTGTCGGCACAGAGGCTCACTATCTGCCCGACAGCCCGAGTTAGAAATACTTTTTTGAGAAGTGTAGAAAACTTTATAAATGATTCTGTACAAATATACACAGTGGACCCTCCATCCATCTGGCCGCCCTTTCTCAGATGGCATCTGAATCGATTGTTCTTTCCCAGCAATGAGACGTTGGCAATGAGTGAGAGAGAGCCAGAGACTGAGACAGACACAGAAGGGGAAAGGACAGAAGTGGCCCCAAAGGGAAAACATGAAACCAGCTTCTTACGTGAACTCAGTCTGTGACAGTCAGCACAGAAGTGGAGAAAACAACATGGGCCATTGGTCCATGTCGGTCTATACAAGAAATAGTTTTTATATATATAATATATATGTATAATATTTATAGGTATATATACTTTGTGTATAGAAAAGGTAACGGCATCATTTACATACAAGAAAGCCTTTTTACAATTACAAATTTCCCTAAGGTCAGTAACTTGGAGAGTGACCACCCAGTGGAACCAACCATGTGGTAAGTGTGCGGGCAGTGTGGGCCCCAGGGCGAGACCAAAGCTCAGGGAGAGAGAGAGACGAGAGGCTTGGGGTGGGACTTGACCACCCAAGTTAAGGATGTTCTCAGCCTGGCCCGCCTGTGGGCAAGGGCACTCACCTGGTGTGCCCAGGTCATCTGGCCCCAGTGAGTCCCCTTGGCCTCCATCTTGAGGCCTTGGAGGGGACTGGTCTGGCCAGAGGCTTCCCAGCTCCCTGAGATTGGACCTGTCCTACGGATGCTGACCCCCATGTCAGCTGGGAGGTGTCCATGAGACGTGGGCAACCCTCCCCACGTTCAGCAGGGCACTAGCATCTGAGAAAATATGTAACACCCACCACCTCTCAGTTCCAGTCTCCCCCCGTTTTTTTTTCCAGGAATGTCTCTCTAGAGGTGGAAATCCTAGGGACATTTCCGTTGAGTTACTAAGAGAAACCACATGTACTGAGCACCTACTGCATGCCAGGAATTGTGGGATGCTACGACAGTCATGATTTCATTTACTCCCTCCAACAACCTCGATGGTTAGGGATACACTAAGTGCCACGGGCAGCATTGGGGGATCTGCTGGCACTGAGACGGTGAGGTCAGTACCCACCACGGAGAGCTGAGTGGACCCAGGCACACAGGTCCTGCTGATTCACAGCAGCCACACACACGCCACGGGCATCCAACGACACTCTCTTTCCCATCTTTCAAGCCCTGATATATATTTATAGGGACATTAGGACGCACCACTCCACCGAGACGGTTGATACGTTCTCTCCCATGCTTTAGGCTGTATGGCGGACTTGGCCTGTGGACAGCCATGATCCCTAGGTCTTCTTCGGCCACTCTTAACAGACCGGTATTTTGCCCATCACTCCTGTAATATTTAGTCAGAGACCCTTGACATAAGGTCTTTCCATCAATAAATTTCCATGTTGATGCCTGGCCTTGACCTCAATACTCTGATGGCCTGTGCCCAGACTGACATAACCTTGCCAGGAAAGGGGCCCTGGCGAGACGGCTGCGGGAGAAAATCTGCTGTGCCAAGACAGATCCGCGGGCCTCAGAGAGACCAGAGACGCTGGCCACAGGGGGAGGCAGGAGGAAAGGGAGGCAGAAGCAAAGGCAGGGAAGAAATGCTTTAGAGAGAAGGGCTGATGGCCAACCCATCGACAGCAGTGATGGCCCCAGACTGAAGATCCCAGTGGGGGAGGACTACGCAACAGAGGCACTGGGGTGGGGGAGGCAGACAGCGACAGAGAGGGAGGCCCCCAAGGCCAAGGGGACACACAGAGAGAATTGGAGTCAACCTAAGTACTGGCCTGTCTCCAGTTATCACGAAACCCTCCTGGGACATCTTCTTCCCCAGGACATGAAGGCCACCCGCAGGGACCAGGGCATGGGGGGGGGGGCAGTCAAGACAGGGGGAGAAGTCAAGGTCTGTATGTCTGAGCCAGGGGGATGGAATCTTCCAGAAACCCAATACCAGGTTCCTCCCAGCACCTGGCTCCAGGTCTGGCTCTCAATAAATTGTGACCTTTCCTCTGAGGCTGAGGAAAAGTCCTTTCACCGTGCACACTGTTCCCTACCTGCTCCACCCATTCTACTCAAGCCAGGGCTCAGAAGGCCCCTCCCCTGAGCAGCCTTTCTTGGGGCCCTGGTTGGGGGCCTCAGGGCCCATGAGACCTCTTCCATCTCCCCCATGGACTCAGGTTCCCTGTAAGGAGGGGCCGCTTCTCTTCCGTTTTCCCACTTTCTAGACAGTCACTGAATGGGTATATGAAATGAGGCCTTGGGGAATAAAGGGCCAGGGCTGCTTGACTCGGGGCCTGCTGAAGCGCAGTGGGTGTGGCTGGGGCCATGAACTTTCAAAATATGGGAAAATTCACAAAGAATCCTTCGGCTGCTTAATTGGAGGCATTTTAAATCCGCAAATGGGCCCAACAGTAGGAGCCCCAGGGGTCCTAGAGGACCACAGCACGGAAGTGATGCCGTGTGAAATGTGGGGGCCACGTGGAAGCTCATGGAAGCTCCCAAGTACTCTGAACTTGGGGTCAGAGAAGCTCAGTGACATGATGCCTGAAATCAGCATTTGGGCTCTCAGCCTTTTATTCCCGACAGCAGGGTCAGGATGTGTGTGTGGGAGGGGGGGCAGGGCAGGGGGAACAGGGATGGTGGGGGAGGGGGAGGAATAAAAACCCACAGCATTCCCCAGGATTGGGGAGCACAGGGGCCTCAGAAGAGTAGAGACCCTGAAGAGGGGGAGGGGGAAGATTGTGCTCAGGCCTGGCCAAAGGCAGCCCATGCCCCGGAGCAGCCAGGCATGGCCCAGCTAGCTGCCCTCGATTGGCAGGGGGCTGCACAGCACCCCCTAGAGGCAGGTTGGGCGGGCGAGTGGGCCAGGGTGGAGGGGCCTTGGTGTGGCGAGACAAGTACATTAGGTAGCCTGGTGTCTACACTGTAGCTACATAGCAGTTACTTGAACTTACATGAGTTCATATGTACCCATTTAAAAAGTATTATTACTATTTTTATTATACTATTATTAGCAACACAGATAGAAAAATAAACAGAGGAAAATGGCTACATTCTTGGAGGACCAATGCATTGCATTAATTGTCCAGGACGCACTTAAGCTGCCACTACCCCAACCTGGGCAGGGCTGGGGTGGGGAGAGGTCGACCCACCAGGGAACGGGGCCCCAGTCAACTCAGCATCCTTCTTGGAAGGTGCTTGGCTGAGTGTCCCCACTTCCCAAAACAATGTCCCCAGCCCCAGTCCTTTGCAATGGCTGACTGCCCTGTTCCCCAATCCTGGGACTGCTGGACCCCGGGGTCTAAAATCCACCACCTGCCTCCATTCCAGGGATCGAACTGCCACCTTTTTTCCACGCCGTCCACTCCATTGCCTCGTGTCCACCAGAGACAGCCATTATAACTCTTCTCCAGAGCTAACTAGGGGTTGGGGGGAGGTGGGAGGGGCCTTTGGTGTTCTGGGGACTCTCCTTCCTGGGGAAGACAGACGGGAGGTGGCCCTGAGTGGCCCCCAAGAGCAGCACTAGGATTGCCTGATGCCAGCCTTAAGATTTCAGTTCAGTAAGAGGATTTGCATCCTAGAAGGACCATGGGGCGATGGGGTGGGCGACTGTGGAAGGAAAAGGGGAGAAGGTGGCAGGAAGAGCCAGGCCTGGGGTGGCTGCCCTGCAGGTCATTTCCTGCCCCGTGAGTTGAGGTTTCAGACTTTGTCTTGTCCATGTAGATAACACAGGACCAGTCAACATTCTCCTCACCTAGGCGGCCTTCAAGCCATTGAAGATCCTAACTGTTGCTTTAAAACCCCATCTGCAGGCCACAGTTCCTCCCCGAGTTCTCCCGTTTCCCTCTGCCTGATTTCCCTTCTCTGGTGATCGGCTGCAGGTGGCAGGAGGCTGGACTTGGATGCCAGTGACGGGGCCGGGAGACGGCGTACTCAGGACCTCACGCCTTGGCTCAAACTGGTGAAAACCAGATGGGGACACTGTTGTCCTTCCAACCCCTCAGTGCCTTCCCACTGCCCACAGAGACCTTCAGGACCCTCCGCAGCCTGGACACCCCTCGTCCTCAACCCCCAGCCCAGCTCATCTGCTGTCGCTCCCCCCGCCCTCCCCGCTCATCCACCCTGTCCTCTGTGTTGTCCCCATGTCGCTTCCCCTGCCTGGAATGGTGGTTCTCAGCTAGGGGCGGGGGTGATTCTACCCGCTGAGGGACATTAGCTGATGTCTGGGGCTATCTCTGGTTGTCACAACTCGGGGTGGGTGAAAGGGAAGGTGCTACTGGCATCCAGTGAGTAGAGGCTGGGATGCTGCTCGACACCCTGCAATGCTCAGGACAGTCCCCCATAACAAGAAGTCACCTGGTCCCAGATATCAACAGAGCTGAGGCTGGAGACCCCGCCCCAGAATGATTGCCCCATTCTACCTTCAGATCTCAATTTAAATGTCACCTCCTCAGAAAGCCCTTTGCCAACTGCTCCCTTCACAGTAGTCCCATCTCATGTCACTGTCCACCCACTGGTTTTCCTTCCATAGGCCTGGATCAGTCAGAATTTATACATGGCTGTTGGCTGGCTTCCTGTCCCTCTCTCCCACTGGGCTGTAAGCTTTGGAAGGGGCAATACTCTGTTTCGTTCATCACTGAATGCCCAGGGTCTCGGATATAGTAGATGTTCAGTAAGTAACCCAGTGACTACAGGGCTGTTGAAGAAATAGCCTGCAGAACTCTAACCGGACCCGGACACCGGCATCTCCCTAAGGACACAGGCAGCCTGCTCCTACCTTGGCCAGCCCGTCACTCCCCACTCCAAAAAGGCGTCTCTGCCTATTGTCTGCGTGCGTTTCTTCCTGCCATCCTGGCACCGTCTCTCCAAAACTCTCACTCTAGTGCTGGAGGTCGGGGTATTTTTAAACTAAAAGAACTAGCCAAGCTGGTGTTGTTTTTGTTTTGTTTTTTTTTTAAGTGGTGGAGAAGAAAAACTAAGATTTGTTTTTAATCATTAGACTTTCAAATCTAAGAAGGCACGATGCAAATAGCACTTTGGCATAAACAATTGTGGCCTGCTCAATGGAGGGAGGGAGCCGTTCCTTTGAGCTAATTTAAGCTAAATACATGGCAGCTATTTTTCATCCCTACATTGTGTAACTTTCTCCTGGGCTCAGGGTGGGGTGGGGGGAGATGTTATCTGGTAGGAGGTGGGGTGGCGGAGGATAAGGGGAGGAAGGGAACGAAGAGGCAGCAGATGGAAAGTACTCTCAGCCACCAAGCTGGTTATTAGAGGTGTTTCTGGAGCTGGTGGTCCACTAGGACCCCAGGAAATTTTATCTGCATGAAAACTAGGTTTTGAGCTATTGGAGGGAAAAAAAAACCTCAAAGCCATCAGAGTCAAGTTCCTTTTCCTTCCCTCTGTATGCAACATTCCCTACTCTTACAGAAGGCTAGAGTGAACCACAGAAACTTTTCAAACCACCTCAAGTAAAGCATGGCCCTCCCTACACACACACACACCATCTTTCCTTAAGCTCCAGGGCCTTGCAGCCCAGCTGCCCTGCGGCTGGGGGAATGTGCAGGCCCTGAGGGAAGCCGTTCCCTGGAAGAGAAACTATCTCTCTCCTGCTACAGGATCACTCATAGGGTCTTCAGGACCAAGTCTTTCTTTCCGCATTTTCCCAGGTCCCTGGTGAACACAAACTTGTACAGGGCCCTCAGAAACTAGCTACAGCCAAGACTTTAAATGACTGTATTTCGGAAAGTTTCCGAGACCTTAGCTCTAAATCCATGCCTGCCTCCAAGAAGGGATCTAACTTAGAAGAGTTTACCTTCCCTCTCTGGGCCTGAGTTCCTTCTTGAGAAAGGAGGGAAGGCATGAGGTGAGAAATGGTCATTCATGTCTACCTCAAGGGGCAACTCGGATGCCCTGGGGCTCATCGGTGGGCAGCAGGAAGGTGTGCTGTGGTTGATTAGCAATGTCTGCCAGGAGTACAGGATGGGGGCAGTGGTGGCAGGAATGTCATGTATCTGCCCTCTTTAGATTAGATCATCCTTCCAGATATGGATCATTCTAGATCTTCATCCCAATAACTTGGCCTAAGATACACATTCAGATGAAGCCCTCACTGATCCCTCATGGGCATGACATCCTGTCTCATTTCTACACTGGTATCTGAGTCACACCATGGTGGGGAAGTCACCGCCCCGCCCCCACCGCCACCAACAAATCTGACACCTTCATTGGAAAATGTATCAGCCAGAATGTGCCTTTTGTTGCGTCCTTGTGTATCGGACCACTGTCCACACACATGGTACTGGGGTCTAACATCAGGGGGCCAGTGTAAGGGATGGGGCCAATCTGTCTTTCTGAGCTCCGCGTGGGTGATCTGTAAATGCTAGGGGTCAGCGGTTCTTTTCTGTGGGCCAGGACTTTGGTCTTTGCTCTCAGAGTACCATACAAGATAGCAAGTCGGACTCACAGAGGTCGATCTTGTTGGAGACTCAGAAACCAGCCTGGGAGAGCTTGGGAAGAGCAGCCTGCTGCTGACTGTTAGAGACTTTACCACACAAGAGTGTCTTAAAAGCTCTGATGAGTGCTGCAGTCGAGAAAGAAGTTCATCTTGTTTTGCCTAAGCATTTCCAATGCATATTTGTCCAGAACCCTTCTGATAACGCAACATCATCTAGTCTGCCGTGGAATTGAAGGTCTATGGACCACACTGGGTAAACTGGGTCTATCCTAGGTCACACAGGCTGCAGGCAAAGCCCATTTCCTCCAGTTCAATCCACAATAGGCAGAAAGCCATCTCAACCCCACAGGGATGAGTCCTTCATGTTCTCAGTGTTAAGGAAAGGGGCTGCATGACCCCAATTAGCATGAAGGAAGGGCCCCTTCCCACCCCTGGGAGGGAGGAGCACTCACTGGTGAGCCTCTAGGGACAGAGGACCACAGATCAATGTCCAGGGACAGGGAGGGCTGGGCTGATGGAACTGGCATGCTGGGGGAACCCAGAAGCAGCTCTGCCAACTAGACTCACATTTCCTGGAAACTCAAAGCCACTGGCAGCCCACCAGTCTGGGCATGTAAGTGGGAACTTCCACACAAGCTCCCACAAAGGTCCCCACCCTCCTTCAGTGACTTCCTGTTTTCTCCCCTCTCTCCTGGTTGTGAGCTGCAGATACATCAGGGCCTGGGGCTGTAACATCCCAATGGGCAGCCAGATGTTAATCACTCCCAATGGTGGTGGGTTCCTGGGAATGGGCGAGTCTAACAATGCATATTTACAATGTTGGTTCTACCACTGAATAGGCTGGTTTACATCTATTGCCCATAGTTTCTGGCCTATGAAAAGGGATAATGGTGCCTAGCTCCTGGGACTGTCCCATCATGGGGACTCAGTTGGACAGGCAGGTAGTAAGTGCTCAGTGACAGTGGCTGTTAGAGATGGATCCTTACTCTGCCTCTCAGGGCCCAGATGCCTGGGGTCACCTGACCAATGGGTCTCTTTATGCATCATATCCATTAAACCTAGGAAGTTCACCTGGGGTGATGTGGGACCCATAGCACAGGGCCTGAGAATCCCATTACTGCCCAGCCCAGCCAGTACCTCGCTCTTACCAGCAACCCTCCCTCTCTGCATCCTGGAAACATTTACTGAGCACCTACCATTATGTCCGAGGCACTATGCTAGATGCTAGCACGTGAACAAGTTGGGGGACTGAAGCTCTCCCAACTCTCTGCCCCAGCTGGTTAGAGAGAATGGGCATGAACTGTAGGGTCCTGAGCCAGGAGTCAGGGGTTTTGGGTTAAGAATCAGGAGTGAGGCCCATGGTGGCATGAAGTGGGCGAGTCAGAAAGAATGAGAACCTTCAAGACACTGGGTTCCTGTGTCCTGGGGCCCAGACTGATTCTCATGGCCCTTACATGTATGAGCAGGTGAGGGCTGGGGGAAGGGGTGAGGTGAGGCTGGGGGAAGGGGTGAGGTGAGGCTGGGGGCCGGGGAGTGTCACCCGAGCCTGTTCAGACACTTCCTCTCTTTACAGGCAAAACTGAAGAAGGACACGGCAAGTACACCACTTGCCAAGGTTCATTCCTTTCCACGGAGCAAGAGCGTGAGAACCAGCACGGTGTCAGCAACCACATCAGACTGGGCAGAAGCACATTCATTCAACATCGAGTGACGATCACCCGTGAAGCCCAGGACTGCTGGTCCCCATTGACGGAGGTGTCAGAGGCTGGTTTGAGAAGAGTAAGGGCAATGTCCTGACCCTGGTGGCTGAAGGGTTCTGGGGACTAATCTCCAAAGGGGACTGCGTGAGACCAAGATGGCCCATCAAGGCACAAGAGAAACCTCCTTCAGGGGTGTTAGAGATTGAACTGTGTCCCCTCCCCCCAAAAGAGATATTGAAGTTCCAATCCCCATGGCTTAACAATGTGACTTTATATGGAAATAGGGCTTTGCAGAAGTAATTAATTAAGATGGCATTGAACTTGAATAGGGTGGGCCCCTGATCCCATGTGACTGGCATCCTTAGAGGGAAAGAGAAAGAGAGAGACTCCAGGGATGAGTGTGCCCAGAGAAAGGGCCATGTGAGCATACGGCCTTAGGGAAAACCAATCCTGCCAACACCTTGACCGTGGACTTCCAGACTCCAGAACTGTGAGAAACAAACTTTGGTTGTTGAAGCCGCCCAGTCTGTGGAAATCTTGAGCAGGCTAATACGGACCTCCATTCCAGCTCACCCCTCTGTCCTCCAATGCCCAAATGCCCCCCCCCCCCCATATCCTGCAGGCCAAGCGGTCTCAGGGTCTGCTCACGCTCTCATGGTCAGGGCGTGACGGCAGGGTACGTGCACATGGCGGGGGGGGGGCAGGTGGGAAAGCGGCAGGGCCAGGTTTGCTGAATACAAGAGTCTAGTCCCCAGAGATCATGCCAAGGCTTCTATTGACCAAGAATCCAAGTGGAGAGAAAGTGGGGAAAGGGGTTCCATGGCAAGATGAGATGCTTCCCTTTGACCAGTAAAAGGAAAACCAGGACAAAACAGCATCAGGTGGAGACTTCGAGTCTCCACCTTCTCTCTGGGGATGGTGACATGTGGGGACATCCCAACATAAGGCCAAGGGGCTGATCCCCCTGCCAAGGAGTCCTTGTCTTGTGAAACACCTGTGGCCTGGAAGAGTCGGGTGGAATTCAGTGTGCAAATCCACATGCCCTTCAAAGAAGGCAAGGTCAAGGCTTCCTGGTGAGTCTTCACTCTGTGGACTGGTCCACCTGGGAAGCCTGTGTACATCCAGGTGTGCTGAAAGCAGGGCGCAGACAGAAACAACTGGTGGAGGGGCGCTGGGCACCAGCACACAGCTGTGATGGGACAAGTACACACACACACACACACACACACACGATCTTCGTTGTGTAGATTCTACAGCAGGAGTCTCAGGCAATCATGATGTAAAAATTTAACCCCTCCTTTTTTCCTTGCAAAAGACACTGTGACCTCCTCCCAACACTTCGCCAGTGAATAGAGGTTGAGGTCAGTGGGGGAAAGTGGTGGATTGGTTCTTCCTGGATGGAAAGGTCAGGACAGGATGTTAAAGCTGGCCTCTAAACAATCCAGGGCGGGGTAGCCTGGAGGAGGTGGGCAGGGAGGGTCGGAACTCCCGGTGCAGGCTGGCTGCTGCAGAGACTGAGGAAGTTTGGGACAAAGTAAGGATGTGGGCGAAGAGGGAAAAGTCAAGAGCAGGTGACGTGGGGCCCAGGGACAGAGGCACGGAACCCCGTCCAGCAAAGTGGAGAAGTTTCAAGGGTGCAGAAAAGGCTAGGCTTTCTCTCTCTTTGATCCCTCAGGCCCTGTCCTCAATCTCCAGCTGGTGCTGGTGAGCAGATGGGAAAGGCAGCCTTTGGAGAGACCCTGCTGGGCCCTGCCCCAGGCTCTGGGTGGCTGGTTAGTTAGTTCTGTAAACAAGAGAGGCAGCAGGAGCAGCCTGCAGCTCTGGCGAGCATTTCGGCTTCACCCTGCCTGCTTCTCCCTTTCTTGTTTTTTCTCCCAGCACAAAGGTCCATGACAAAGACTGGAGTCTACGGACCCACCACGAAGTCCTGGCTGGATTTCAGGCCCTCCGGAGGCCACAGGGCAGAGCCACGGCTCAGACCTGGGGTTGGTCCTCTGGGTGACTATTTGACCACAGAGGCAGCCGCTGCTAAGAACTGCCTCCAGCAACGCTAGAGCGGCTGGGGCTTGTGCAAATGTGTGTACAACTCCTCTAAGACACACACACGTTGAGCCAAGAGCCACAGAGTTTACAGAAGTCCTTGGAAGAGGAACATGTACTTAGGAAGAGCCCCCATGGGGGTCTTTAGTCTCTGGTCCCACACAGGTGGGAGTGCTGGGAAGGCATTCTGGAAGGTTCTCTGGGAGGCACAGGGTTTTTCCTGGCCCAGGGTCTTGGGAAGCATGACTAGTTTCATCATTTTCCCAGTTTGGAAGCAGAGTTGGCCCCCAGAGCATGGACCAATGTGGGGGACCCTCAAGGTGGGAAAGACCCCCCTCACCTGGTTAGATGTTGAGTCTGAGCTCAGGTAGGGTTTCTGAAGTCTTAGTTCCCCTCTCTGGGAGGGAGACGTCTGGATAAGGTAGCTACCAGAAGCACGTCAAGCCTGGGTCGGCCCAGGAAGTATAGAGGGGCCATGGGCCAACCCTGCAATGCTGCCTGCTGCCCTATGGGGGGACAGGCTTCCCTTTAACTCCAGATCAGATGAATGTGGCCCCAAGCTTTGGGGATGTAAGACCTACCTTATAAGGTTTGGGACATAAGGAGCCTAAGGCAGAGGCTCCCCCCACCACTCTGCACTCACGACCTGCTCCCGGCACCCCTCCCGTGGAATACTCCATCTCAAGGTGGTAGGGAAAGGACACCCACCGGCCCAGGTGGGCACAAAGGTGACAGACAGAATGCAGGGACATGGAGCAAACACAACAGACCTCTAAGGGGGAAGCTACTCCGGGCCTCGGCATCAGGCTGGAGCTGAACACACAGAACCTCTATAAAAGGCCTCCTTCCTCGCTTTCCCAACGGGTCTCTTTAAGGGTGAAGGGGAGGGGATATCCTTTGCAAACAGGGTGCTGTGTGTACACCCCAACACACATGTATACCAGGAACCCAAATCTATCATTGTGGTCGACGACCTTAGCTGGTGTAACTGCCGGAGCAGAGGGAGGGGAAAAGAATGTCCTAGAACTCCCTGCCCAGGGCCCCGGTTCTTGGGGCCCAGACTCTAGGGGGTGTCATGGATAAAAGTGAGCTGTAAGGAGCCCCCAGAAGTCATCCTGGCTAGGGAGCCACTGTGCTTTCCAAATGGCAGGGACAGGGTGGGGCCAAAAGGGACGACGCTCTCACAGAACAGGAGTAGAAGGTCTGGGAACTGGACCCCGGAGAGACTCAGAACCCAAAAGACACCCAGAACTGTTTTGCTGCACTTCAAGCATATGCAAAGGTGCCACGAGCCATGACAGGCCTGGGCTGGGGCCCCTGAGGACGGATGTCCGCAAAGGAACAGGTTAGCCCCTCTGCCCAGATCTGGGCCCACAGCCTCCACTGAGTTGGGGCTCAGCTCTGTGTCCCCTGCCACGTTCCCTGAGAGCGCAGCTGGGACCCACCACGCAGAGGCCAGGACAGCTGAGAAGACTCTCTGGAGCAGAGGAGCCTGGCTTTTGCTTGTCAAGGGGAACGGAGAGCAGAGAGCATGGCGCACACAGACGCACATGTACACGCATGTCCACACACACACTGGTCCCGCGAGCCTGCTCCCATGGGCCTCCTGCCCTGGTCTCCGCAGCCCCGGGACCCCGAATTCCACTTGCATCCCTCCTCTCCACCCTGCCTCGCACCTTGCTCGTCAGTTCCATATCTCCCTGGCTGGTCCCGTTAAGTCCCTGGCTCAGGGGTCCCCAACCCTTCCCCAGCAAAAGGACACAGATCTAGGGTACAGGGAAGCCACCGAGCTGAGTTGTGCAGTGGTCCTAGGCTGGCCGGTGTTGGTCCCCTCTGATGGTGAGCCTTTGGCCTCCTGAGCTAGCAGAGGACAGAGCAGGGAAGGAGAGGTGGCTTGGGAGCTGAGGCAGCTGAGCGTCGTCTCTTTGTCCAGAGGTCACAGCCTGGAGTGGGGAGAGAAGGGAGAGAGTGGCAAGATGTCACAAGGATACGACAACTCCGTCTTTTGTGAACTTGCACCCTCCCGGAGGGCCAGTCAGTTTGAGATGAGCAATTCCCATCCTCTACAGGAAAAGGTGGGAGGTACTCCTCTTTATTGAGGTCCTACTGTGTGCCAGGCTCTGTGCCACGCATGTAATACTTGATCTCATTTAAATCTGAGAATAGCCTGCAGATAAGTACTTTATATCCTTTTAATAGATGAGAAAGCTGAGGCTCAGACAGGTTAAGTGTTTTGTCCAAGGGTGCACACCGAGGAAGCAGCGTGGTCGGGACTTGAACCTAGAACTCTTCGGGAGCATGTAGCCTCTGGACTAAGGGTAGGGACCAGCGTGTGGAAGGGCTGAGGCCCTGTGGTGCTGGAATACCAGCCCGCATGCCATATGGAGCTTCTGAGAATGCGTGGTGAGGGCTGGGGCTACAGGAAGAGGGGGTGGGACCAAGATCCACACTGCAGACCCTGCTGTGAGCAGAGGCTTTGCCAACTGCTGTTGAGACAGGATCTTGGTGAACAGGAGCAGAAGTTTGTGCCCAGTCTCCCAGGAGGGCTCTGGAAAGAGACCCAGAAGGGACACAGGTCATCTTTGCCTAGAAGCTGGCAGAGTGGAGGGATCAGGACCATGGATTTAGGGTCTAGCTCAACCTGGGTTCGAATGCTGGCTCTGTTCCTCACTAGCTGTGTGACCTTTGGGAAGGCACTTAACCTCTCTGTGCCTTGGTTTTCTCTAAGTAAAGCAGTGACAGTGATAGCACCTACCTCCTGGGGGGGGACTCTTAGGAGTCAATGAGGTAATGCAGACAATGCTCAACATAGCACCTGTCACGCACGTGTTCACTCAGTGACACAGATGACAGATAACGTGCTGGTGGTTGTGATGATGATGTGGACCCGTGTCACGGACATTCAACGCAACCCAAAACTCGAAGCAGGAGCTCTGACAAATACGCACACACCAGTGTTCACTGCAGCATCATTCACAGTAGCCAAAGAGTGCAAACAAACCAAGCGGCCGTCCACACATGAGCGGACAAACGAGATGCGGCATGTCCACGCCATGGGACGTTACTCAGCTGTAAAAGGGAGTGGCGTTCACGCACGCTGCAGTGTGGATTAACCTCGAAAACCTTATGCTGCAGAAAAGAAATTAGATGCAAAGGGACAACTATGGTATGCTCCCACTTACATGAAGTATCTCGAATAGGACAATTCAGAGAGAGAATGTAGTAGAGGAGGGGTTCCTAGGGACTAGAGGGAGAAGGGATTGGGAGATACTGTTGAATGGTTACATAGTTTCAGCTTGGGGTGACATATAGGGCGTGGTGGGTTCAGGGTTCCACCTTGCCACGGGATGCTCCACTCACTGGGCATCAACCTTCATCAGGAAGAATTAGGCAATGGAGTAGCAGGGTAGCCACGTGGCACAGGCCAGGGCCCAAATCCGAGAGCAGGCTCCCTGGAATGGAAACTTGGTAGAGGAGGCTGCTGGCTGGAGGAGGGAGGTGGAAAGGAAAGGGGAAGGCTGGCAGAGGAGTTGGGGAGGGGGGCAAAAGCTGACAACAGCCAGATGACATGGGCAGGGAGGAGGGGAGAGGCCAAAGGACACCTACTCTGCAGACTTCCAGAAGTGCCCGGGGTGAGACAGGCGGCGGTTTCGCTTTGGCAGTTTCTCCAGCATGTCCATGAGCTTGGTGAAGGAAGGTCTCTCTTCTTGTTCAAAGGCCCAGCAGAAGAGAAGAATGTCCTAAAAGAAACCAGTATGTGGTGATTTCACATAAATGGTGACATCTGGATTATTCCTTGGAACCTCAATGGATCTGTCCATTTGTCCCAGTTTTATATCCATCCATCCATCCACCTACCCACTCATCACCCCCCTATCCATCTAAATTCAGGCATTTATCACCCATCCATCCACCTCAATTGATGCATTTATCATCCATCTAGCCATCCATCCACCCTTCCTTCCTTCCTTCTACTCATCCACTTTCTGAGCCATATAGCATACTAGCCCTATTCTAGAAGACCTGAGACACACTGAGATCAACAAAATGCTTCTCAAGGAACTTCTGGGCATTTTTCAGAACAGGGAGGGAGAAAAGGGAATCCTGAGGTCTTCAGCCACAGCCCAATACTGTAAGTGCCCTTCGAAGTCGCAGAGGGGAAAATTACTTTTAGTGCTCTCTCCTGAGAAAGGAAACTTAGAGGCAGTCGGTCCTTAAAAGCATACCAGATAATTACTCCCTCCCTGACTCACCCATCTTCTGATCAAAGGAGGGGATTGTTTGTGCTATGTTTTAGAGGAACCAAATCTCCCTTCTATGTTTAGAAGCCCAATCTATCCTTGGGCTTCTCTGTTTCTGTATATCTTGTTCTGAGTTGGATAATGCCTCAAATTTTTATGTCGATGCAAATAAAGTCAGAATTATTAATACCCGTGATATTTTAGTGAATGTCTTTTTAATCTGGCAGAAAAAAAAAAGAGGTATTCTCTGGTTGTTCTGATTCAGCAGTCCATTGCTGGCAAAAACCTGGCCAAGTGCTACTGCGCCCCTGATGGCAGGAACCTGAATTGCAGGCATAGTTCAGAGGGCTTGCTTCTAAGCTCCAAATCATTACAGGACACAGCTGTGGGCGTGCTTTTTTACCGCCACCCTTTGGAAAAGCATTAGTAAGCTTAACACACAGGAAAAGAAGGCAGACCAGGATGGTGTCTGCTGCTCCCCTTGTCCCCCAGACCTGGCATCTTCCCGGACTTACCGAGATTTCTTTCCCCATGCCGATCTGGCTGAGGTTGGGTTTCATGCCTGTGCCCATTTGCCAGATTATTGCCTCTGCTGGTTGGGTCTTGAAAGGCCACTCCCTGGCGTGGAGTTCATACCAGATCGTTCTGTCGGCAGATGGTGTTAAAAAGGTGTTGGCATGATATGTCACTCATATCTACTCACCAACACACGCCCGCCCCACCAGCCTGCTGGCCGGCCACCCTGTTCCCATTTCCTCCTCACAGGGCTGGTGTTTTCCTGTCTGGGATGTGCAGTGTGTAAGGCTTTCTCGATGTCTTGGAAGTCGTGCCTATCCCAGGTACCTCCTCTGGTGCCTCCATTAACAGGAAGCAAAAACCTAGGACCTGAACAGCTTCACAGACTGTGGCTATGACCTCTGACTCTATACCTGCGAGTCTAGAAAACCCCTGTAAGGGAGTGATTGGGGTGACAAAGTCATGTACAAGGGTGGTCTCTCCAACATGATGTGCGATAATGAAGAACACAGGAATGGTGCAGTCACTCAGTAAAAGGGACCGGCTCCCTGTATGACAGTGAACCCATAAAATGACAGGGAGTACTATATTATTACCAAAGCATTTCAAAGAAACTTTGCTGACATGACAAAAATGTTCAATATATAATATAAGTGCAAATAGCAGGACACAAAACTGTATGTAAGATATGATGAGATTACTCTTTTTAAAAAACACTATATATGTATAGACAAGAGAATAGAGAGAAACACAGAGAAATGTTAACAATGGCTAACTCCGTGATAGGATAGGACAGGCACGTGTTTTCCAAGAATGGACCACTCTGTAGAACAGTGGAAAGAAAAAAAAAAACCTCTGAGAGTCCGATGGCCTTGGGGTCAAGTCCTGATTCTATTCGACACTGGCTGTATGATGCTGGGTAGGCCACGTCACTCCTCTGGGTCTCGATTTCCTTTCCTGCCAAATCAGACTAATGATAAAACTGCAGTGGGAGAATGTTTATCTGGGATGTGGAGTGATGCGACAAATTGGTGCCCGAGTTATTCTAGAAGGATTGATTGTATTATCACTTGCTTTGTAGATGTGACGGAGCAATGGCTGAAGAAAGGCCTGCTCCAGGGAGTAGCATGTGGGGATGGACAGGGTGTGGGCTGGGCAGGGCTTAAATGATGCAGTGAGGACCACGGGGTGCCCACAGGATGCTGGAGTGTTGCGAGCTGTTACATGAGGACAAGTCTCGGCTGGCCAAGGAGAAGACTCCTCAATCGGGAATTATCTGAAACAGTCCTAGGAGCTGATCTTTCCTCTGATCGAAGCCAGTTTATGTGAATTTGCTTTAAAGAGCACGAAGCACCCTGTTATCCTCTTTAATGGGAAGGCTGTGTTAAACCAGCTATTTCCAGGGCTCCACTATTTGGTCAGCATCTTCTTTCCCCTGCCAGCCTCATCCTTCTGGGTGAGGAGGTGCTGGGGTGTGAGTCCGTTCTGTTCTGAGTCATGCCTGAGTGTGATGTTCCCAGGCAACAAGAGGCACCTAATTGGCAGGAAACCAGGAGCACCGGGTCCTTCAGAATTCAACAGTGTCAGGAATAAAAGCCTCATTAAAACTTCCTTCTGAACCCAACTTTCAAGAGAAACTCACTTTCAAGAAAAATAAAAATTGCTAAAGATGAAAACTCCAGTGGAAAACCAATTACTTACTTGGGTACATTTTGTTAATTACATTCTTCTTTCTTCTGCTAAAATTTATATGAAAATATACCAACTTAATTATTGCAATTTGGTTTCAGATAACAGTGTCTAACTAGATAAAGACTGGGGCATAAACTAATCAGGGCAAACAACAGTCTCCAATGGGGTCCAAGTGGCAGACGGTGAGAGTCGCGATGTGCCAGGAACAGCCCCCCTCCCCAGGTTTTACAGAGAGGACACAGTGGGGTACTTTTCCACAGAAGATGGTCTAACATCTCTCAGTGGTGCTAAGTCTGGTGCCCACACCTGCAGGCCTGGAACTCCCCCAAACTGCTTCTCCAGTGCTGTCTCCACCAGGCCTTGCTACCGCCCCATGGACCAGGTAAGGCGAGGATGAGCGAGGCCGTTGGAGAGATGTGGGTACAGAAGCCTTCCTCAGTGCACCCTCTCAGAGCACTCTGCCCTGCATCTTGGGGCTGTGCATCCTGGACCCTCACTGTCCCATACTCCCAAAACAGCCCTCTCTCTCTCATGGTTGTGGTTCCCCTTTCTACTGACAACCCTAAACCCCTCTTTCCAAACTGCATGTGTAGGTTTAGCTGCCTTCTGGCTGGATCCATCGGCCACCTCCAAGGCAGCTCGAAGTCACTGGGTCCAAATGTGCTCTCTTTGCCTTCCCAGCATGCCCCAACCCCACCCCATGTCCAGGGGGCTCCACCTTGGCAAAGTGGTAACCCCCCTCCACCAAGGTGCTTCTGGTAGCTACCTGGGCACCACCCACCTTCAGTCCCTCATCAAACCCTATCACCCCCATTTCAGAATGCTTCTCCATTCCCAGTTTCTTCTGCCCCCTCCCCCATCCCAGCACTGATTCAGTGGGCGGCGACAGCCTGTCCGCCTGGGTTGGTCACCCAGCTTCAGGCTTGCCCTTCTCTTTCCCGTTCTGTACACACTGGACTGACTGTCCTGAAACACAGAATACTGTCAGGTCACTCCCCTTGCTTAATAACCATCCGTGGCTCCCTAGTGCTGTGAAGGTGAAGTGAAAACTCCTATCTCAGCCTCTAAGTACCTGCAGGATGGGCTCTATTTCCTCACCACCCCAGCCTCATTTTTTCCCTGATTCTCCAGCGCTCAGCTCCCTTCATCCACCTAATCCCCACAGGCTCCTCCATCGTGGACAATTTGTTTCCTTCCCCCCTGTGCCTTTTCACGTGTTCCTTCCACCTGGAATACCACACCCTACCCTCACCTGGGATTCCTTTAACTCAGGCTCAGGAGTTGCCTCCTCCAGGAAGCCCTCTCTGGTCTCCCTGGCTGGATTTAGTTCTTCCTTTATCCCCACAGTCCTGTGTTTATCTTCAGCATAGCATTGGTCGTACTTCGTTAAAATTGATTGTTCCCTTATTTGTCTTTGACTAGACACGACAGAGTACAGACCTGTGGTGGTTTCAACATATGTCCGCAAATTATTTGATACTCTTTCCTGCAAAAGCAGACCTTAATTCCTCTTCCCTTGACTGTAGGCTGGACTTAGTGATTTGCTTCTAATAGAATGTGGCGGAAGTGATGATAGGTAATTTCTGAGACCGTGTCACAACGGCAATGTGGCTTTTAGCTGATGTGATGTCAGGTCACTCAAGCAGCCTCTGGAAAGGCCTCCTGAGGACAGCCGTGTGCGTGGGCCACTTTGGAAGCAGATCCTCAGCCCATCGAGCCTTCCCTCAACTGCAGCCCTGGCCAACGTCCTACCTGCGCCCTCATGGGAAACAGTGTTAGACCCACTCCGCTAAGCCACTCCCACATTCCTGGTCACAGAAATTTGAGATACTAAACAAATATTGTTTTAAGCCACTACATTCAGGGGTGTCCAACCTTTTGGTGTCTCTGGTCCACGCTGGAAGCAGCAGCATTGTCTTGGGTCACACATTAAACATATTGTGACAGGTAATCACACACACAAAAATCTCATAATGTTTTAAGTAAATTTATGATTTTGTGTTGGGCTGCATTCACAGCCATCCTGGGCTGCATGCAGCCTATGGGCTGTAGGTTGGCCACCCCTGTTTAGATAATTTGTTAACAGGAGATACATAGTAAATAGCTATTGCATGAATGAATGAACGAATGAATGAATGAATGGATGGATCAGGTAACCTGCCATGGTAACATAACCAGTTAGAAACCAGGCATGAATATTTGCTAGGGTCACCCTTCCTACCACACCCCAATCAGATCCCCCAATCTCACTCAGAAATCCAGCCGCCTTCGCCCCCACAGGCAGGTGCCCTGTCCCTCCCAAAAGCACAGAAGAAACCCTTGGGAATTGCCCCTCTGCCAGGGCTGGGGCTCTTGAAGGCCAGGGTGGGCCACCTACCCAAGTGCGAAGACATCCGAGTGCTTGGAGAAGGGGAGCTTGTCCTCCTCCGTGTCGGGGGACAGCTGGCGGATGATCTCCGGCGCCAGGTGGCACAGCCAGCCATTCTGGATGCGTAGCTTGTCCTCCCTCCTGGAGAAGCAAAGCACAGAGTGAGCCCCATGTCACAGCCCAGGGAGGAGCAGTCCCTGACCACTGACCCCATGTCCCTGGACCATCTCTCCTGGCTTTCTTGCATCTCCCTGTTGGGCTTGGCCTGACCTTGTACCTGAGGCTGGTCTAAGGAGAGACATGTGACACGCAAACCATCATCAGGTCCCTTCGCCTTGGAGGCACCCTCTACTCCATCTTTATTCCGTACATACAGCCGATTCTTGTTATTCATGGCGGTCACGTTCTACCAAGTCTCTGCAAACACTGTATTAACGAATGTAAACTTGTTGCCCCGAAGGGCAATACGCACACCCACACGTGGACACACGCACCAGGAGCACAGGTGTGAGTGAACAAGACCAGCAGGGTCCCTGCCCTCCGGGGGCCTGGGCTTTGGTCGGGGAATGTGATGACAAATGAATTAGACAGGGAAAGTAGAGATAGCGATAAGCCTTATACCAAAACACCTTAAAGAGGAATGGAATGTGTCAAAGATAAGAGGGAGCTTACTTTAGGGAACAGGTGAGCTCAGATTGACATGGTGTAAAGGATCTGGGCCTGTGAACAAGAATATTCCAGGCAGAAGGGAAAGTTAGACAAAGGTCCAAGACGGGCTCTGTTTGGCATCTTTTTGAAGCCTCAAAAACCTCGGTGTAACTGGCACATGTGATGCTACCCTGTGTCTCCATTATAATGTATAGCTCCACCCCCAGCTGATGGGCCGTAGGTGGTCCCCCTCCCATCATTATAGACATGGCCGTGAACATCTTTGGGTAGACACTGTGGAGATACCCCTTCACCCGCATCCATAACTGTTCCTGAAGAGAAATCTTTAGAAGAGACAGGAAGCTGGCTCCCTTCTTCACACCGTAAATCTTTAGCAAGTGCAGAACTTGCCCTTTGGGACTGAAATCTGACCTCCTGCAAGGAGGTTCCGCCAGTTAATGCAGGGAGAAACCTCCTGCAAGACTCCCAGGGAAGGGCCAGCTAATGCAGGGAGAGTGGGCAGGCGTGGGAGAGTGGGGTGGAATATCTCGAACCATCAAGAGCGAGACTGTGAAGGACCAGAGCCTCTAGCACATGGGGGGCTACAGGGGACTTGAGCCTGGCTGACTGGTTCTTCCAGGACGGGCTTCTGAGCTCTGTAAGGTGTGAGCATCGCTCCCTCTACTGCATTCACTGGTATCCCAGGCTCGTGATTCTGGCCCTATCTGAACACCTTCGAGAGCAGCGCTACCGATAGTACTTCCCACAGAGATGGCAGTGCTCTCTGCCTTTGCTTCCAGCAGGGCCGCCTCCAGCCAGCGTGGCTATTGAGCAACTGAAATCCGGCTGATGCAACTGAAGAAGTGAACTGTTTATTTATTTGAGCTAAAGTTAAAAGAGCTATAAGCTAGTGGCTACCACACTGGACAGGGCTGCTCTAGACCACTATTTACTACAAATGGATTTTTTCCTGCTCCTGTATATTTTAATAGGTTACTATTTAACAGGTCCATAAGTGGAAACTAGCACTTTTTAAGTGCACATTAAAATTAATATGGAAAATGTTTGTTTCCATCCTACAGTCATCTTGCAGACCACGCTTGGCAGGGGGAGAGGGGGGAGTCCTGAGGAGAGAGGCTCCAGGAGTTTGGTGATCCGGCTTTGGGCTGGATGATTATTGGGGCGCGGGGAGTGCCTATTCTGTGTATGTAGGATGTTGAGCAGCATCCCTGGCCTCTACCCACTAGATGCCAGTAGCATCTCCTCTCCCCTGTCGTGACAGCCAAAAATGTCTCCGGACATCACAAATGTCCCTCGGGGCTGGGGGAGCCCGGGTTGAGAATCACTGTTTTAATTTACACATAAAATAAGGAAACGGTGCTACATAGCGGACCGGATAGAACACGTGGTCTGCTAAAACAAAAAAAGACTCAAATCCATGAGTAACCACTTGAGTTGGCAGGCCAGTGAGTTCTTGCTCCTGGAATCAGGCACACCTGCAGGGGGGTAAGGACACATCTGCTGCTACCAGCTCTGTGACCTTGAGTAGACCGGTCTCTATTTTTCCACCTGCAAAATGGGTACGTAGCTTTCACACGGCCAGCGTAGGGACGAAAGGGAGATAATCCGTGGCGCGTGGCTATGTCAGCGGCCGGGGCCACACCATTTGTGGACATAATTATTACCTGTGGATACTTTTTTTTATCTTGAGGACTCAGGAACGAAGTTGAGAGTAGAGCCCATAGTAGGAGTGTCATCCAAGAAAGGGGCTGTGGCCCAGCCTGCTGCCATTCTCCTGACAGGAGCAGGTCACTGGGGTGTGGCGGGGTGGGATGCTGTTGCTAAAAGAGCAAGCTTCCCAAGTCCCATCCCTTTCCAAACATCCCGCCGCCTCTTCCCCACTAGCTGGGTCAGTGGGGATTTGGAACCTCTGGGCGGGGCCGGGAGGAGGAGGGGTGGCCGCTCCATAACCATCAGCCTGGGCCCACACAAACACCCCAGGGAGTCCCGTTCCCATAGCGATGGGCCCACTGGTGACAAAACCAAATCGCGTTCAGTATGGTTATTATTATGATTAAAACAGCCCGCAGGCGGCTGGCACAGTAGCGCTGGCATCTGAGTGACACCTTTTCTGAGGAAGGCAGAACAGCTGTACGCTGGCAGTACTGGGGGCATGCTCAGGGAAACCCTGGGAACTGTTTGGGTGTTCAGGACATGCTCATTTCATGGGGTGACCCCCGACCCCTGCCCCAGGCCCAGCACATCGAGCACCCCAACTCTAACCAAGGGGACAGCAGGAAGGCAAGGAACTCCTGCTGGAGCCCACTGTATGCCAGGTTGTCCAGCTCACTGAACCTCATAAGCCGACAGTCGGATGGGTTGTGGATTGCTGCTCCGTTCTTTGCGTGGGGCTGTCCTGCGGATGCTGCCGAATGCCCTGCGATGCACAGAACAGCTCCCACCCGAAGAATGGAGCGGACTGGATCAGACTCCTGTTCTACAGATGAGGAAACAGATGTGGCCCAAGGCCACAGAGTTTGTAGTAAGTGACAGAGCTAAGATGCGCTTGATTGCGAGTCTTTAAAGCCTCAGAGACTAGACCCCTAACCACAATTCTGCACTGATGCCTGGTGAAACAGTTCCATCAGGGAGCAGAATTCTAAACTAAGCCCCATACATAGCTGCAACAGAAATAAAATCACAAGAAGCCACTGATGGCTACTCCTCAGTAACCAAGAAATGTGGATTTCTTACTGGGAGGAGATGCGGAGGGCTCCCTGGCCTCTCCCCACATGGCTGGGTTCCTGTTGACCACCAGGCTGCGGCAGAGTGGGGCGGGGGTGCTGTCTCAACAACCAGGCCAGAAGCCACGGTGCCCTTGGATTTGACCGCCCTTCTGGACTACCACTGGGCCTCCAGGAATAAGCTAATGGAAAGGATGCACATGCCCCACCATGCCCTTTCTTCCTTTGGCTTCAGGAAACCACAAATGGAAAGGAAGAAAATCAGAAGCCCTGCCCCTCTCCCCTCACTTTGGGGAGAAGACACTATCAAGGAGAAGGGGAGACGGACATGCCACCAGAAGGGAGGGATCTGATTTTTTTTTTCAAGGAGTCTTGAACCAGGTGAAAGAAAACACCTGCTGGGTCTCTTTTGGTCTGGACACAAATACTTGGGATGACAGTGATGTCACCAGCGGCTGCCTCTGCCCTTAGCCTGGGGTGACGGGGACAGGAGGAGTGTACCAGACCTCTCACCACAAACCTCCAAGTAAGTGCTGCTGGGGAGACAGGGAAGAAGGAGTCCTGACTGAAGCAGCCCTCCTGGCCTCTGGGTCTGACTTGAGGTCTCTCCCCCTCTATCCACTTAGGGATCCCTTGATCATTTCCCGCCTACTCATTTCCTTATCTTAGGTGCTACAGGTGGTTCTGGCCATGGCGGTGGATTTTGGGAGGTGGAGTAAAATCTCCAAAGGAAATGTAAGCTTCTGTCTGTTACTGCATCACACAGAAATAGCTAGATCACGTTTCACCTAATTTCGGAGGCTGTGACTTAGACTCAAGGTATTGCGGAGCGTGAACAAAATGCACTTTGGGGAGGCCTGCGGTTCGCCCCCAAGAGATCAGTTCTTCTCAAAGCAACTGAACGTGAAGCACAATGAGAGGAAGTGTGAGGCTGCCGTTAGGAAGGGGCATGAGGCGGGACTGGAGAAAGCACGCATGGTTTACAGTGAGTGTGTATGTGTATGTGTATGTGTGCACGCTCACATATTAAAACTAAAAGTCACAAAGGATGGACCTTCTGAATTCTGGGTTGCTTCTCTGGCTCAGGCTGTTTTTCACATGGTCAACTCCAGGCTGCTTGCTGTAGGGTAAGAGGCGTCTGAGAGTTAATTACTTAATGGTGGTTAATGACTCTCCTGTGTGATCCCGAGGAGGTATATGCAAATTATTACTAATTACACCAACTCAGCAGCAGCTACTATTTGTAGTTTCCTGTGCTCCAGTTGCCAAACTGGATACCTGATGCGTTACCTGATTTTATCCACATAAGGACCCTGGAGGCAGGCATAACCTCATCCATCACTTTTCTAGCAGACAAGGAAACTAAAGTTCAGAAAAGTTCAGTAAGTGGCAGAGCTGAGCTGGACCCAGGTGGGTCTGACTTTAAATCCCTTGCTCTTAACTAAACTCTTGCTCTCCTGAAATTAATGAATTCATAAGAAAACTTCGAGCACAGCTCTTGGGTGATTCCCACTTCCAGGTGAGTACTTGGGGTAAGGGAACGGTCCTCCCATGAAACTCAAGGGCAAAGCCTTCGTAGGGTCTGTGCCCACTCAAAGGAACCATTTGCAAGTCAGATCCCAGAGGAACTTGACCATGACCTGGGCTTCAGCACTGCATCGTCACACAGCAGCCTAGCTGCTCGGCTGAGTGACCTCAGGCCTAACACCACATCTGGGTCACTAAAGCCATTTGGGATGACTCCCCTAACCTGACCACTGTCTGTCAAGAACCCCCTGAAACCCTCCACCGCATCTCACCTGCCAGCCTGCAGGACCCCGGAAATGCTGAAGAGCCCAAAGTCTGTGATCACCACTTTGCCGTTGTCGTAGAAGACGTTCTTGGACTTGAGGTCCTTGTGAAGGATTCCCTTGGCGTGGAGGTAGCCCATACCCTGCAAGGAACAAGGAAACGGGGCCGTCACAGAACACCGGACCGCTCGCTGCCACCCTGGCCTGGGTTCTTGGGTCACACCCCTGCCTTTGCCATCAAGACCACGTGGACAGCTGTGGGGCTGGGGCCCAGATGCAAAGGCTTCCAGGTGAGGTGGGCAGGTGGGAACAGGCAGGGTCCCCAAGACACAAATCTGCCACCACCCTCAGACCACTGCAGAACCATCCCCATCTAGTGCCTCTGCTTCCTGAATTAGAAACAAAGGAAGATCTCTCCAGAAGGAAAGGGTGGGGACAAACCTGGGGTGAGGCACCCATAGAAAGGACTCCCATTACCCATCTTCCCCCACTTCCTCATTGATAGACCATCCTCAATGGTTGTATCTCAGCAAAATTCCTACATACACATGGCCTGGTATTTTTCAAGTCAAGTCTAATTTCTTTTAAGCCCAGACTATTGCTCTGAGGCCAGACCATGAGTCTCAGGAAGGTGCAGGGCCTTTCTGAGGTTCAGGGAGGGCACCCCAGACCTCACGGTACCTTCACAATTTCTTGGGCAATCTGCCTGGTTTTATTGACGTCCAAGACGATCTTGGCATCCCGCACCACTGAGTAGAGGGTCCGTCCCTTACAGAGGCTGGAAAGCAAAAGGCCAAGAGAAATTGTTGGCAACTGTTAACATGAGGGTGACGCACAGAGTTATTAGAAGTGACACATAATAGAGTGGACTTGTGGCCACGCCCCTACTGATCCTATGGGATAGCAAGCCTGGGACAGATCCAGTTCCGGGATGTGGGTCTGGAGCAAGTCCTTCTGGGTTCTTCAGGATCTTCACCATCGCCAGCCCCCGCCTCCCCACACCAGCCATCAAAAGACACCTGTAGAATCTAGCCACGTTCCCTCTGTCCCAGGGTCTCAGGATAGAAAGCTGTGCACAAACCAACACTGTGTGGGGTCCTCAGACACCACTTAGACACCACTCTGCCGGCCACTCATCCCAGCCGCTCCCACTGGGCAGGAGCCGTGGTTTGAGGGGACAGTGATAAAGGACCAGCAAGGCGGTAGCTGATGTACACTAATTACCATCAGCAAATGATGCATTTGGGCCTTTAGACAGAAGTGTGTAAACACTAATAATACTCCCCCCCAACCAGATGCCTGTCTAGATAGAGGGTTTTTCAAACTATTTTCAGCCTCATTGAGTTCATTTCCAGGACCAGTGGTTTAGGATGAATGACAAGATGAAAAGGGACATTACACAGTGACATGAACACCTTCTCACTTAGTTGCTGGCATGCTCATTTGTCCTTCCCCCCAAAGTGAGCCCAATACCTGGTGCACCCATACCAGGCACTCACTAAACTGAAGGAATGAGTGAATGAAGGAAGTTCTAGGTTCATCAGAGCACTCCCAGCCCCTAACTCCCTGTCTAGCGAGCGCATAGTATCCAATGTTGGCTGTAAGAAGCTAGGATGACATCAGGAAAGTTAATTTTACATCTATGTCGAAATAAGGGCGTGAATTTTTCTTTCATCTATGACATTATTGCTGAAATACTGCAGGCATTTTATTCACTCCTTCAGTATTAATATCTATTGAGCCCTTGCTGTGTGCTAGACTTGGCTGCAACAGCGGGGTTGAAATTACAACTCTGGTATCAGAGGGTTTCAGTTTGAATGTTCCTTGCTTGCTGTGTGTCTTTGTGTGGGTTACTTAACCTCTCTGGCCTCGGTTTCCTCATCTATTAAAGGGAACTAAGGATACCTACCTCATAGAGTCAGCAGGAGGACAGAAAAAGAAACGGAGCTGGGTACCATGCCCGGCACCTGGCGGGAAGTGTAACACAGTGTCAGGAGAACAGGGGCCTAGAGTTAGACTCTCAGGGGAGGATCTGGGCTTGTCGGCTACTGGCTGTGTGACACCAGGCAGGTGAGTTAACCCCTATGAGCCTCAGCTTCACTGTTAGTAAAATGCAGTCAATAGTTCCTGCTCTCTAGGCTTCCTAAGAGAATCACGTGAAATCAGGTGTGTATAGGTGCAGGCATCTCTTCATGTCCAACACAGAGTAAGTACTCAGGACATGCTGGCTACTGTGAGAGGTAGTAGATGACCAACACACACACACACACTTGTGCAAATGCATATAAGTTATATACTTTTACACACATGGCATTTATTATTTCTCGATCTACCCATTCACCCACCCAAAATGCTAGCCCACGATCTTTGACGAAGAGGTACTTCTTCACCTGCTTAAGGTGAGATTCCAGGGGGTGGCTGATTCACGAGGAGGCTGACTCACCTGTCTCAGTCTCCCAGTACCTCAGCAGGCGGCAGCTGGGATGACTCAAGGCTGTCCCCCTTGGAGACCCAGGCAGTGCACTCGCTGTGGCTGCTGGGGGACAGCTGGAGGTGGGGTGGGCTGCGCAGCCAATTAACCATGTTGACATTTAAATATTCAGATGGCGGGGACTGTGGGTGGATTCCCGCCCCTGGATACTCCGTTCTTGAACAGCCACCTACACTCATGACAGGCCAGAGCCAAGAAAACACCATCCGCACCGCAGACGGCAGAGCAGACAACTGCACCAGGCCCCAGGACTCCCAGGCCCTCCTGCTCAGGAAAACCACATTCAAGTCCCAGGCTTGAAACGTCCAACCCCGTCTTCTTCCCTGGCCCACACTCTCATTTCCATCAGCAACGGTCCACGTCTTTGCTTCCCTCCACCCTAAGGCGTCTCGAGCACAACAGACTTTTGGGATGTACATGGTACATACGACCACAGCTTGGCACATCTGTGGGAAATACACAAATAACCCACAACCAGCAATTTGTCCACTAACTAAGCATACACTCAACAGGCATGCATACTCATATTCACCCACAGACATGTACTAGAAAGTTCCAAAATGCTAATAGCAACCTCTTCGTGAGAGCCCCAAACTGGAACCAACCCCAATGCTCATCCACTGAAAAATGGATCAATTGTGATATATCCATATAACAAAATACTACACTCACACTGTACTGCGTAATAACCAAACCTTTGCTAACTGCAGAAAAAGAAAATAAAACATGAAGTGCATAAACATGGCAAGCAGAAGAAGCCAGACACACGAGACTCAGACTGAAGTGATACAAAGTGCAAAAGCAGACACAACTGATCCGTGTGCCACAAGTCCGCATAGTGGTGGCCCTGGGGGGGCCGCGGCAGCTGGAAAGGGCACGAGGTGACGTCCTGCGATTTGATTTGGGTGCTTGGTATATGGAGATGCATCTGGTGGAAATTCATCAGGCCGGGCTCCTAGGGTCTGCACACTCTGGCAGGTATGCTATCCCCCACCCCGAAAAAAAGTTTACTTAAAAATTCAGCAAGATAATCATGAAAAATTAATACATGAAGTTGAAATTTAAAAGTTAATCTAAGCCCATATGGACACCCTAGGTATCCATTCTAGACTCTCCATTGTCCCCAGGGGCAGTGCCTGCAGAGGAGTTAGGAGCCCGGGCCGGGCTCTGCCCGCCCAGGTGTTTATCGGCGGCTGAGTTGGATGGCAGGTGCAGGGCAAGGACTGGGCTCTCCGCAGGTGCAGGTTAGGCAGGTGTCCTGGGTGGCTGAGGCCTGCATCGTCCAGCCAAGTCAGTTCCAGTGTCCATGGCAACTGCTCTGAGCTTGGGATTTCTGTGGCTCCTGCAGGTGCCTCAAAGCCATTTGCAGGTAGGCAGTGGGGCAGGGAGGGGAGGAGAGGATGAAGGCTCACTGGGCACATGTGTGAGACTTATCTCACCTCCACGAATCTGCCCAGGGACCCCACAGGGTCCCCATTCTCACCTGTCTCACAGACACACAGCCAAGGTCAGCCTGCTCCTGACCTTTCTCATCTTCTCCTCTGTGGTGTGGGTGCCCAATTATTGGATGCAATTTTCAGGCCAGTAAAGTGACACACAGCCAAGTGAGCCCACGTCCTGACTCTACCATTTCCTGCGTGCTGGGTGACATGGGGAAGTGACTTTGACCTCAGTTTCCTCATCTGTGAAATGGGGGTGACAGTGACAACAGAGCCTCGTGAAGTACAGAGTGAGTATTCATACTGTATTCCATTGATTGCAAGATATGTATATACATATTTCCTTGCCCTTTAACATCTCTGAAATGAGAACGCCTTGCATTCAGTGGCAGGTCAGTTTCACGGGCACCGTATTTCTTTCTGTAGTATATTAAAAAAACGGTGCATATTCTAATTGATGGCATTAGGGTTAATGATGTCTGGGATTGGCTCTATTTTACAGATAAGGAAACCTAGGCTTAGAGGAGCGAAGCAGAGCTGCTGCTTGAACCCAGGTAGCCTGGCTCTGGAGCTGATGCTCTTAACCCCCATCTTTGCTTCTTACCTTTCTCTGAGACCCTGGCACGTCGCAGGCCCCCAGGAAATGGCAGCCGTAACATCACTGTGTGCAACACCTATGGCAACGAGGATGGATGAGGCCCGCCGGCCCCAGTCTGGAGGTCAGGGGAAGGTGTTTTAGTGACTCAAGGATCTATTTGGTGGCTCTCTAGCATCTGGGGCAGAAGCCATATGCGCACGCACTCCCTTCACCCCTCCCTCCCTCTCAGTATCTCTCTCTGCAACAAAGAACATATTTCTCCAAGAAGAGGAGCAAGGACTGGGAATTTCTTGTCCTGTCTGCAGGTCACCATCCCTCCCAGTCCTGGCCCTGGGCCCCTCCTGGAAGGCCCTCTTTCAGCTCCGCATCCTGGGCAACACAGGGAGCCTTTTGGCTGAGATGGCGCAGCAAGGGCAAGACATTTGCTGTAAACCAGCCTGAAGGAGGCTGTCAGAAACAATGAAATAAAACCATCCAGGAGGTTTATCTCCTAGGGCCTCTGTCCAAACTGACTCATTCTGCTGAAACAGTGGCTGGGACAGAAATCTGGAAGCACGCGGTGGCCACTTCCTTTCCCTCCTCCAAACTCCTCACCACCGCGCCCAGAGCCCAGGCTGGTGTGAATGGTGCAGGGAAGCAACCACCTCTGAAGACAGACTGGCTCTCAGCCCAGCGCTGTGCCCCCTGTGCCCCCTTGGCCTTGGGGATTCACCACTATGAGGATACTCACAGTGCCCACACTTGTAACTATGGTGGGGGCACGGGTAGTCAGCTGAATAATGGCCTCCCAAATACGTCCACTTCCTGACCCTCAGAACCAGTGAAAACGTGACCGTACGTGGCAAAAGGGACTTTGCAGCTCTGCCTGATCTGAGCTTGCAGGGCAGCTGGTTTCAAAGTCAGATGTTATTTTGAAAACACTGGGTTCTGTCAGAAGGGCTTCACCACCCTTGGTCCACTTGCTGACTTCCAGGCATTCCCCACCTTTAAAACCTCAAAACCCCACCTAATTGCCCTCAGCTCTTCTCCCCTCCTCCCCCCTTGAGCAGACAGATGCCATCCAAGTGAAAGGGTGCAGGCCCCATCAAATCCCAGATGCAGGCGATCTTGAACCTCCAAGTCATTCATGAATCTAACACTGAAGATATTAAACCTTGGGACTCCAGGGCTTTATAATAAAAAGTGCCGGGTTAGCTGCCTGTAAAAATGGGAAGTGCCAGGAAGCCAGTGAGAAAAGCCAGCTGTTTGCCACCTGCTTAACCCGACATGCATCCAGGAAATGAAGAGTTATAGAGTTCATTAAGGAAAGGGCTGGCTGGGGAAGGCTCAGGTCCCAGGCACAAGGAAGATGACAGTAGCCTGCCAGGCATAGAAATATGCAAAGCAGGAGCCTGGCTGCCCAGGAGAGTGAGGCTTAGTGTTTGCGAAGGCACACCCCTGCCCTCCTTTGACCTGACATTGCTGCAAAGCTCTGAGAAGTGGGGAGGGGAAGGGAAGCTTAGACTCTCAGTCTTCCTGGAGTCTTCTCTCCAGAGCCAGATCTGATTTTGCTAAGTGCAGAGGCCAAGGATTGGCTGCTCAGGGCACTTGCAGGACTGGGATGGGGGTTCTTCCCATTAGGGGTGCTCCTGTCACTGGATGCGACCCATGCTTCCAAGCATCTGGTGACATCCTGCCCTCCTTGGTCTGGACTTTGTACTGGAGGGAGGGTTCCAGAGCCCAGGTAGTTGGCTGGGGAGGTGAGGGCTTCCAGCTCCCTGAGGGGAAGAATTTACAGGAAATGGTAGCCTGACCGGTCCTCTGCCTCTTGTTGAATTGCAAGGTCCAGCCACCATCCAAAGCCTACTACTCTTCTTGACCTTGCGCAAAGGCATCCTGGGACAGGCTCCTCCCTGACTACGCAGCATATTCTCTCAGCATCTCATTCACTAGCCCTCACATTACAATCATTCCAGAGCCACTATGGGATTTTTGCCAGATTGGTCACCTCGTATTATTTATCACTTGCTGTTGGTTTTTCTTAGATTGCACTGCCTTTGAAAAATAAGTGGAAGTTTATTAAACTTTCGATCGTTACTTTCTATTACTACCAGGTGGAAAGCCAGAATCTGTAGCCCCAAATAAATGCAAAAACAAATATAATGCAAACAAACACATTCAAAAGTAAGATTAAATCCTAGCTTGGCCTTGTGGCCTGCCCAATAATCTGAGGTTGAGGCATCCACTTTTTGTTAAAAAAAAAAAAGTTTAGCGAATAAGGGTTAGGAAGGTGTTAAATACTAGCACCAAACTAAGACTTTTTCCTCTGTTTACAGAGCTCTCTGCACAAGGCACTCAGCGGAGAACTAGGAATGCCAGCCTTCCTAAGAGAGGAGGTGCTGGGTACACAGAGGAAAATTCACCTGCAGGAAGCTCAGGTAACCTACTCAGGGCCCCAGGCAGCAGGTGACAGGGTTGGGGTTTGAGTCCAGGTCCCAGGTCATCGCATCTTTCCAGGATTTCATAAGACCCTTGGGAAAAGAGGGTTTAGCCAAGGCAAAACTGGTCAAGCCCACCTCAGACGGTGTGACCTCCAGGAACCCTTGCTTGTCCTTTGAGTGGAGCTGAGGACCCCTCCCCCAGTGCTAGGCCTTTTCTTCCACCCTTCAAGTTCAGAGTCAGTCCATGTTGGCCTCATTGTCTGTGAGCTGCTTCTGTTTGGGAATTCTTAGCTGTCACCCAGAGAGAAGCAGGGCGGGCTGAAAAGGGCAAGAGCATTCCAGGGGGTGGGCAAGTCCTTGGGCAGCACACAGGCAACTGGGCCCAGGGAGGTGCTCATGGAAAGCTCCTGGAACAAGTGGATGGAGACACGAATGACTCCTCCCACCTCCCTCCTTCCCCTTGTCCACTGCAGCTGGAAGAGCTGGGCTTTGCAACAAGCAGGTCTCTCTCCCCTAATGGCTGAGCGCACGAAATGAGCCAGGAGCCAAACCCCATCTGGGCAGCAATGAAGCTTCCAGATGCTTCCCAGCTCCAGGCACCACTGGCATCCAAACACCAAACTAGCCCTGCCCTCCAGGGTTGGAGAGTGACACGTATCAATTCTTTTTGCTCCCTGGCCAGAACCACATTAAAAAAAAAAAATCTTAGCTGTAGCCTGAATTACTATCTTTACGAAAGTATATACATACTACCTAATTTATATGCATTAAAAATCCAGAGGGGATCGACTCTGAGGGTGTTAGCAGAACTATTCCAGGTAATGGGATTAGGAGCTTTACAAGTTTTTTTTTTCTTTTTCCTTGCTGCTTATCTCTCTTCTAATTTTTCTCCGATAAGCACATGTTACTTTGGTAAAATGAGAAAAAGAAAGAGAAGAGAAAAGCAACTCTGCGTCAGACTGAAATGAAAGCTGACAGACAGTTATGCCGTAGACAGTTTGGAAAACACTGAGCTGGTGACAAACCAAAATGAGGAAGTACGGCCCGAACCCAATTCCCACTCTGAGCAGCTCAGACTTGCTCAGAAGATTCTCCCCCTGTGGCTCTTCAAGGGCAGGAAGCAATGTTTGCTCCATCTTCTGCATGGGGTTTAGCATGTTCTGGGCACACAGCAAGTGAGCGGTTCCAACAGCAACCCTCTCCCTGGAAAAGCTCAGTCCCCATTGAGGATGACAATTTCCTATCGATTTTTTTAAGTAACTGTGGCTGGTGAGAGGAGAAGGGGCAGACAGATCTGTGGAGCTCATAACCGCGAAAAGCTGTACAGGTCCTTCCCACCCATGGGCCCAGGGCCCCAGAGGGTAAATGGAAATGATGAGATGGGGGATGGGGGAAAGGGCAGAAGGGAATGCATGGGGGAGGGGAGAGTCCAGCTTTCCTAGGGGATGCTGGGAATGCACCTGAGTGCAGAACCTCCCCGGCCATGGTGAAAGAGAAAAGGTACAGAAATTTCAAGAATTCAGATCCACCTCCTTCACGGCAGATACAGGGAAAACAAAACACAGAAGGATGGTGGAATTAGCCAAGGTCTGTTCCAAGTAGCCCAACCTGGCTTGAACCAGACCTGTCCGAGGCTAAATGTCATGTTTGTGGCCACGGAACCACACTGCTTCCTAAGAATAATAAATAGCATGCGTCCATGACCATTCTGCCAAGGGTTTTACATGAAGGGTCTCATTTAGCTGTACGCCTACACTCTGCCCCATTAAGGAGGTATAATTCCTATTTCACAGATGGGGAAACTGAGACTTGGAGAGATGATGCCATTCGTGAAGCTCACGCAGCTAAGATAGAAGGAGCAGAACTGACATTCTACCCTTGGTCTGTTTGATACCCGTGTCTTGTTCTCAACTGGTAAGCTCCCCGGCCTCTTGGGGAAGCGGAAAGAACAGGGGGTCAGGAACAAGGCAGCCAATGTTTTCCAAGCTCCTGAGACAAGCCCTGCCATGGCAGGGAGCCTTTCATCCTCCAATGAAGCAAAGGCTGGAGGGAATGAATGACCTGCCCAGCCCGGATGTGGAGGCGGGAGCGGGCTCTGGTTTGTCCCCAGGCCCTGGCCTTTCCACTGCCTCCCTCTTTCTGGAGCAGGCCTCTGGCACTGGACCACCCCAGCACACACCCAGCTAGCCCATTGTCCACACTCTGTTGCAGGGAATTCGGAAGGGTGGAGATATACACACAGGCCTGCTAGAGCCAGGCGTCTAAGACGGGCGTTGCAAACTATGGCCACAGGCCAAGTCCAGCCCGCTGCCTGTTTTTGTACAGCCCGTTAGTTAGGACCAGTTTTTGCACCTTCAGATAGAAGTTCCACTAATTCAAAAGAAGAGTGATACTTGATGATGTGAAAATTATATGAAGTTCAAATTTCCGTGTCCACAGACAGTGTGTTACTGGCGCACGGCCCCAGGCTTTGTTTGCGTATTGTCTGTGGAGGGTTTAGTCCCAGAGCGGAAGGGCTCTGACAGGGACTGCACGGCGAAGCCAGTTTACGGTCTGGCCCTTTTCAGAAAATGTTTGCTGACCTGTGTTCCAAGAAATTGAGATGGGTCACCAAATTGCACTGCTAGCCCTAGAAAGAGCTGTACAACTTTGCACCATTTTCCTCTGGATTGGGAGTTGGGTGTGGTCAAGGCCAGGTGGAGTTTCCATTCATTCACGTATTCCTTCCTTCCTTCACTCACTCATTCACTCAGCCATGCATCCATCCATGCTGCTCGAGCCAGCACTCGCAGAGCCCCTACGCTACCAGGCACTGTGCTAGGTGTGGGCATACCGACTGTTGGGCGAGGCAGGCGGTACACAGGGGAGTGCCGGCAAATGTGGCAAGTATAGGGGCAGAGCTCTGCTTGGGACTGAGCTGGACTGGAGAGGGAGAAGGATAGAGAACTGGGCCCAGTGCGGATGCGGCCATGACTTTATCTGTAGTCCCATGTTACACAACAGTGGAGACAGGCCAAGCTGCCTGCTGCCACCCAGCAGGAGACAGGCCCCAGCACAGGATGCGTCCAAGCCAGGCACACACACCTCTAATGTGGAAGCACCGCCAATCTGTGTCATACGACTTCCACATTTCTAAGTCTCCTGCCTCCTCCTCTCCACAATCCCGTGTAAATCCCTGCATATGCTGTAACACAGCCTCCCCACACGGGCCCTGGGCACCACATTAGCTGGACAAATGTCCGTCCCAGTGAGGCAGACCCTGAATTGTTTTCGAATACCTTCCTTACAGACCACTGGCTTGGACAGGGCCACCCAGGGGAAGTCACCTGACCTCCTGCCCCACACGGAGGGTCACTGTAGCTGGATCAAAAGCCACAGGCGTGACATATGCCTGTGTATATCGACATACACATGTGCATACTTGTTTCTCTGACGCAAGTGCCTCTCTGTGTGCATATGTTTATGTGCACATGAGCATGTGTATACACATGCCAATGAATTGCTGTGCTGTATGTGCGCATGGATGCAGTGCACTTGCGTGTACATGTTTATGTATGTGCACCCTTGCGGGAGTGTCTTTGTATTAATATGCACATTTATGTCTATCTATGGGTATGGTTTTGGTGACTGGAGCTGGGGACAGCAGTACAGAGACAGTCACGCCAAGTGCACAACCAGAACCGGCCACAGCCTCTCTCACCCCTCAGGGAGCGCTGTGCGTCTGTGTTTTCCTTGGCCTTGGAAATGGTCCAGTGAAAACATCAAGTCTGCGTCTCAAATCTAGAAGCTGAGGTTGCCAGGGGCTGGGGGTAGATGGGGAGGAGGGGTAGGGACTATTAATGGGTAGAGGGTTTCTTCTAAAGGTGATAAAAGGTTCTGAAATTACAGCTGGTGATAATTGCACGATTTTGTAGATACTGACATCTATGGACACTTTAAATGAGTAGACTTTATGGTATATCTATATCATATCTATCAACAAAGTTTAAAAAAGAAAAAAAACCTGGAAGTTTACTAAAATCCCCACTCATTTCTTCCTGCTGCATTTATTTGCAGAGGAGCCCTGGTCTGGAAAATAGAAGAAAATCTCTCATTTCACAACCAGGTTAGAAATTTCCCCCAGTTTCTACAGCCCATGCCTCTGCTGCCTGGCAGCAAAGGACACAGTCCTTTGCACTCAAAGCTGCATAGATAAGCGAGAACACCCGGGGATTTAAGGCAGGTTGGGTGGGCAGAAGGACTGGGGGGGACACCGGGAGGGGAATGAACTTGAACTACCACTTCATCACTCTAAGAGGAATGGGGAAAATCTAGAGGAATGTGCTGGAAGGAATGGTTTCTTTTAGAAGCAGAAACAGAAAAGCAGAGTGATGAAGAGAGGGAGCCGATAGGGCAAAGCACAGCACTGGATGGGTAAGGGCTCAGATTCTGGAGTTAGACAGAACAGGGTTCCAGATCCAGCCCTGATAAGCTTCAGCAACGAGCCTTCGGGCAAGTCGCTCAGAATAGAAGCATGTGTACAAACCAGAACCTACCTCACAGGTATGGGGGGATTAAACTAGGAAACTCACGCTTGAGAGAAACAAAGCCATGTGTTCACCAAACTCTGCTCCATAGCACCCCCTCCTGGGCCCACAGGACACCACTGCCCTGCCTCTCTGCCGTTATGCAGCACCATGTGACCAGTTCTGGCCAATGAAAAATGACCCCTGTCACATCCTCTGTGACCATGGAGGCCACATGATAAGACAGAGCCCCAAGATTGGGATATCCTGGATCCCTGAGTAACTGCATGGAAGACAGCTGCCCTGGAGCACTGCCCAACCTATGGCAAACTTTATGTGAGAAACAAGCTCTGAGTGAGCCACAGAGATTCTGGGCCTGTTTGTCACTGCGGCATAAGCCTATCCTGTCCTGACTGATAGAACATGTGAAAGGTTAGTGCTGGAACATAGGCAGTACTTGGCTAATTGGTGGACCTCACAGTGCAAAATCACTGAGGTCGTAAGAAGAGGATGGACAGAGAGAGGGACAGTAGCGAAATAAACAAAAATCAGACATTCTGGCTGGGGTCGAACTTTTATAGTAAACCTCACCAGGGAAACCCGAAAGGAAGCGAGATTCTCTTCCAAATGCCCACAGACGCTTCCATCTGTGCATAACTGGGCAGCACTGTGGTTTTAAAGAGCCAGCGGCAAACGGCAACTGGAGCTGGGTGAGATTCAATTTCATGTTTTTGTTAATAGCTTTCTCCTGCCTCTCACAGATAGAAAGCAGGTCACCCCAGGGATTGACCTCACCTCCCAATCATTTACAAACAGAAAATAAACGTCCAGAGAGATTAAAAACACAGGTTCTGTGCCCCGAAAGGTTGTCATGTGACAACGCTGCATCTTCACGGGAAAGATGAAAACTCCATGTAATCCTATTACAAATATTTCCATTATTCACCAAGCCTTACTTTGGTAATCTGTTTCAATTGAAAGTCCTGTCATTCTTCCAAACCCAATTTAGAAGGTGCAGGAACAAAATGTAAGTTGGTGCCGATTTCTCAGAGATGAACAAAACTCGTCACTCAAGTTCATTTGGGGTTCTTTTTCTCCCTGAAGCTCTTAACTCCAGGCACCAAGAGAACTCCTTCCCAGGGTTTTCCCAGGGAATCTTGCCCTCGCAGGCCTCCTCAGACCCCTTAGGGACTCTGGCTTCTGTCTACCAAGCTTCAAGGGCAAAGATACAGAGAGCTCAGCAAGCAAAGGCCCAGATACCTCAACATCCAAGGGGATGGTCAGGGCGGTGGGTGGGAGTGGGTGCCCAGGCCTGGGGCTGGGATGTGTATAAGAAAAGTTAGGACCAGCCAGACCATTCATTCTACACAGCTCAGAACCAGAGTCCTGACCTCACATCAGTCTCTACCCTGCCCTCTCCACCCATGTGGCAGCCAGCACATCATCATAGCCACACTATGGGTGGGTGGGGACAGGTGACCTCCTTACACATTGAGGAAATGGAGGTTCGAGGTTTAAACCGAACCCTGGAGCCAGCACGTGGTGATCCGTCCTCTTCCTCTAAGACCAGAACCCAGGCATTCTGCTCCTGGGGTGTTGTGTTTTTCATCAGAGTGCCCCACCCGCTCGCTCCACCTGAATTGCTCCCATTCAAGGAACTTACAGGCTCCAAGGAAGTACCGAAACTCCCTTGGAGCCTGTAAGAGACGGAATGTGTGTGTCTCCCAAAATTCACGTGTTGACGTGTTTCTTGGAGAGAGACAGTTTAAAGATGAAGTGAAGGTTTCTGAATGGCATGGCAAGGAACCGTGAAGGCTGGTGGGTGTCTGTCCTCACCCGCCGCTCCATCTGCCCGCAGACAGAGAAAGTGCTGAGGCTCTTAACTCTGCCTGGTTTTCTTGAGTGGGTTAAATCTACCCCCCATGATCTTGTTTGAACTACTGATTTGCTTAGCAAACACTTTCTCTATAAATAATGAATAAGTAAACCCCAGCCTGCTGCTGACAAATTATTATGAGTTGGGACTTAATGGGGTGTAAAGGAGGCAGTGAACAGCCCTGCCTTTCTGGTCTGCAGCCCCCACCCCACTGCCAACCTCTGGAAAATGTGCCGAGCTACCTCAGCGCCTACCACACTGGCACCCTCTCTGCCCACTTCCATGGCCCAGGACTGCCGTCTGACCCCCCTCTCTTCCTCCACTTGTTACCACGGTCTCAGCTTCCATGCTCATCCGTGAAAGTCAGAAGGGAAAGGAAACACGAAGGCAAAGATGAGTCTGCCTGGGTTTCCATTTGGGTGGTCTGTTTTCTTTTCACATCTGGGATTGGGACCCACAGTCCATTTCCACAGATGTGCAGTCTGCTGACATCCCATCTATGGAGGCTTCCACAGAGGCACCTGTTGTGGGCTCTGACCCAGTGATCCCCGAATGATGCTGACCACTCTACCCTGCCCCCTCGCTTCACTTTAAGGGGCTGGCTTTAATTATGACTCACACTGTCTGTGTCCATTATGTCCCAAAAGAACAGCCCCAAATACTCATTCCAAGCAACTAGAAGTATCTAATAGAGAGGAGGCTCTCAACAGCTATTTGCTGAACAGCTAGATGACTAGATTACTCATGAGTGGGCAGATGTGTACATGAATGGATGGATCAAAGGGTGGAAGGATGAACTGATGGATGGATGGATGGGTAGTTGAGTAGGTAAAGGCTGAATAGATGGATGATGGGAAGAACAGATAGGTGGGTGGATGGATGGATGGATGGATGGGAGAATGAACAGAATGAATGGATAGAAGAATGTGTGGAGGATTGGTGGGTGGGTATATGGGTCTGTGAAGGGGGGTGGGTGAATGAATGAATTGATGAGAAGATAGATGGATGGGTGGATGGATGGATGGATGGGTAGGTGGTCATCTACTCCTAAAAGTTCAGCTTAGCTCACCAAATCCCAAACAAGGAGATAAATGATTCAGCTAAGGATAAAGTATGTTGTAATCATTTCATACAAACAAGAAAACTGAGAACTAGAAAGATTAAAGACTTAGCTAAGGTCACACAGCAGTAGAAGAACTTGAACTCCTGGCCCCTTCCTACCTCCCTCCCTCCCTGCCTTTCCTTGTCATATTCTGCATCTGGTGGAGGCCCATCCCTCTGGATGCCCTGTGAACAGTGACCATTTTCCACCTCTAACTCTATAGCTTGGTGATAAACAAGCCCCAGGGATGCGCCAGCATCAAGACTGCAAGCAGGTGGGAAGGAGGAAAGGCCAGAGAGAGCAGGGCCCAGGCAGGAGAGGGGCTACACAAACAACTGAGAAGCTGGTTTATTAGCAGGACGGAATAATGATGCACTGGGCCGTCACACAGCATCTCCAGTTCTGGGAAGCTGTCAAAGGCAGCCCTCGTTGCTTGGAGAGTGATGGGACTGGGCGACTGAGATGCTCTGACAGTCCTCGATGGTCCACAAGCTTTTCCAAACAAGCCCACTGAGAATCCTCAATCTGCGCCTCAGAGTCCCAAAGGACTGTGCTGATAACGGTCTCAGAGGGACTGGCCTCCGCTGGGGAATTCTGAAGACGGTGTGACTCCTCCCTCGCCTTTGAAGATGCTTGTTCTAGTCCCCACATGGCACGCCTCTGGGTCTTTTGAACACCGAGAAGAAAGCGAATCCTCTTTTGAAGAGGACTCAGAGATGAACCTTTTGATTAAAAGCCAGAGTAACTTACCGATGACAAGACTTGTTTCTGCCAAAGTGAGAAGATGACAAGAGGGCTGGGGAGGGCAGGCTCGGCTTCTCATCAGTCACTCCCAGCGTGAGGATACTTACCTCCCCAGAGACCACCGACGGGCTGAGCCCCAAGAAGGGGGGACTGACTGTGGGACACCTCAGTGGCAGTCTGAACTTTAAACTCGAGTCACTGCCACCTGCCAATCCAATTCAACCAGAAAATTCTCTTCACCTTTAAAGTGCTTGTGTAAACCGCCTTTGACAGCAGCAGACATGAGTTCACATCTCAGCTCCACCATTACAGAAGTACCAGCCTCACCTGGTAGCTGGGAAGAACCAACATGCTTAGAATAATACTAGATGCATAGTTGATCCTTCATATACTATTATTATTATCTATTTTTCAACTATCCCACATCTCTTTAATACTGGTGTATAAAGCAAGAGCATGGCAGATGTTTGGACGCCTTTGACAATCCAATATGGAGTCGCTGTCAGCCATGACAGTCATGCCAAGCGCTAGGTCAAGACTGAGGTGATGGGGTGCAATGGGAACACCCACAACCACAAGTCTGGACACTCGGATAAGGACTCCATCTGGACACTGACATGAGTGGGGCCTCACCCCTGGGGGGCTATAGGAACTCAGCTCCACCCATGCAACACTCGGAGCCCTACCAGACGTCACTCCACCAGACACATTCCGCCACTGCAGCCACCTGGCTTATGACTGACACCTGCCTCTTCACCTGAAGATACTGCCAGTGGCCAGGACTTTATCCCGGACTCTCGCTCTGCTCGCTTCTATCCCGTAAGCTCCCCCTCTCTGTGTGTAACCTGTGTGTAACTCTGTTGGCTTACTGGGGAGTCTCCCCTAACAAACCTGGCATTGTGGAAAGATACATGTGTAACTCTTTTTGGGGACATGCCCTTGCTCACGACACCTGGTCACCTTACGAAGTTTTCAGTTTTGCCATTTCATTTGTTCCCCGTAGCCACCCAGGGAAATATACACTGTTATACCCATTTTACAGGTGAGAAAACTGAGGCTCAGAGAGGTGATGTGATTTGTCCAAGGTCACACAGCCAGCAAAAGACAAGGTTCCTAACTCCATGTCCATCATTCTTTCTATTGCAGCATAGGTCAAGAGATGCATTTGTGTCCCCTCCACTGGGCACCCATGGGGCAGGGCTAGTAGTCAGAGCCACTGCAACGATGCCAAAGCCGTCATGGCACCTGATCCGGGCCGGCTCCGCCTCAGTGTGTCCCATATACGAACTCACCTAACCCTTACAACAATCCCACAAGATGTAAGGGGCTATTATGACTTCCGCTGAACAGATGCAGAAACTGAGGCTCAGAAATCTGAGGCTCAGATTGGTAGGCCTGATGACTACCAATACGAAACAAAAAACGTCAGTTGACGAATGTGTACCATGTAATTAATTAGATCCAGACAACTGGTAAACCAGACTTTTCCCCACAGGCTATTTGCAGGGACTCTCAGCTTGCACTTTCTGATGATCCACAAGACCAGGCACTGGAAGCTCAACTTTGATATGCAAGACCCTGTTCTTTCCCAGTGTAAAATTTCTATATGGTAGGGAAGTCCCGTAAATTTTACTCTGCACCCAAGGGTGAAAGAGGTGGCCAGACATGACTGTGAGCTACAAAACTCATCGAGAGGGTTTTGGAGAATGAACCAAAACAATATTCAAACAAAGAATTAGTTCAGTCTTTAAAATAACACAGTACAGCTCCCACCAGCTGTATGTCTGAAGATGAGCAAGCTCCTCCCCCTAAATCCTGGGCTCCTCCTCTGTAAAATGGGGACAGCGGCTCAACAAAGCAGCAACATCTACGAAGCCCTCAGCACAGAACTCAGCGTGGAGTAGATGCTCAACCAATATGTCCCCCTTAATAAGTATTCGGAATGCCACCTCATGACAGAACCCTCCTTCCTGTTAAAAATGGTTCACCCAGCAATCAACTTCCCACCCTTATCTGTGAAGGATAGTGACAGCTGAACATCAACGACGGGCTTGGAACAAAACATCATGCAGGGGCCAGAGAGAACACCTCCCGGGAGGAGACGCATTTCCAGCCTCAGCGACTGGGCACAGCCATTGTGATGAATCTCAGCTCCTTCCTGCTGGGAACTGTTCCAGGGACTGAACCTTCCAGCTGTGCCTCAGGCCCCTCTGACGACTGTCACTAGCACCACCCTTCCGGTTGGAAGGGTGAGGAGCTCCATTCTTGCCTGAACCTCAGCCCTAACCTGGAAATGCACCTGGTGGGCCCCTGGGACCCCAGGTGGGGTTGTCCACTGTCACTGGGCAGGTAAGTAGGGAAATCTGCGAGTAGGTGTAAACCACAGGCCAACACACTGTGAAGGCTGCAAAAGCTCCAAGGGACACTTTCCAACTGCATCTTCTCTGTCCTTTCTGCACCAGCTTTGGAATTGCTGGCCATACCCCCTTGCTGAAACACCGTCTGCCCCCCGGCTTCCATGACAACCATCTCCCCTGGTTGTCCTCCAACTCTCTGGTCCCTTCTCATCAGTCTTCCTCGCAGGAACACTCCATCCTCTTCTGACTTTGGTGTTTTGCTCCAGGGCCACTGGTTTTCAATGTGGGATTCCCACACCCACAGCATCATCACCTGGGAATGTGTTAAGAATGCAATTTCTCAGGCCCCCACCCAAGAGCTACGGAATCAGAAACTCTGGGGGTGGAACTCAGCAATGTTTGTTTGCACAAGCCCCCCAGGGGATTCTGACACAAGGTCAAGTTTGAGAAGCACTGCCCCAGGCCTATGGCTCCTAATATCCCAGTTTTTAATGGGAGCCATTAAAAACTGGCTCCCAGTTTTAAATCCGCAGTCTAGGACTCATCTCTGAACAGCGATGTTTCTAAATGCCCTCTTAAATTGCACTGCCCCCCTGCGAGACTTACACCCTTCGCACTCAAAATGCCAGCCAAACTCTCGATTTTGCTTCCTGAGCCTGATGTCGTTTCGAATCTCCTTCTCAGTGAGTGGCCAGCCCCTAAGCGGCCAGGTCTCTCCTCCCCTCCCTGGGGAGGCCAAACGTTAACAACAACACAGCCCATGGGAAGAGGGGGTTTCTGGGTACTCAGACATCCAGCAAACTAAAAAAGTAAACGCTAAATACAGTTTGTTTTTAAAGCAAACCTCTGCTTGGATTTCTGCAGTTCACCAAAAAGTGATGAGCCCCTGCCAAGTACCAGGAACCATGCTTGGGTCAAAGGGTGCCGACAGTGTCTCTCTCTCTGTCCTTCCTGCCTCTCTTGTTCCCCTCTGCCTCCAAAACAAACTCTCATTTTGCATTCAAAGATATATGCTCCCAATGCATATATTAATGTGCCTATTGATTTTCCTGTTGCCAGTCATTATCAAGATTTATTAATCCCCCTGGCTCCCCATTGATTGAGGAAAGCAGTAAACCCAGTAGTCAATCAATCCTGATAGACTCGGTGACAAAGAGTCAATATCTATTTATTACATGATTTATGGGCTTAATTATCTTAAACACAATCAGGCAGGGACAAAGCAGAAGATGAGCAGTGCCCAAGCAACTGGAATTGGGCTGGGGACGCAGCACACCGGACCCCAAGGCTGGCAAGTTGCCAGAGCGGTGAAAACGCATTGGTCCAATCCTTCCCACCCGGACCCTGGAGGCTGCCACAAGGAGAGAGAGGGAAAGGGGCAAAGGCCAGGGTTGCAACTGGCCCCTGCTGCCAACTCAACAAGTCCCAAGCCAGGAGACTGTTGGTTCGGACCATGAAAATGACTTGGAGGTAGGCCAGCCTTTGTGCCCCTACCCCCCAGAGAAGGAGACCTGGCGGGGGAGGGTTCTAAGACATGAAAAACAGTGATGGACTTAGGTATGGATGGAACAGTAAAGAGAACAACTGGATGGTTTGCTCTGGATTTTGGCCTGAATCAGTCTTGGGTTCAAATCCTGCCCCTTCCTAGCTTCAAGACCTTAGGCATGGGGCTCTGTCACTGTTTCCTTGTCTAGAAATGGGGAGTTGACTGGTACCCACTTTTGAGGGTTGCAAAAATTAGTGAAAATGCAGAAAACCCCATATTTCCACACAGGTCCATCAGAGTGCAGAGTGTCACCGGCTTTTGATGACCGTTTGGCCCTTCCCTGTGAAGCCACCCCTATGCTCTTGAATCTCTGTTTGACCGCCGCTGGCCAGTGTGCTGAGGAGACCATCCCCGTGGTCGCTGGAACGCACGTTAGGGGCCTGCTGCTGTCTACACTTGCCTTCAAATCATGGCAGTGCTGCGGGCTATTTTTAGCTTGGGCACACAGTGAAGGCTGTTGAAAAATGTCCTCCTTGCCAAAGGATGGCCAGCGACTGCTGCGTGCCCCATGGGGAGCCAGGCCAAGGACCTCTTAGAACCCAGGGCATTCAGACCTGCTTGGGCTCCCGCTGATGGCCGATTAGGCTAGACACCAACTGCCCACACTGTTCTTGGAGGAGGGAAATGCAGCACCACCCTGCTGCAAGCTCCCCTAAGAGAAGGGGTCGCCCCAAAGCGGGCTCTCTAAAATGCAAGCCAGGCTGGATCCCGCCTTTAGTTAAACTCCTTAGCTTGGCTCACAGGGCCCCTTGAGATTGTCTCTACCTCCTTAGCTCTTGCTGTTGCGGGGTGAGGGAGTGGGGCAGGGATCCTAAACTCCAGCTCACGACCCCTCCCCCCAACAACCCCAAGCTTTGTATCTCCCATTTTTGCCCTTTGCACGTGGGTGCTCCTTTTATTAGGAACACCAATGCTTTCTTGTCTATCTGGCTGATTCTTTGGTTGAATAAGGGGCTGGTTCGGGGTCCCACAGCCCCCCTGTGATCCTATTGCAGAGGCTATGATGTGGTTTGAGCATCATTCAGTTCCTGGTCTGTCTGGGAGCTCCCTGGGGGCAGAGGCCATCCCACCCAGGACCTTACCCGTGATGAACATTTGCGCCAAAGGCCCTGGAACCACACAGCCTCTTTATTGTCTTATTATCGTTCATATCACACCATGGACCCCTTTTTTATTTTCATCCCCATTAATTCTCCCACATCCCATGGCCACCCTCCAACTGGCTCACAGTACTTGTCCCTGAGACCTCACTCATTTCTCACTGTGGGCTGCCACACTCGCTTGGAGGAGCAGGCTGTGGCTGTGTGTGTGTGACTGTATTTTTGGAAACTTCTGTTCATCTATTCAACAAGTATTTAAGAAGGACCTGATATTTCAGGGGCTGGAGATACAGAGGTGAGTCAAATAGCTGAGGCCCCTGCTTTCCTGGGGATTATGCTTGAGTGGGGGAGGGGATGTAGGGAAGAGAGACAAGAAATAAACAAATAGAGGAACAAAAGAATTGTCAGCTTATGGTGAGAAGTGCCCCTGATGAAAATAAAACACAGGGATTTGACAGGAAGGGCTGTTGGGTAGTGGGAGCCACTGTGGATTAGCTTCAGAATTCCATGCTCTTCTGGTTACCTCTACTGCCCAGCCTGCTTCTTCTCAGTCCCCTGGGCTGGTGGCCCTTCCCCAGCAGGCCACCCAAAGCTGGAGGTGCTCCCGTCTCTGTCCTCGGGTGACACCCCCCTCCCCTGTCTTCCCTGGATAACCTCAGCTTCCATGGGAGCCCACAGCTTCAATCACCACTGCTATGCAGATGACTCACACACAGGCTATTTCCAGCCCCAACCTTTCATATGAGCTTGAGACCAGTATATCCAGCTCACGCAACATCGCCTCCTGGGTGGCTGGACGCTTAAAGAGGTTAAGGAATCTGGCCAAAGTACACACCAGGAGTGGGGACCCAAGTCGGAGTAGTCAAGCCACAGCCATCGCCTCGAATTATTTGATATTCTAATAAACACAAACACCTGCTGTTTGGAATGCCAAAGGCACCTCAGACGAAATATACCACTTCTCCTAATTGCTGCTATCATGATCGTTATTGCCGTCATCACCGTTGTGAGAATATCATCATTATTACTATAGCAACTAGGAGATACAAGGTATCAAGCACCTCCAGCTACAGGAGGTATTGAGCTATAACCTCTCTATATAAATAAGCTCTTTAATTCTTATCCCTACCTTGCGAGAGAGATCAACGTGATCCCCATTTTATAGATGAGGAAACTGAGGCAAACAGGAGTGAGGAAATTTGCAATACACTTCCATTTTTAAAAAGGGAGCATTCATACATGTAGTGCCTAGTAAAACAGCAAGTTACAAAACAGGGCTGCCTGATGAATCACCCTCAACAGGACGGAAGATCTATCTGTAAATGTTTGTGGGTCACAGAGCTGTGGGCTCTTCACCAAACCCACGTCGTTTTCCTCCAAGGAATACAGTGAGCTCTTTCTCAGCCTCCCTCACGGTCAAGTGTGTCCAAGGGACCGTGCCAGCCCAGGACACAGGAAAGGAATGATGCACCCCACTTCTAAGCAGGGCTCATGGAAACCTCCCATGTGCCTTCCCTTGCTCTTTACTCTTTCCCCACCTAGAAGCAGACAACTCTGAGCCTTGGGGTGACTCCAAAAGGTGGGATTGCTCTTGGATCCCTCCCCGCATGAAGAAAAGCCACCTACAATCCAGAAACACCCGTCTTAGACTATTATATGAGCCAGAAATGGACTTCTGTTGTGTTAAGCCCCCTAGTGGTTTTCGGCTGATTTGTTACAGCAGCTCCCATTACCCTGACACGTACAAACTGTGAGTTTCATATACAGCATGCCCTACACCTGAATGTCGTTGAGCGGTTCTGTGACTTTAAGCATACCAGTGTATACGACACCACTTTTACCATAGGCTAATTGATACAAACAAGAGTTCAGTTCCCAGGGCATGTCATCGACGTTATAATGAAACAGCCTTGAATGAAACAACATGATTTGAGGACCTGCTATATACTAAAGGAAACTTTCTGGAAGGATGCACAACCAAATGTGAATGTGATTCTGGCTGGAAACATTACGGGTGAATTTCACTTTCCTCTTCTTGCTGATCTGCATTTTCAGTAACAGACGAGTTATCACTTGTGTTGTTAAGACACAAAAGTTATTTTTTAAGTGATGACAGATGTCACACGGGCTAATTTGGAATCTTTTGAGAGTGGAAGCAAGTGGTGTCCAGTGGCCCAGTCTTCGCCATGCAAGTCCTCTGCCCGTCATGTGATCCTTCAGCAACAGGCTTAAGTGATGTACGTGAGATGATGCTAATAATAATAATGATAATGATGCAGTACATTTATAGCCCTTCCTTCACAAAAGTCCCGGACGCTTTACATTCCAGCACAATTAAAGGCAGCCACAGACAAAAAACCTTTTCAGCTGCACTTTATAAAGGGAAAGCAATTCAGCTTTTTGAACATAAAAGGAAGCCGATGGATGACGGGGGAACGTAATCTTCATGTGCTCAGGCCCCCCAACTCTTGTATGTTATATTTAGGACAATCACACTGGCCTGAAGGAGAAATAATCAGAAAGATCACAAGTACAGAGTTACAGAAAAAGCAAGTCGAGATCTCAAATGGGCACCGAGTTATGGTCTTCGCCGAAGGCAGGGCATACCATTTGCCTGTCTGTCAAATATAGCAGTTTGGCGCTATTATATCTGAAAGCCTGAAAAAGAGGAACTGATTGGGAGTTGGAAATAAATAATCTATTAAACGGCTCCTGATATTGACCAGACGTACAATGGTGTGCAAATGAGGCACCATGGGATTTCGTTACTACCGTGTCCCCGGGAGATGGGTGGTGGCTGGAGGTCGCAGGCATTCGGGTAAACCAGTTAACCCCACGTGAGGGTGACATTGCATTCACACTCAGGCACTGGGCAGAGGGACTGATGACACTTGCCAACTGGGAAATGTAGAAAACTCTTCCGAGAACCGCAGGGAAACCCTGTCCTTCCTTTCTTGCCTTTCCTGGGGTGCACGGCCTAAGCCCCACTATCATAACAAGGCGTGATGCTACCCCTGAATTCCCACTTCCTCCTACTCACTGAACCATCAGGCCCCTTTCCTGAGGCCACACACAGGTGGAAAGGCCACCCTGACAGCCAGGACACCCCAGAGCCCCATGTCATCTGCTGTACCCATCAGGGCTTGGCTGGGCTGATGCCATCGCTGCTCCCCACT